>NW_025334725.1:0-345539 GCF_014858855.1 Bufo gargarizans | reverse complement strand
GTGATATTATATCATAAAAGTAGGGCATTTCAGTAGAAGCATGTAACAGTGATTTCCTCATCTCAAACAATTTATTGTAACAAAAACAGTGGTGGGTATAGCCCCACAAAAAATGTCATTGTCTCAATAACTTGTCATGTGGCCTCGAGCATCAATTACAGCTTGACAACGACGTCTCATCTCATTACTAGACACACCTGCCCACACTGTAACACCACCACCACCAAAGGCTCATCTGGTGACAACAGTGGCTGATGCATAGCGCTCTCCTTGGCGTCTCCAACATCGTTGGCGGCCATCATTTCTGCTCAGTGTGAATCGACTTTCATCAGTGAACAGCACTGAGGCCCACTGGTCCCTCGTCCAGCGTAGATTCTCCTTGACCCATGCAAGACGATGATGCCTGTGCCTGGTGTTGTGGTCAGGTACCCTTACAGGTCGCCTAGCAGGCTAATGTAAACAGTTTCAAACAGTCTGCCGTGACACTTGGGTGCCTCTCACCTCCCTTAAATGTGCCTAGAGTTGTGTGGCATTTATCATCCGGTTCCGCAGGGCATTGTTCACAATAAAGGGGTCATCAGTGTGGGATGTGGCAAAAGGACATCCTCGTCTATGCCTTTCTGTGAATCTTTCCAGTCTCTCTGTATCTCTATTGCAACCTGCTGATGACACTCTGTGACTCTCTAAGCTCAATGGCCACTTCTGTCTGAGACCATTCTGCTCGAAGCCTCACAATGACTGTTGATCAATTGTTAGGTGTTGTCTTGGTCTCCTGATTTAAAAAATGTGAACAGCATGATGAGGAGGACTGTTTAGATACCAATTCTAATTCTTTCAAATCTTTGTTTATTGATGCATAGCAAAGGTACAGGGTATACATTCAGATTGTACATACACAGCACAGCAATAGAAGATCTTATAAGCAGAATTACATCCCTGTTCGACAAAAGCCTGAATCCATCGTGCAGGCAATAAGCGCATCATTTAAACATAAACCAAAAAAGTAAAATAAACAGTAAACTAGGTACAAGTCGTGGGATACCAATTCTAATTCAACCAGGAAATTTATTGGGCGATTCATGGATTAAACACCTGTTGTGAATTTTGCCGTTAAGCTCCTTGTTAGAGAACAGCAAGTTGTGCAAAAAGTACTGAAACATTGAACAGTTGGACATGTGCATTCAGAAGTTTGGAGAAGGTCACATTAGGTTCACCTGTAAAGGTTAGAATGCATTTTAGGTTAATTCTGAAATTTCACTCACAAGCCAAATATCCCTAGCTTTTTGTGAGTAGTGTATGTCATAAATTGTAGGATCTAATTCTGGCATTACCAGGACTATGAAGGTCCTCATTGCCCCCAGTCAGCATGCAATGCATGTGGCTCTCTCCTTTGAAGATCATGGGTGTTGTGGTAACAGCTACTCCCAATGGAGAGAGCCTCAGGCACAGATGACTATCTCTCCTCCTATACTCCTTTCTGCAGTGCCAAATGGTTGAAGGGGTTCCCACTCCAATGATATATGGGGAACCCAAAAATGTATTCTTCAGAGAAGCTACATGAGGCTAGAGATCTTGCCTGCAGTGTAAAGATGTAGTATCACCAGTGGATTTGAACTTATTTTAGTTGCGCCGCTGCTGTATCCCACTCTCTACTCTTCTTCTGATTTTTGGTCTGGTACCTACTGCTGCCCGGAGGAAAGGCTTGGCTGCAACGGCATTCTGATTGACACTAGAGGTCTGCAGTTGGTATTGTGCCCCAAGCAAAACCCCCGATGGTGAAAAGCTCTGCTACTAAGGGCTTTTTGGGCTCTAGATGGTCCTCTCTATGAAAGCTGTTCTCCGTCATTTCTAGATGGTCATGAACATGTGAGCTGTGATATCAACTACATGGACACTAACCGCAGAGGCTACTCTGACTAAAGGATTTCAATTTGTTTTCAGGCTTCATTCTGCCTTTGAATTGTATGGAATACCGAGCGCACGCACAGTGAGGTGCATCCTCAGCACCAAGTCACTATCAAGAAATACAATATAGAAAAAAAAAAAAAAACAGGGATCAGACTCCAATTCCAAACCTTTACTCCACCTCCATGGTTACGAGTAGGGAAGGACAGGAAACATTCTGGCCGCACAAGACCTTTCTCAAGCCACTGTTTTTGTTATATATAGAGCAAAGTCCACATCTTTATGTGCATTTTTATTATGTACATATCTACGTATGGTGTGTGCATGCTTTGTATGTTATATATTATTACCATAACGACGGTTTACATTTTAAAGAGTTCTGTTCCCTAGACAATACCATTTTTATAGAATGAATCCGGACCATAAACTGGTCACAGGATGTCTTGCTGCCGGGAATCCAAGTGATCAGGTGTAATCTTAGGCTACTTTCACACTGGCGTTTTGGCTTTCCGTTTGTGAGATCCGTTCAGGGCTCTCACAAGCGGTCCAAAACGGATCAGTTTTGCACTAATGCATTCTGAATGGAGAAGGATCCGCGCTGAATGGATCAGTTTGCCTCCGTTCCGTCTCCATTCCGCTCTGGAGGCGGACACCTCCAAAGCGTCTGACGAAACTGATAACTGATCCACACGGATCCGTCCTGGCCCACAATGTAAGTCAATGGGGACGGATCCGTTTTCTATGACACAATAGAAAACGGATCCGTCCTCCATTGACTTTCAATGGCGTTCAAGACATCTTGGCTATGTTAAAGATAATACAAACGGATCCATTCTGAACAGATGAAGACGGTTGTATTATCTGAACGGATCCGTCTGTGCAGATCCATGACGGATCCGCACCAAACACGAGTGTGAAAGTAGCCTTAGCGGTAACCCTGTATGTAGTGTTCATTTCCCTGCAGCACCCCCTCTGGATAAACACAGTATTACACAGTTTCACATATGCGTTTTGCATTCCAGTTTTGAAATTCGGAGAGGATCTTAAAATGGGGGCAAAACGCTTCTATTTTGTCCTCATTCATGGGGACAAAACAGAACAAACCAGATCAGGTTGCATTCCGTTCCAGTTTGTTCAGTTTTCCGACCAGACACAAAACCGCTGAAAGGAAAAAAACAGGATCCAGCACCCATTGACTTACAATGATTTTAATGTTCAGTTTCTATTTAATACAACCGGACCCGGACGAAACAGATGCATCCGGTTGTATTAAATAAAGCGGAAGCGTTTTATTAAGGCTTTGCGAACCTGTGCCGAATCTCAAAACCTGAATATAAAAACGCTGATGTGAAAGTAGCCTTAAAGAGGTTTCCTGAGACTTTTTAACTGATGACTTATCCATTGGTATCTGATCGGTGGGGGTCCGACACCTAGGACCCTGTCGACCAGCTGTGGACTGCTGTGAGTGCCGCAGGCTTCTCGCAGCTCACCAAGCACAGCGCCGTACATTGTATAGCAGCTGTGCTTGGTATCGCAGCTCAGCCCCTCAGCCGATGAACGGGACATCACATGTCTTAGGCTAAACTTCGAGAAGACCGTGGCACTCACAGGTACACCGGGGCCTTCACAAATAGCTGATTGTCAGGGGTCCCGGGTGTCAGACCCCCACGATCACATACTGATGACCTATACAGAAGAGAGATCAGCAGTTATATAGTCTCTGAATACCCCTTTAAATTAATTCGCTGTTTGAGTAATGCATGGATGTGCCAAGTCCTTCAGGGTCCACAAGACAAAAGAGATGGGTATGGAGGGGCAGTTCTCCAGCTGTGCTACAATATTGTGATTTTCTAAGAATAAATTTAGGAGAAAAAACTATTTTTTTCAGTTCATGACTTAAAGGGCTACCCTCCTTTCTTGTCTAGGGGGCACTGGAAGTGTTGTTGAGATTTTGAGGTGCAGCACAGTGTATGGTAATATCATTGGGGATAAACTGATGTATTTTAAGAAGATTCTTGGCTTAAAAACACTTTATTTAAAAGAATATTTACAGTTTAGAATTATAGCTCCACCTGCTGGTCACTATGATGTACACCATCCATGAAGGGCTCAACATAGGAATGGGTGTTCGAAAACACCAGGAATTGGAATTTGGAACCTATCTGGCGCCATCTGCTGGTAATTTTGAAGTACAGCACTCACAATGAGTTGAAACTGGGAATGATTGTAGGGAAGCGTCTGGAATTAAAAGACAAGTATCCAGAAACTTCTGACTGTGATTTCAGATTATTTGCATGTAAAGAAGACAATAATCAGAGCACTTCAAGTGATCTAGTTCCATTAATATCGTGGAAAAGCGGCATTTGTAAAGAAAGGTGACAAATTACAAATATAAAGCTCAAACAATTAAGAAAATGCTTATAATCAACTTTAGGTCATTTTGATCTAGTTAAATGCAAAATAGGTTACATAAAAAGATGCGCGAAGCAACAAAGTAGCATGAGCCCCTCAGCAAAAAAGCTAACTCAGGGATAACTGGAAAAACCTATAAACAAACACTGAGAATTAATAAGCTATATAAAAAAAAAATTTGATTGAAGTACATGATTAAAAACATATAATAGAAAATAACAGACAAATCAGTATCACAAAAGTGCGGTACAACCCTGGGAGAACTTGGTAAGAGAAGTGACCCTGCACCTTATTGACTAGACATCTACTCAATTGATGACTTATGAACTCTGTAGAGCCGTTATTCTCTGGCTGCTTATTTGCGGTTTTGCACTTGCACTTTATGTATTTGGCATCTTTTGTTTTTATTGATTAGACATCCACATTTTTTGGACTTATGAAATAGATTCTTGTCTTCAGGCTCCATTTTGCGTCACTTCTCTTACCAAGTTCTCCCAGGGTTGTACCGCACTTTTGTGATACTGATTTGTCTGTCATTCTGTCATTTTCTATTATATGTTTTTAATCATGTACGTCATTTTGATCTAGTAGATCAGAAACATATTTTAAAGTGGTTTTCTCATAAGGGTACCCCCACACTAGCGTTTTTCTTTTCCGGTGTTGAGTTCCGTCCTAGGGGCTCAATACCGGAAAAGAACTGATCAGTTTCATCCCCATGCATTCTGAATAGAAAGCAATCCGTTCAGTATGCATCAGGAGGCATCAGTTCAGTCCCTCTTACGTTTTTTGGCCGAAGAAAATACTGCATCATGCATCCGTTTGCGACCAGATTGCCGGATCCGGCAGGCAGTTCCGGCGACTGAACTGCCTGCCGGAATTCTCTGCCGCAAGTGTGAAAGTAGCCTAAGCCACATTTGCCACCTATCTACTGGATAGAGCATAAATTTGTGATTCCTGGGGGTCCAACCGCTGGAATCCCTAGTGCATAACTCCCAACTTTTTAAAAGAAGGAAAAGGGACATTATGTGCAGCACGCACATTTTTTCTGCACTAGGTCCACCCAAAACATAACTATACACCTAATCCCACCCAGTTCCCTGAATGCCCCCACATAGAAATGATTCCCCCCTTTATGTAACTACACAGTAGTTATGCCAGCATCGTGCCTCTTTCACAGTGATGTCCGGATATGTGCCACTTCACAGTAGTTATGCTCAGATATGTGCCCCCTCACAGTAGTTATGCCAGATGTGCCCCTTCACAGTAGTTATGCCAGATGTGCCCCCTCACAGTAGTTATGCCAGATGTGCCCCCTCACAGTAGTTATGCCCTGATATGTGCCCCTCACAGTAGTTTTGTCCAGATATGTGCCCCTCACACTAGTTATAACCATATATGTGCCCCTCACAGTAGTTATAACCATATATGTGCCCCTCACAGTAGTTATGGCCAGATATGTGTCCCTCACAGTAGTTATGGCCAGATATGTGCCCCTCACAGTAGTTATGCCCAGATATGTGCAACTTTCACAGTATTATGTCTAGATATGTGCCTCCTCACAGTAGTTATGCCCTGATATCTGCCCCCTCACAGTAGTTATGCCAGATGTGCCCCCTCACAGTAGTTATCCCCTGATATGTGCCCCTTCAGTAGTTTTGTCCAGATATGTGCCCCCTCACAGTAGTTTTGTCCAGATATGTGCCCCCTCACAGTAGTTATGCCCAGATATGTGCCCCCTCACAGTAGTTATGACCAGATATGTGCCCCCTCACAGTAGTTATGACCAGATATGTGCCCCCTCACAGTAGTTATGCCCAGATATGTGCCCCTTTCACAGTATCATGTCCAGGGGTCAAGTCCTGGGAAAAAAAGTGTGGGAACTCACCCAAGATCCACTGCAACCCCCCCCCCCTCCTCCAAAAAATAAAAAAGCACAGAAAATCTAGCATGCTGTAATTTGTGTCGCTGCGGACTAAAAAAAAAAAAAAAAAAAAAACACTTTTAGAAAAGTTTGTCCTGGGATTCGATCTCATGACCTCTACACACCAGAGGCAAGGCATATGCCCTCACAGCTATGAAAGCTGTCTAGCTAGTTACTTAAAAAAAAATATATAAGACTTCTACTGTAGGTAACTTTGCCCACTGGATGTAGCAGAGCTGGGTGTGTTGGGGCAGCTGTCATGTGTATGGTTGTACACTAGGTATCAGTAAACTAGGTATCAGTAGAAGTATCAGAAAAAAAAAAAAAAACACTTTTAGAAAAGTTTGTCCTGGGATTCGATCTCATGACCTCTACACACCAGAGGCAAGGCATATGCCCTCACAGCTATGAAAGCTGTCTAGCTAGTTACTTAAAAAAAAATATATAAGACTTCTACTGTAGGTAACTTTGCCCACTGGATGTAGCAGAGCTGGGTGTGTTGGGGCAGCTGTCATGTGTATGGTTGTACACTAGGTATCAGTAAACTAGGTATCAGTAGAAGTATCAGAAAAAAAAAAAAAACACTTTTAGAAAAGTTTATCCTGGGATTCGAACTCATGACCTCTACACATTAGAGGCAAGGCATTTACCCTCACAACCATAAAAACTGTTGAGGTAGTTGCTTAAAAAAAAAAATAAGACTTCTACTTATACCTAGTGTACTGATACCTAGTGTACTGATACCTAGTGTACAACCATACACATGACAGCTGCCCCAACACACCCAGCTCTGCTACATTCATACACAGTGGGCAGCTGTCATGTGTATGGTTGTACACTAGGTATCAGTAAACTAGGTATCAGTACACTAGGTATCAGTAGAAGTCTTATAAAAAAAAAAGAAAACACTTTTAGAAAAGTTTGTCTTGGGATTTGAACTCATGACCTCTACACATCAGAGACAAGGCATTTACCCTCACAGCCATAAAAGCTGTTGAGTTAGTTACTTAAAAAAAAAAAAAAATAAGACTTCTACTTATACCTAGTGTACTGATACCTAGTGTACAACCATACACATGACAGCTGCCCCAACACACCCAGCTCTGCTACATCCATACACAGTGGGCAGCTGTCATGTGTATGGTTGTAAACTAGGTAGCAGTACACTAGGTATAAGTAGAAGTCTTATATTTATATATTTTTTTTTTTAAGCAACTACCCAGACAGCTTTCATGGCTGTGAGGATAAATGCCTTCCTCTGATGTGTAGAGGTTGTGAGTTCGAATCCCAGGACAAACTTTTCTACAAGACATTCTAAATGATCTTGTAGTGAAGGAGATGATGTCATTAGGGGTCGGGGCACCATGAGAGGAGGCAGTTGCAGGCAGCACGGACAGCTTCCTCTCAACTGAAGCTGCCCCTCCTCCCTTAGCCTGCCCTGCACAGTGCGCTCCGTCTCCCCCTGTGAATCTGATTCTCCTGGCTTGAGGCTGAAAGGGAATGGCGTTCCTGCCATGAAAAAAGTGCAGGAACGCCGTTCCCATGCGTTCCCCCTCCACTTGACCCCTGATCATGTCCAGATATGTGCCCCTCACAGTAGTTTTGCCCTATGTGACCCCTCACAGTACTATGCCCAGGTATATGCCCCCTTCACAGGAAGTAAAAAAATCCCAAACGCTACATGCTCACCTGGTTCCTCCGATGATCTCCCCAGTGGCAGCAGGATACACACAGAGCTGCTGGTCTGTGTAGGAGGAGGAGGAGCACAGCTGACTACCGGCCAGCCTCGCCCCATGCACAGACCAGCAGTGTGGAGCACCGATAGGGGGGAGGAATGATGAAGCAGGGAGCGGACGGCTCTTTGCTTCATCATTACAGGCAACTGTCTCTGCGTCATATAAAAAGCAGGGACAGCTGGTTGAGAGTAGGAAATACCTGCCCTGTTCCGGGACCGCAGGACAGCCCCTGAAATCTGGGACTGTCCCTCCGGATTTGGGACGGTTGGAAGGTATGCCCTAGTAATCACCCAAACGGGGTCCACAAGTCCCATCTGAATGTGTGACCACTGCTCAGGGGCGTTGATAGAGTCTTAAAAGATAAGGCGCCCAAGCCCCAATGCATATATGCCAAATTCTCAAAGTAAATGCCCCAAACACACACACACACACCTGCCTTAGCACAATAGACATATTTTACTTGCTGGATAGACACTACCAAAAATATAGAACTATATAGCACTGCATACCAGGTGAGGTCTCCTCTGATGCAGACCTTCTATTTCTCGTCCAATCAGCCCATGATTCTCCAGCTGCGTCTCGTCTTTGCAGGGTTTACCACACAGATATCTTAGGTTCCTTAGTAATAATAACCCTTACAATGTTCCCAATAATGATAATGTTCCTGGAGAGTGACATTAGTAGTTGTGCCCTTCATATTGTGTCCAATAAAAATATGCACTATAGTGCACCCAGAAGTAATAAAACCTCTCTATAGTTTCTCTAGCATTAATAAGGCCCTCCTGTAGTGCCCCAGGAGTTATTATTCCCCTGAACTTTGTAGTGCTCCAGAAGTTATAATGCGTCTGCCTCCAGTAGTGCCCAGCAGTTATGATTTATCTGCGTCCAGTAGTGCCCAGTAGTTATAATGCCTCTGCCTCTAATAGTGCCCCAGTAGTCAGATGCCTCTGCCTCCAGTCGTACGTCCAGTCCAAAATCAAACCTGTCGGTTGGCATAGTGGTTCCACACCCAATGTCTGTAGCAATATATATGTATCTGTCATGTGCCGGGGGCCCAAGGCACACGTCCGGGATGTCTTGCAAACACAGGCAGAGTACTTTTTTACACATGTAATAAAAGAACACAACAGTACAATATATGCAGGTTAGGCAATAGTGGTAGCACTACCACAGAACCAAGTGCACCGGCAGACCAAAGGCAAAACCCAGAGGGCAGAGGGCCAGTGAGCCACGTCCTTCACAGAGCCCCTGGAAGTGGGGATGAACTGGGCCGAGGGCTCACTGGTCGCACCACCAGGAAGGTCCCGTTACACTTGGCCGCTACCTGCAGAAAACCACGCTGGTGCAAGCACCAGCGGAAACAAACAACAGAACTGGAGCCCAAGCAAACCCAGGACATGGATCAGACAACAAGACAATCGGGAACCAGCACAGAGGCAGATGCCTGGGGTATGTGGAATGGAAGCATGGCGGTCACAGGCAGAGCTGCACACAGAGTAGAGATCCTCCTTCCGGAGAACCCAGGAGCCCTCTCACGAAGGCAGGACAAACACAGGAACAGAAGCAGTAGGCACTGCCAGGCTGGACATGGAACAGACAGGATCAGAAGCAGTAGGCACTGCCAGGCTGGACATGGAACAGACAGGATCAGAAGCAGTAGGCACTGCCAGGCTGGACATGGAACAGACAGGATCAGAAGCAGTAGGCACTGCCAGGCTGGACATGGAACAGACAGGATCGGAAGCATTTTAGCACTGCCAGGCTATAACATGGACCAGACAGAATCGGAAAAAGTAGGCACTGCCAGGCTATAACATGGACCAGACAGAATCGGAAACAGTAGGCACTGCCAGGCTATAACATGGACCAGACAGAATCGGAAACAGTAGGCACTGCCAGGCTGGACATAGAACAGAGAGGATCAGAATGTGCTGCTAAGGCTACTTTCACACTGCCGTTTCAGGGTCCGCCTGTGAGATCCGTTTCAGGGCTCTCACAAGCGGCCCCGAACGGATCAGTTTAGCCCCAATGCATTCTGAATGGATGCGGATCCATTCAGAATGCATCAGTTTGGCTCCGTTCCACCTCCATTCTGCTCTGGAGGCGGACACCAAAACGCTGCTTGCAGCGTTTTGGTGTCCGCCTGGCAGTGCGGAGACATACGGATCTGTCCTGACTTACAATGTAAGTCAATGGGGACGGATCCGTCTACATTGACACAATATTGGTGCAATTGTAAACGGATCCGTTCCCATTGACTTTCGATGTAAAGTCAGGACGGATCCGTTTGACTTACACTTAGGCCTCATGCACACAACAGTATTTTTGGGCGGTCCGCAAAAAGGGGTTCCGTTATTCCGTGATCCGTGTCCATTTTTGTTTCCGCGTGTCTTCCTTTATTTTTGGAGGATCACCAGATATGAAGGAAAGTAAAAAAAAATCGAAGTCAAGTTTGCCATGCAAATGATAGGAAAAAAACGGACGTGGATGCGGATGACAATCTTGTGTGCCTCCGTGTTTTTTCACGGGCCCATTGACTTGAATGGGTCCGCGAACCGTTGTCCGTGAAAAAAATAGGACAGGTCATATTTTTTTCACGGACTGGAAACACGGATCACGGACGAAAAACGGTGCATTAGCCGAGTTTTCCACGGACCCATTGAAAGTCAAAAATACTCACCAAACCGAAGATAAAATTGTTAGGAAACATTCTTTCCTGTATATTTACTTGTACATAAAGTGCAAGTGCTGGCAAAAATTACAAGGAAGAGGTACTCCGATACAACCTGTATATCACATAATGGAGGGCCTCATTCACATTGTGGTACAATTGTTCAGGTAGTGGGACTCCTACACTCATAAAGCCTATGCACTAAGGGAAAGGGCTGCCAAAAATTACAAGGAACCGGCACTCCAGTACACCCTTTATTACACATAAAGGAGGGCATCATACACACCCTTGAAAAATAATGATTGATGGCCTGCTGGTGACCCTCAAAAACATTTGGAGCAAGGGACTGCTGATCTGACCCAAAACATTATGGGTGGAGAGTCGTCTCCAGCTAGTGCAATGGTGGCCTCTAGTGGCGGAGATGCAGAAGTGCAGGCTCCTGTGTTTCCTTCAGTGATCGGGCAGCGTGTAGTTGACTCAGAGTCGGCTCCGGCTGTGGTAGTGCAGGCTCCAGCAGCAAGTGCAGCAAGTGGTGGCACAGGCTGTGCTGAAGACCAGATGACAGCCAGAGGAGAGATCAGCGCTGGTCAAATTCCGTTACTGCCTGTTCCAGCTGGTGGAATCACAGCGTCCACGCAGCCAGGTGAGATACACAAGGAATCCTTATTAGCGGTTGCTTGTCTTGGAGGGGCATTGGGTGTCTGTAGCGCATGGGCTGGGGGATTTCTTATTGGGTTTACGGGAGTTAGTAAAAGGGCTGGCGGGTACGGGACCAGGGACGGGGTCACAGTTGGCCGCTTGGGGTGTGCAGGGGTCAGTAGTGCCGGGTGTTACGTAACGGATGGGTGGTAGTGGGGCTGTGGGTGCGGGGGCCAGCGGGTCGTCAGGGGCACCGTTACAGGGGTTGAAGGATATGGATGGGGTATATGGGGGGCTGGGGTGGCTGAGGTATGAGGAGCAATTTCGGCAATGAAAAGCAGCTCGGTCTAGCATTCGGTGGGATCATAAGGCTATAGGTTTGTGGATGTGGGTGATGGCTCCAGTCAGGGTGGGGCAGTCCTTCACTGGGGGCGCTGGGGGTTCTAGACAATCGGAGCGCTCGGCGACCTCGCAAAAGGGGTTATGTTTACAGTTTAACGAGGGTGGATGCAGGTATGGGGATAAGTGCAAATTTTAGCACGAGTGTTCCTCATGTGGGGGGAATCATGGAGCACAGCGGTTGTTCAAAGGTCATAAGGGGAAAGGTGTGGGCAATCGGTATGGAAAAGGGGCGGACGCCAATTCGGGTAACCGAGATGGTGCCCTTCCTAAATAAGTACCCTAATGTGGAAGCGGCTGAGTTTTTGTTGGGGGGTTTTAGGCTGGGTTCAGACCTGAGCGTTCGCGATGGAGCGCTCTGTATGCACGATTGTATCAGCGTTTGCAATCGCACATACAGAGACAAGCGAACGCCCATTGTCGCGCGTTCCCGAAAGTCTATGTACGGGAACACGCGACAAGATGCCCCAAAGAAGCTCATGTACTTCTTGGGGCGTCGGGCGTTTTACAGCGCGATCGTACGCGCTGTAAAATGCCCAGGTGAGAACCATGCCGATAGGGAAGCATTGGTTTCTCCTTGTTGAGCGTTTTACAGCGCGTAGGAACGCGCTGTAAAATGCTCAGGTGTGAACCCAGCCTAAGGGAGGGTTTTCGGATTCCGTTTGTTGAGGGCGAGTATTGGCAAGGGATAAAAAACTTGAAGTCAGCAAAGGAGTGTCCGGGGGTGGTTACCGAAAAATTGCAGAAAGAGGTGGTATTAGGTTGCATGGCAGGGCCCTCTGGTAGTAGACCAGAGTTTCTTGCAGCCTCATCAGTTAACCCATTGTTATGTGCATGCTGTGGGATTTACAGGAGAAACTGTTTTTCTCCATAAATCTGAGGCAGTTAAACTAAAGATAAAAGACAGTACAGTTGTTACCCAATTGTTAGTTAAAGAAAACCTGCCAGAACCTCTTTTAGGGACTGATGTTTTGCAAGCTCTGGGAGCCCACATAAACTTTTACCCCGAAGGCACTACCGGTGTAGATTTTGTCCCTTAATAGCGACACTGGCCCTGCCTGAGACTGAACCATCAGAATTAACCCTTGTAGACCAGGCTGTTCTTGAGGTGGTTCCGAAGGATTTATGGGCAACATCAAAAATAGACATAGGCAAACTCCCCGTGTCCCCGGTCACTGTGCATCTTAAGCCAGGATGTCAGCCCCCTCAAGTGAAGCAGTACCCCCTCAGTCATGCCCAGGAGATAAAAGTGGCCAGTCAAATTGATGCTTTTCTCCAGGCTGGTGTATTGATAAAAACAGTATCTCCCGCTAATACCCCTCTGTTCCCAATAAAGAAAAAAACTGTTAGGCCCCTTTCACACGGGCGTTGCGGGAAAATGTGCGGGTGCGTTATGGGAACACCCGCGATTTTTCTGCGCGAGTACAAAACATTGTAATGCGTTTTGCACTCGCGTGAAAAAAATCGCGCATGTTTGGTACCCAAACCCGAACTTCTTCACAGAAGTTCGGGCTTGGGATCGGTGTTCTGTAGAGTGTATTATTTTCCCTTATAACATGGTTGGGGTTAAACCAGGGGAGGGGTTAAAAAAATAAAAAATATATTTAACTCACCTTAGTCCACTTGTTCGTATAGCCCGGCATCTCCTTCTGTCTCCTTTGCATGAACAGGACCTGTGATGACGTCACTCCGGTCATCACATGGTCCGTCACATGATATTTTACCATGGTGATGGATCATGTGATGGAACATGTGATGACCGTAGTGACGTCATCACAGGTCCTGTTCATGTAATTAATGCTCACCACAGGTCCTGTTCATCAAAGGAGACAGAAGGAGATGCCGGGCTACGCGATCAAGTGGACTAGGGTGAGTTAAATCATTTATTTAATTTTTTTTTTAAATGAGACAAAGATAATTTATTTCAGAACTTTTTCCACCTTTAGGGCTCATGCACACGACAGTATGGCTTTTTCAGTGTTTTGCGGTCCATTTTTTACGGATCCATTGTTCAGTTTTTAGTTTCCGTTGTGTTTCCGTTTCGTTCCGTTTTTCCATTCCGTTTTTCCGTATGCCATATACAGTATACAGTAAAAAAAATTGGGCTCGGCTTAACATTTTCAATAGATGGTTCAGCAAAAACAGAACGGATACGGAAGACATACGGATGCATTTCCGTATGTGTTCCGTTTTTTTTGCGGACCCATTGACTTGAATGGAGCTAAGCACCGTGATTTGCGGACAAGAATAGGACATGTTCTATCTTTTCACGGTACGGAAATATGGAAATACTGAAACGGAATGCAGACGGAGACACTTCAGTTTTTTTTTGCTGAACCTGTGAAATGAATGGTTCAGTATATGTACCGCATACCGAACTAAAAAAACGGGCAGTATACTGAACGCAAAATACTGTCGTGTGCATGAGCCCTTAATGTGACCTATAAACTGTACAACTCAATTGAAAAACAAACTGAAATCTTTTAGGTAGAGGGAAGAAAAAAATATAAAAATAAAATAATATGGTTGCATAAGTGTGCACACCCTTAAGCTAGTACTTTGTTGAAACACCTTTTGATTTTATTACAGCGCTCAGTCTTTTTGGGTATGAGTCTATCAGCATGGCACATTTTGACTTGGCATGATTTGCCCACTCTGCTTTGCAAAAACACTCCGATTGCACTGTCAGATTGTGAGGGCATCTCCTGGGCACAGCCCTCTTCAGATCACCCCACAGATTTTCAATCGGATTCAGGGCTGGGCTCTGGCTGGGCCATTCCAAAACTTTAATCTTCTTCTGGTGAAGCCATTCCTTTGTTGATTTGGATGCATGCTTTGGGTCGTTGTCATGCTGAAAGATGAAGTTCCTCTCCATGTTCAGCTTTCTAGCAGAAGCCTGAAGGTTTTGTGCCAATATTGACTGGTATTTGGAACTGTTCATAATTCCCTCTAGCTTAACTAAGGCCTCAGTTCCAGCTGAAGAAAAACAGCCCCTTGGCATGATGCTGCCACCACCATGCTTCACTGTGGGGATGGTGTTCTTTTGGTGATGTGCAGTGTTGTTTTTGCGCCAAACATATCTTTTGGACGTGCCTAGGGTGTTTGGCACCCGGAGTGGATCCTTTCTCTGGCACCCCCCCAATACTTTAAAAAAATTGTACCCCCTCACATTAGTATTGCCCTCATTGTACAACCTTCACAGTAGCTTTGTATAGATGTGTGCCCCCTCACAGTAGTTATGCCCACATTGTGCCCTCTCACAGTAGTTATGGCCACATTGTGTCCCCCTCACAGTAATAATCCCCATTGTGTCCCCTTCATAGTAATTATCCCCATTGTGCCCCCTTCACAGTATAAATCCCCATTGTGTCCCCTTTATAGTAATAATCCCCATTGTGCCCCCTGTATAGTAATAATGCCCACTGTGCCCACTTCATAGTGATAATGCCCATTTTGCCCCTTCACAGTAATAATACCCATTTTGCCCCCTTCACAGTAATAATGCCCATTGTGCCCCCTTAGAGGTAGTAATGCCCACTGTGCTAGTAATGCTCTCTGTGACCCCGTCATAGTGTAGCTGGCCATCTAAGACCTGTCCTAGGTTGCTAGTATAGCTTATGTGTTTATACAGCTAGACCTGCCAATAACCTTAATACAGTTCCTATGTTTGTGTGTTAAAGACAAAAGCAGAGTTATTTACAGTGGCTTCATGTTTGGATATCATAGCTATATATATATATAGTTAAGGCTGCATGCAGCCTGTTATTGTGGGAGGGGCCAGGTCCCCTTACTTAAACCCCCTCGTACAGCTCACCATCACCGCGCCCGCCGACCAGCACTTCATGTGACGCACGTCACTTCCGGTAAGCACGCGCCCCAGGTAAGTATCACCACGCGCCTCCCGTGGTGGGCTCCGGTCTTCCGTCTGCTGGGCCGTGGCCGACCGCTGGCCCGCTCCTCCATTCGCCTTCGGCCGCCGCAGGCTCCCCTCTCCGCCGTCCGGGGGCGTCCGTCCTCTCGCGAGAGGCAGGACGCATGCGCGGCGCCTCGGAATTTGCTCACGGCCGCACGCTGGCCGCCTGGGGGGGGGGCCGCACAGAGGGGAGCCCAATCCCCCGCCACGGCCGGGCTTCCCACCCGCTGCCCGCCTCCCACACTCCGGCCGGGGCCGTCTCGGCTGGCGGCTGCCATGCCCCCGGTTGGGGCTGAGACATGCGGGCACCTTGTCCTCCCACCCCGGTGGGGCTGCCGCTGCTGTCTGCTCAGCCGGGGTGCTCAGGCAGCCGCCACCCGCGCTGTCCCGCGGCCACATCTTAGTCACTCATGTTGCCTGGGCCAGGCGCTTACTCCCCCACTAGTTAGCCGGGTAGCTTCCTCCCAATTCATGGCTCCGGCAGCCATGGATCCATGCTGGCCAGCCTGCAGTTGCAGGCAGGCCACGTCCCGCTCCAGGCCCGGCCTGGGACGGCTCTCTGGTCATGACCAACATTTGGGTGGTCTGAGCCCTGGCACGCGGTAAATTGCCCATCACAGGTGGCCAGATGGGCAATTCACGGGCCACACCCCCTCCACGTCCCACATTGCCCCATTCAGGTCGCCGTGCCTGGCCCGGCATGTCCACCCCCAGGCCCGCTCCTGCCTGGCTGGCATACGCCACGGTCTCCGTCACACACATTCAGGTCAGATCCGTGGCGCTCCAGGTCGTTCACGCCCCGGCCTACCCACGGCCTCCCAGCGGGGCCCTTGGGGGCTCCGGCCTTGTTGCTCCCTATGTTCACATGTGTGTTCCTTTCCCAGGTGCCAGTAGCGTTCGTGGTCCCCGTCGTACCTTATCCCGACTTTCCCGACGTCAGGTTAGGTCCTGCAGAAAATCGCTGTCGGCCGCTCGCGGGAAAACTCATACTTGAGGGTTCAGGTAGGTAATCTGGGGCTGCTTCTGGCAGTTCCTCTTCCCGACATCCCGGGTTGCCTCCCAGGAGGCACGCGGGGATATGTTCTCGCTCTCAAGCCGGGTGTCTCCTCTGTCCTACTTAGCCTGAGGTGTTCAGGTGTCTTCTCTTTCCAGGTACCCTGAAGCGTTCAGGGGTCCTCTCTGTCCATCTTTGCCTGAGGCGTTCAGGTGTCTTCTCTCTCCAGGTTCCCTGAAGCGTTCAGGGGTCCTCTCTGTCCATCTTGGCCTGAGGCGTTCAGGTGTCTTCTCTCTCCAGGTTCCCTGAAGCGTTCAGGGGTCCTCTCTGTCCATCTTTGCCTGAGGCGTGCAGGTGGCTTCTCTGTCCAGGTACCCTGAAGCGTTCATGGGTCTTCTCTGTCCATCTTTCCCTAAGGCGTCCAGGTGTCTTCTCCGTCCAGGTACCCTGAAGCGTTCTGGTATCTTCTCTGTCCTTCCTTGCCTGAGGCGTTCAGGTGTCTTCTCTGTCCAGGTACCCTGAAGCGTTCAGGTGTCTTCTCTGTCCATCCTTGCCTGAGGCGTTCAGGTGTCTTCTCTGTCCAGGCACCCTGAAGCGTTCAGGTGTCTTCTCTGTCCATCCTTGCCTGAGGCGTTCAGGTGTCTTCTCTGTCCCAGCACCCTGAAGAGCTCAGGTGTCTCCTCTGTCCATCTCAGGCGAGACGTTCAGGTGTCTTCCCTGCCAGGGGCCCCGAGGCGCTCGGGTGTCTTCTCCGTCCACGGTGGCTGGTAGCGTCGGGGTCGGTCCTGGGCTCGTCGGCCTCAGGTGCAGCCACCTTCCCGGTAGACAGCCGGTGCTTTCAGGTCACGCATCGCCACGCGTCTCGGTACTCCCAGGCCCCTCCTCACCACAGTCCCTAGTCTCCGCCTCCTGGTGCCCTTCTTCCTGGTCCATGTTTTGTCCACGTCTCCCTGTCTCCACATTAGACAACACTACGCGGTGTCCACGCGCACCCACGATGGTTCCAGTCTCGCGCGGCATTTTTCTCATGTCACTCCTAACTTTTCCAGTCCTCAGGTCCAGCCGGTTCGTTCCCGTCCATCCTCTGACGGTAAGACAAGGGTGTTGATCCAACGCTCCCAGGTACGTCATCTTTTACGTTCATCCACGACCTTTTTAGTCGGGGTGCACGTCCCCATGACCTCTCCAGCGGCCGTATTGTTGTCTCTAATTCCAGGTGTTGCAAGGTCTCTGCTATTGTTGAAGCCATGTCACAGGTCTCTGACGTCGACGACACGTTGTCCCTCCCGGGTACGTCGGTCTCCAGCCAAGGCGGCCCAGTTGCCCTCCGAAGATGGACTGTGCCGAGGCTCGTTGCGGAATTGGCCAAGAGAGGCATCAGACACCCAGCGTCAGCCAGGAAGGCCGAGTTATACCGCCTATTGATGACCGAGCCCAGCGCTCCTGAAAGGGAAGATCCACCCCCAGCCATCCAGCAGTCCCTGGTGCTGTTGCAGGCCTCCTTGGATTCGCTCATCTCGTCCGTTGCCGACATCAGGACCAGGGTGGTGGACTTGGAGTCCAGAACACCGGCGTCTTCCCAGGCGGTGGTCCCCGTCTCCGATCCCCCTCTATTTCAGCTTCCGGCTCCAGGTACGTCCCCGGCTGCTCCGGTGGTGGCTCCTGCGCACTTGGTACCGGACCACATCAGGAGGGACATCTTGGCGGGCAAGGACGTGAATCTCGCGTCCATCCTGATTGCGTCCCACGATGCCGCAGACAACAAGACTTTTGACTGCGGGGAGGTCTCGGTGGTCCTTCGGGCCAAGGATGGACGTCTCAACCGCAAGCTCTCTGTCGTCGAGTTTGTTTTGGCCTTCGGCCTGTTTAGAGACGTGCTCTGCTCCGCTTTCCCGGCCCGCCGGGAGGAGCTGGACACGTATCTACACAGGGTCACTGGACTTGGGCACAAGTACGGCGGCACGGCTTTTTATGACTACCACCGCTCCTTCTCAGCCAAGGCCGCCGCCGCGCTTGCCCAGTTCCAGTTCTCCGTCAACTGGGCCATGCTGGACATGGAGTTGTTCTGCCAGCATTTCGCCGGCCTCCGGGCCCCCGCTTGTTCGACCTGCCAGTCGATTTTCCACTCTACTGAGTGGTGTCCTCAAACGGCCACGGCCCAACCAGACAAGGCTATTCCAGGCCCCTCTGGGGTCCCCCGCAGTCCCTCCACCACCGATAAGTTGGGTAGACCCATTGTCTACCTTGGCAACAGCCAAGTTTGCAATAACTTCAACTTTGGTTCCTGTCTATTTAGCGGTTGCAGGGCCCTGCACATCTGCTCCATCTGCTTCAGGGCTCACCCCAGGTCCACATGTCCCAAGAAGGCTTACAAGCGCCTATGACTAGCCGACTGCGACATCGACCTCCTGGCTCTCCTGTTACGGGACCATCCGGTGCCAGGGTTCGTGGACTTCCTGATCACTGGCCTCTGCTCCGGGTTTGACACAGGGTTGGTGGCACTACCCCATTCCAACTGGGAGTGCGGCAATCTGCAGTCAGCCAGGTCAGATCCCACCGCTGTACAGGAACTCCTGAATTCTGAGGTGAAGAAAGGGTTCCTCCTGGGCCCCTTCAACCAGGTTCCTTTCTCTCGCTGGCGGATCAGTCCCATAGGCATCGTGTCCAAAAAAGATTCGAATAAAAAACGTTTGATTTACGATCTCTCCGCCCCCCATGATTCCGTCATCCCCAGCATCAATTCGCTCATCCCTTCTGAAGAATTTTCCATGACCTATGCGTCCATAGACGAAGCCATTGCCCTCATCCTTAGCGCCGGGAAAGGCGCCTGGTTGTCTAAAACTGACATAGCGGACGCCTTCAAACTGCTGCCCATTGCCCCTCACCTTTGGCAGTTCTATGGCATCAGGTGGGAGGGCAGGTTCTATTTTGCCAACAGGTTGACCTTCGGCTCAAAAAGCAGCCCGTGGTTATTCGACCAATTGGCAGCAGGCCCTGCACTGGATCCTGATCCACCACGGCAGCGCCCCAGCGGTCATCCATTACCTGGACGACTTCCTCCTCATAGAACCTCCGCTATGTCGGCCATCAGGGCTGCTCTCCCTCCTGGAGATCTTTGCCGCCCTTTCCATCCCAATTTCGCAGGGGAAGACCGCGGGGCCGGTCACTTCCATCACCTTCCTGGGTATTGTCCTGGACTCAGACAGAATGGAAGCCAGGCTTCCAGAGGCAAAGCTGTCCCAGATACGGGAAGTCGTGGCCAGGGCCATCACCTCTTCCCAGGTGACCAAGGTCGAGCTACAGTCCATCCTGGGTCGGCTGAACTTTGCCTTAAGGGTCATGCCCCAGGGCAGGGCTTTCATTTCCCGGCTGCTCTCGCTCCTTCCCTCAGCCTCCGAACCCAGCAGCATTGTCCACTTGGACAGGGCTGCCATGGCAGACTTGCGCATGTGGGACAGCTTTCTGTTATCTTGGAACGGGGTCAGCCTGTTTGTCCCCTCATGGTCCCAGTCATCTACCAGGGTGTTTGCCGATGCCGCAGCATCCCGGGGTTTCGCGGCCATCTTCGGGTCCCAGTGGCTGGCTGGCCCATGGCCTCCTCAGGTCAGTTCCGACCCTCAGTCCCTCAGCTCATCACCGTTCCTGGAATGTTACCCCATCGTGGCGGCCGCATCCGTCTGGGGTCACCTCTGGGCGAATTCCAGCGTCATGTTTATATCTGACAGTCAGGACCTTGTGGACATCATCTCCAAAGGCCGAGCTAAGTCGGCCAGGGTCATGTCCCTGTTGCGCAAACTGGTCTGGCTGGCCATGACCCATAACTTTCATTTTTCATGTTCCCATATCCCAGGTGCCAGCAACACGGCGGCCGATGCATTATCGAGGTTCAATTTTCACACCTTCTTTCAGGTATGTCCAGAAGCAGACCGGACCGGGGCCCGGATTCCCGGTTTCAGCGACCTGATGTTGGACTGAGGTCTCTGCTGGCAACCGCCGAGGACCTCAGGCACCGATCCCTTTCGGTCAACACGGCTCGCAACTACGGCACAGGTTGGAACCACTTCCAGAAGTTTTCCAGGGACCATCCCCAACAGGATATGTCCTTCATTGCGTACATCATGGCTTTCATGGCCCATTGCCATGTCAACCTCAAGCTGGCACCCAGCACCATCCGTTTATACCTGGCCGGGGCGCAGCATTTCTTAGCCCTTCAGAACCCAGAAGTACGCGCAGCGTTCACATCCCAAGCCGTCAAGGCCACGCTCAGGGGCATTGAGAAAAACAGTAAAGACTCCAACCCGTCCCGTCGGCCGGTCTCCGGTGAGCTGTTTAGGCAGCTGTCTGCATCCCTAGATGGCAATCCTTTTGGCCATTTCACTAGTCTGGTCATCAAAGCCGCGATGTACCTAAGCTTCTACGGCTTCCTTCGTCCAGGAGAATTTTCAGTTTCTTCCCTGAAGACGGTCTTCCTGAAAAAGAAGCAGCTATCCTGGAGCCAGGATCATCTGGTATTAAGCCTGCCTTCCACCAAGACGTCCCAAACCGGTCCTCCCATACTGATCCGTTTCTTCAAGTCCGGGAACGCCTGGTGTCCGGTGGTGGTACTCC
The DNA here is from genome assembly GCF_014858855.1 of Bufo gargarizans. Taxonomy (NCBI): domain Eukaryota; kingdom Metazoa; phylum Chordata; class Amphibia; order Anura; family Bufonidae; genus Bufo; species Bufo gargarizans. The sequence goes on along the minus strand of NW_025334725.1, from coordinate 324,341 downwards.
AACATCTCCTGGGTTCCACACCATCTCCAGATCCAGAGTCTCCGTTGCTGCCATTCCAAGGGAAACCCCTATCCACGCCACAGTTTGTCTCCCACATCAGATCCCTGGTCGCAGGGTTGGGGGTGGACCCCAAAACCATATCAGGACATTCGTTCCGCATCGGAGCGGCTTCAGCGGCTTCCAAGCACGGGACGCCTCCGCACGTCATCCGTCACATGGGTAGGTGGAGATCTGCCTGTTTTTCCCGGTACATCCCGGATCCGCTGACTGAAACCCGACAGGTATTCCGTTCCTTGGTTTTGTAACCCTGTTCCACACGCATTAAACAGCAGCACTTCTCCTACCTGGTGTCTTTTTGGCCCTCTTTTAGGCAGGCCCACGTCCCGTGGCTCCAGGCACACCCCAGCTACTGTCTAGCCCCCTCCCGTCACCTTACTGACCGTGGCCGCGGCCACAAATAGTTAAGGCTGCATGCAGCCTGTTATTGTGGGAGGGGCCAGGTCCCCTTACTTAAACCCCCTCGTACAGCTCACCATCACCGCGCCCGCCGACCAGCACTTCACCCACCCTTTCCCCCCCCTTTTTTCTTCCACTCTCCCTAGGGTTGGCCCTCTTTTAGGCAGGCCCACGTCCCGTGGCTCCAGGCACACCCCAGCCACAGTCTAGCCCCCTCCCGTCACCTTACTGACCGTGGCCGCGGCCACAAATATAAAATATATATATAAAAAGGACGTATATATGCATGTATGTTCTGCAAAAACTCAAAGACGCAACCATCCATTTCAACGAAACTTGGTATACACAGCCCTTTCTACCTGGAAAGAAATCTTGCGGGGGTCTCAGCTCTCTAGGACGTACCGTTCCCGATATATTCCCCAAAAATGACCTGTATTATCCAATACAAGCCTACCAGCCTTTCACTTAAACCCTAACTGTCATACACACGGTCACAGTCCCTTATCAGCCAATAGAAGCCCACAGGTCCTACCTCAGGTTGCCATAACAACTGATCACAGGTTTTAGCAGTTCACAGGTCCTGTAGTTGTGTATGACGGCACAACTACACTGCTACATGCATGGGGGGCAGGGGCCACTATTAAATGGACGGGCGCTGTGGAGTTCACTGTTAAATGGACGGGCGCTGTGGAGTTCACTGTTAAAGGGGCAGGCACAGTGGAGTTCATTGTTAAAGGGGATTGCACCGTGGAGATCAATTGTCACAGGGCACCGGCGACGTGCTTCTCCTCTCCTGCACCGCCGGCACCTTGGTGTGACACGGTGGCAGACTCGCATGCCGTGTCCTGCTGGAGAGCTGAGCCGAGCTGGTTGCTGGGGTAACGGGGGGCGGAGCGCGCCCGGCCGCACGCTTCTTTTCTGTGTGGCCGGCGTCCCCTGTTCCCACAGTAATGCTCAAGGGGCTGAGCGCCGAGCTGGGCACTCGGCGCTCGGCTTCAGACATGGTGGGAGGTCATGTGGCGCTGGCCATGTTACACGACCTCTCCTCTTCAGTATATAAACAGGCAACCTGCTAGCCACAAGTTGCCTGTGACTAATTGTCAAAGGCTATCTGTTATTGAGTTACCTGCGATATCTGGATTTGACCTGTGCCTGTTTTTGACCCGCTACTGCTTGCTCCTTGTTCCTGACGTGACCTCTTGGCTTGAACTTCGGCTTGTGACCTGACCTGTTCTTGCTCAATCCTGTGGTACCTTATTACTCTCCTGGTATTTGACCCCAGCTTCTCCTGACTATTCTCTGCTTACTCCCTTTGTACTTCGTCGCACTCTTGGTATTGACTCGGTCCGTTCATTATCCGTTGTTTGTCTTGACTTTCATCCCAGCAAGTATTCTAAGCTAAGGACTGCCGTCCAGTTGTCCCCTGTCATTAGGACTTGCGAGGCAAGTAGGCAGGGCCAGTGGTGAGGGTGGAGCGCAGTGGTCACTTTCCTCCCCCCTGCGTGTGTGTACGTGACCGTGACAGAATCACAGGCCATACATCATTATGGACCCTTTACAGAGTCTCACTGACCATGTACAAAACCTGGCGCAAATTGTTCAGGAACTGGGAGAGAGGTTATTGGCCCAAGAATCTGACTGGACGATCCCTATACCTTCTCCGGCTGGTCTGCAGGAAGAACCTCATGTCAAGTTGCCGGATCGGTTTTCAGGAGACCGCAAGTGCTTCTTGGCTTTCAAGGAAAGCTTTAAGCTATATTTTCGCTTGCGACCTCATTCGTCTGGCTCTGACCAACAGAGGGTCGGAATAATTATCTCCCTCCTCCAGGGAGACCCTCAGGGGTGGGCATTCTCCTTGCCTCCTGACTCTCCTTGCCTTAGATCCGTTGACTCTTTTTTTCAAGCTCTGGGGGTTCTGTACGATGAACCCAACAGAGCGTCCGTAGCCGAGTCACATTTGAAGGCCCTCAGTCAGGGTGATCGGCCAGTTGAGGACTACTGCACCCAGTTCCGTAAGTGGTGCGTACCTTCCGGCTGGAATGAACCAATCCTCAAGAGCCAGTTCAGGTCAGGCCTGGCTGAGAATCTTAAAGATTTGCTGGTCTGCTACCCCTGTCCCGAGGCCTTAGAGGAGACTATGACTTTGGCCATTAGATTGGACAGACGTGTCAGGGAGAGACAGCGGGAACATCTGTTTTCTCCACAGGGTATTTCCAAACCTGAAACTGCTCCTGTGGGACTCAAGTCGGAGGCACAGATGGACAAACCTATGCAACTTGGTATGACCCATAGAGAGTAATGTCGCCTACGGGGCACCTGTTTCTACTGCGGCGACTCCGAACATTGGGTTCTTCAGTGCCCCAAGATTCCTCCTTCCGGAAGATCGTCCAAGTTTGGGGGAGCCCAAGACAAGGTACTTCCGAAGGTGGTAATAAAGAAGTTCTTACTGACCATTTCTGTGGTCTTTGGGACCCTCAAGGGGTCAGGTAAAGCTTTCGTTGACTCCGGTTCTACCTTTAGTTTTATGGATCTTAAGTTTGCAGTACAGGTGGGAATACCCATGTTGAATCTGTCCACTCCTTTCTATATTGTCACCATTGACTCCACTTCCCTGCTGGGAGGAACTGTCAAGCTTTGTACTCCTAAAATAACCTTGTTGGTAGGGCTGTGTCACTCAGAGAGGTGTTCGTTTTTTATTCTCGAAAATCTGCCTGTAGAAGTGGTCTTAGGGATGCCTTGGCTTCAGCCACACAACCCGGTCATTAACTGGACCATGGGTGAGTTAGAAAAATGGGGTCCCAATTGTAACTCCTGTTTGACCTTTGTCCAGGCAGGGGTTACCTCTAATTCCATGGCGGTCCTTCCGTATATTGAAGAGTTCCATGATGTTTTTTCCACGTCCGAGTTCGAGACTCTTCCTTCCCATAGACCCTATGACTGCGCTATAGATTTAGTGGCAGGGTCTAGATTTCCCAAGGGACGTATTTACAACCTATCTGGTCCAGAGCGCAGCGCTATGAAAGAGTATATTAGGGAGAGCCTTAAAAAGGGACATATTCGACCCTCCACCTCCCCCATGGGTGCAGGGTTCTTTTTTTTAATAAGAAGGACAGTGGTCTCAGACCCTGTATTGACCATAGAAGGTTGAACAAGATTACCATTAGGAATCAATATTCTATCCCGTTGATTCCTGATTTGTTCAACTAGGTTTTGGGAGCATCCTGGTTTTCCAAACTTGATTTGAGAGGGGCTTATAACCTGATACGTATTAAAGAAGGGGATGAGTGGAAAACTGCCTTCAACACCCCAGAGGGGCACTTTGAGTATTTAATCATGCCATTCGGACTCAGCAATGCCCCGGCAGTTTTTTTGAATTTAATGAATGACATCTTCAGGGAGTTAATCGGCAGATTTATGATCGTATATCTGGACGACATTTTGATTTTCTCTTCGGACTGGGAGTCTAATGTCTCTCCTCTCAAACTGGTGCCCGAGTTCCTCCGGGAAAATCAATTGTCGGTCAAATTAGAGGAATGCGTGTTTGGAGTACAGGAGATTTTATATCTAGGGTATATCCTTACTCCACACTCATTTAAAATGGATCCTAAGAAAGTTCAGGCAATTCCAGACTGGTTGAGACCATCCTCCCTAAAAGCATTACAACGCTTTTTAGGATTCTCTAATTACTATCGAAAGTTTATCAAAAGTTTTTCTGTAATCGCCAAACCTTTGACCGACCTAACCAAGAAGGGGGCGGATCTTGTTAACTGGCCACCTGAGGCTCTCAAGGCTTTTGAGACTCTTAAAATGTGTTTTCAGAATGCCCCAGTCTTGATTCCGCCGGATCCAGAGGAACCCTTTGTAGTAGAGGTGGACGCATCTGAGGACAGGGCGGGGTTATTCTTTCTCAGGGGTCTCCCAGCCTCACTAATTTAAGACCGTGCGCGTTCTTTTCACGTAAATTCTCTCCACGGAGAGAAATTATGACATTGGGAACCGCAAACTACTGGCCATCAAATGGGCGTTTGAGGAATGGAGACATTTTTTAGAAGGGGCTAAACACTGTGTCATGGTTCTTACTGACCATAAGAATTTGGTATTCCTTGAAGCCGCTAAACGCCTTAATCCTAGGCAAGCCAGGTGGGCCCTGTTTTTCACACGTTTTAATTTTACTATTACTTTCAGGCAAGGAAGTAAGAATATCAAGGCGGACGCCTTGTCCTAAAGCTTTTGTGCCTTTCAGCCTCCTGACACCCCTCCTGAACCCATCCTGCCGACTAATATCATTTTGGCTTCAATATCTGCAGACCTCTCTTCTGAAATTGCATTCAACATCTTGCCCCTGCACGGACACCCTCAGATAAGTTATTCATTCCTGGGCACTTCCGTCTCCGCCTGGTGAGTGCCATGACTATGTTTTGTGCGGCCATCCCGGTATTGATGCCACAAGGGAACTCCTGTCTAGGTCTTTCTCGTGGCCCACTTTATCTAGAGATGTCCGTTCTTATGTGTCTGCTTGTGAGGTATGTGCCAGATCTAAAACTCCGAGAACGCGTCCTGCTGGTGAATTACGACCCCTACCCATTCCATGCAGGCCATGGTCACATATTTCCATGGATTTTATCACAGACTTGCCAACCTCTAAGGGGAAGTCAGTGGTTTGGGTAGTGGTCGACCGATTTAGTAAAATGGTGCACTTCGTCCCTCTGATTAAGCTCCCTAATGCCAAGACTCTAGCATCGAGTTCTGGAAAATATTGTTTCTGACAGTGCGGTTCGTCTCTAAGTTTTTAAAGGCCTTTTGTCAAAGGTGCAAAATTTCTTTGGGCAGACGGAACGGTTGAATCAGGCGGTTGAACAATTTCTGATATGTTATGTGTCTGACAATCAGCATCAGTGGGTGAGATACCTTCCGTTGGCGGATTTTGCCATCAACAATCGGGTGAACTCGTCCACGGGGGTGTCTCCATTTTTCTGTAACCTGGGCTTCCATCCTCGTTTTAGTTCCAGTCCTTCGGTGTACTCACCCAACCCGGAGGCAGATAGTTTTACTTCAGAACTGTGCACAGTCTGGGCCCAGGTTCTAACGAACCTGGAAAATGCCCAGGAGAGTCTGAGGGAGCAAGCTGATAAGAGACTCTCCAAGGGAGTTAATTTTGAGGTCGGTGACAAGGTGTGGCTGTCCACCAAGAATCTTTCCTTGAAAGGGGTTTCCAGAAAGTTTGCACCGCGCTTCATTGGACCCTATGAGATTATTGATATTATTAATCCTGTGTCTTTTAGATTGAAACTACCTGACTCAGTGGCGTAGGGATCGCCATAGCATCCATAGCAATGGCTATGGTGCCCTACGCCACTGGGGGCCGCCAACTGAGGATTAAAAAAAATAAAAAAAAAATAATGTGGCGAGTGGGCCGGGCGGCGGGCGTGGTGCTGTGATAGGGGGCGGTCGGACTCGGAGCTGGAGGGCGGAGGTAGAGAGGCAGTCTGGGAGGTGGTTCGCCGGAAGTGGAGGAGGCGGAGTCGCAGTCGCAGACTTGGAGCGCCACATACAAAGATAGGAAGCTGCGAGGTGAGCTGCTGGGGTGTGGGTGGGTCCGGGGCCCACTGCTCCTGGGGGGGCCCACTGTGCCAGCTCACTCCTGCAGCTGCATAGGTCCCAAATGTCGCGGGCGGCTGCCTGCATGTCCCAGCTTATGATAAGCCCGGCCATGCAGGCAGTGTGCTGCCTCTCACTCACTGTGCCAGTCTGCAACCCTTAGCTCCGCCTCCTCACACAGCCAGGGAAAAGAGAGAGAGACTTGCAGAAGGAGGGGCTGGGTCCCAGGAAAATAGCCCGATCATTGCCTCCTCCTTCTGCAGTCCTCTGTGCTCCTGACATGCCCCACGTTCTTCTGTGATCACCAGAGGGTGACCACTCAGTGTGGCTACTCCTGCCTTTCTACCATCACTGCAGAGTTGTTTCCTGTCCTGCTTGCTGCTGGCCTGTCTTCAAACTAGTAAGGTCCTTTTTTTTTTTTCCTTCTTTTGTCCAGTTGTTTAATTTTAACCCCTTGAGGCTCAGCCATGTCACAGTGTAGTGTCCTACTAGGTAGGAGTGGGCACTACACAAGGGTCAATTGGGTAACGTGTTACTTCTGCTCACAAGCGACAGTGATATTGTAGTGTCCCACTAGGTAGGGGTGGGCACTACACGAGGGTCAATTGGTGTGCGAGTTACTCCTACTCACAAGGGACAGAAATGTTATATTTAATTGTGCATTTAATGTATTTTCTAATGTGTTTTTATATGCAATGTACCCCTGTTTGATGCAATAGCAGGCCTAGTTGGGTGTAGTTAGACATCCCAGACACTAGAGGGAGATACGGAGCCCCTAGTATAAATGTCCAGGCCCAGACAGGGAGAGTTAGTGAGTGCAGAGTCAGGAGTCTGAGAAGACAGGGGTTAGAAAGCCTGCTCCTGACATGCAGCTTGATAGCCCTGGCTGTTAGCTATGACCAGGAGGCTAGTGAGGAGATCCATTTAAACCTACAAAAGAAAAACCTCTCTGTCTAGTCTAAACAGAACACATCACTTGATATCATCCAATCTATAAGCAAAAAAATTCAAGTGGAAGGGGTATATATATCAAAATATCACTTTATTCTCAAATAATAATTACGGGAAAAGACAGGATGGAAAACAGTATTCAGAGAGCCATAGGGACGTACACAAAAATGGAATCATGTACAATCATGCAATTAAGCATGGATAATCCACAGGTGCAGATAATATTGGCACATGGATGATCGGAATCCTGTGTACTAGCATATGGGAAGTAGCAACCGAGTGAGTAAGCAGCCCACCATAAGACTGCATCCCATATTACAATAACAAGGGGACTACCGATCATACATGAACCTCACATCAGCAAGGAAAACATAATAGTATATACACTTGCAAGGATTCAGTATGGGTAATATAATAAATAGGATCACTAAGTATCACTATAAAACCCCCCCACAACTAGTAGTGAGGAGATCCAGCCTGCCTGAAGACAAGAGAGCCTTAGTTAGCTCTGAAGTCACCCCAGTTGCAGGACAGAACCTCCTGGTAGAAACCCACAGTCAATCACCAGCCAAGTAAGGAAATTCCAGGGAAAGATAAGTAACCCTGATGGGCAGATGCAAATAGAAAGTAAAGCAAGGATTTAATTAATACCAGAGGAAGATATAATTGCCAAGGATTTAAGCCACCATTTAGGCATCCGGGCCTTGGGATAGAAAGCCAGACAGGAGTTCTAGAAAGAACAGTGTACACTATTTCTGAGGAAAGGTACAACCTGCTTCTGAGTGCATTGTGGATTTACCCTCTGCGTATCTTGCATAATTAATACCTGCCATTTTGTGGAGAAAGCCTACTTGTGAAACTGTGATTTGAAGGACTGTGTTACCACCTGCTTGTACAAAGTTGGACTGTTCAGTAAAGAAACGTTTGGTTCACTATACTACCTGTGTACCTCAATCATTCCAACTACCAACTGGTGTGCCACCGTCCAAAGGCACTGGCGTCACGAATCCAACAGGGACCTTGCCCCAGGCACTCAAAATACCCGTAACATCCAGGGCACCTCATCCACCATCAGGCCTGGTCCCTACATACAGAGTGTGCCCCAGAGGAACCGTGTCTACCTCTCCTTCACTGCCACCCGCCTGCCCAGGGTTCTCCAATACAGTGAGCAACCCTCGATTGCCCATAACCGTGACCTCACTTCGCTATACCCTGCAGGTCTGGCGTGTTGCAATATTATATTTAACTATGCATTGTAATGTATTTTCTGTGTGTTTTACATTGGTATGGTTCCCCTGTTAAAGGGATTCTGTCACCTCCTTTTACGATTTTAAGCTGGCACCATCGCTATGTTGACAAAAGTATCTTATTTCCAGGACTCTTCTTTTTACTTAATTTCGTTTAGTAGTTTTGATGTAAAAGCGATTTTTATGTTATGCTAATTAGGGTCCAAGGTGCCCAGAGGGGCGTTTTTCTCACTCTCCGGTGCCCAGTGACGCCCCCCTGCAGTGCCCAGGGACGCCTCCTGATCATCAAATAACCTCCCACAGCCCGGCAAACGGTTCCGCCCCCTCCCCACGTCATAGTGTACCTTATAGAAATGCCCCGTCCTTCTTCCTGTCTGCGGCCAGAAAACTCGTGCAGGCGCAGTACCGCCTGCGGCCTGCGCGATCATCAACGTCCTGAGGGCAACAGCACTCAGGTCACATAACTGGGCTCGGCGCATGCCCAGTGAGATTTTTGAGGCTGTTGCCCTCAGGAGGTTGATGATCGCACAGGCGGTACTGCGCCTGCGCGAGTTTTCTGGCCATTTGTATCCAGCTTGCCATCCTATATCAAAGACACAAAGGATGTGGTCATCAGGCTCCAGGATGTACAGGTCACTTCACGGACCAAATTGGCTAGCCTCAACGTAGAGGCCTTGTACACTAACATTCGACACGACCTAGAGATTAAGGCAGTGTCTACATTTCTCTCCACTAAGAGCACCCAATTTCATACACATAATGAGTTCTTGTTAACTCTCCTCAAATTTCTTGTCACGCACAATTATTTTCTTTTTGACGGTCATTATTATTTACAGACAGTCGGCACCGCTATGGGTAGTAAATGCGCACCAAATTATGCTAATCTCTTTTTAGGGTGGTGGGAGGACACTATTGTCTTTACACACAATTTTTCTTGTTACACTGAGCACATATTATTTTGGGGTAGATACATCGATGATGTACTAATACTTTGGGAAGGCCCCACTGACACTTTTCACCAGTTTGTTTTGGCACTTAATACCAACTGTATTGGTATGAAATTCACTTCTGAGATCCATGACAATACCATCACTTTTCTGGATCTCAAACTCACACTGGACCCTGAGGGCCACATCCAGTCTGAGAGTCATCGTAAACTCACAGCTACCAATAACCTTTTGCAGTGGAACAGTTACCACCCAAAACCACTCAAAAGGGGAATACCTGTGGGACAATACATAAGAGCCCGCAGGAATTGTTCGGACGATGCTAGTTTTGCAAAAGAGAGCAAGACCCTGTATGACCGTTTTAGATCAAGGGGTTACCCCAAAAAGGTTTTGCATCAAGCCTATGCTAGGGCAAGCAACACTAACCGGATTGAACTGTTAAAAGCTATGCCCAAGGTCCCTGAGGAATATAAGGTCAGATGTATAGGCACCTTTGATGCCAATAACAATCAGGTTTTTCGGATCCTGAAAAAACACTGGCATATTCTGTGGGCAGACAACGATCTAAGGACAGTAATCACACAAAAACCCAGTGTCACCTACCGCAGAGGTAGGAATATTAAAGACACTTTGGTCCATAGTTTTTTCGACCTGCACCGCCTAACACCACCTGGCTTACATCGAAACTAGTGGGTACTTACCCTTGTGGAGATTGCATCTTCTGCCCCCTCGTTAAAAGGTGTCGAACATTCACTAATCCTGTGGACGACAAAGAATATCATATAAGACAGTATATTAACTGCAAGACCAAAGGCATTGTCTATGCTATTCAATGCACGTGCCCTAAGATCTATGTTGGCAAAACATCTCAGGAGTTTAGGAGGAGAATTTCACAACATATAAGTAGCATTAACACCAAGGCGGACACGTCAATTTCCAGACATGTCAGGGCCCATCATGGCGGAGACCATAAGGGGCTTAAATTCTGGGGCATCTGTAAGAAAACCCTAGGTGTCGGAAAGGGGGACCTGGATGCTATCCTGTTACAGGAAGAAACCAGGTGGATCTATAGGCTAGATAGCCTCAGCCCTAAAGGGCTTAATGAAGGGTTTGCCTTCACATCCTTTCTTTAAAAGTGAAGGAGTAGGAATATTTTATGTCGGTTTTCAAGAATTCTAAAATAATAATAATTAATAAATATTAATTGGCATTTCTTACATCACATGATTGGTATTTTACTGTACCTTTAAATATTTAGTGTACCTGTACAGCTTGAGCAATATTGAGCAGTTTTTTCTAAGTTCAGGCGCAGGTCTCATCTGCAAAGTGTCCTAGCTGCTCTGTCCCAGGTCTAGATGCAGCACTTATTTGTATAGCTCTCCAGCCACTCACCCCTGTTATGAGCGCCGCTCCCTCTAAGTCCAGGCGCAGCTTCCATCAGCGCAGCCTCTCTGCTACCGACTCTAAGTGTGAGCGCAGCTCCTATCGGCGCAGGCTCCCGACATCAGTTTAAGTCCGTGCGCACCTGAATGTAGCGCAGCGCATGCACCCTGGAATCACTCTGGGCCATTTGGCCTAAGTGTCTGCGCAACTCCATTTGCGCAGCGCGGACTTGATGACGTACAGTACAGACCAAAAGTTTGGACACACCTTCTCATTCAAAGAGTTTTTATTTTATTTTAATGACTATGAAAATTGTAGATTCACACTGAAGGCATCAAAACTATGAATTAACACATGTGGAATTATATACATAACAAAAAAGTGTGAAACAACTGAAAATATGTCATATTCTAGGTTCTTCAAAGTAGCGACCTTTTGCTTTGATTACTGCTTTGCACACTCTTGGCATTCTCTTGATGAGCTTCAAGAGGTAGTCACCTGAAATGGTTTTCACTTCACAGGTGTGCCCTGTCAGGTTTAATAAGTGGGATTTCTTGCCTTAAAAAAGGGGTTGGGACCATCAGTTGCGTTGTGGAGAAGTCAGGTGGATACACAGCTGATAGTCCTACTGAATAGACTGTTAGAATTTGTATTATGGCAAGAAAAAAGCAGCTAAGTAAAGAAAAACGAGTGGCCATCATTACTTTAAGAAATGAAGGTCAGTCAGTCCGAAAAATTGGGAAAACTTTGAAAGTGTCCCCAAGTGCAGTCACAAAAACCATCAAGCGCTACAAAGAAACTGGCTCACATGCGGACCGCCCCAGGAAAGGAAGACCAAGAGTCACCTCTGCTGCGGAGGATAAGTTAATCCGAGTCACCAGCCTCAGAAATCGCAGGTTAACAGTAGCTCAGATTAGAGACCAGGTCAATGCCAAACAGGTTTCTAGCAGCAGACACATCTCTAGAACAACTGTTAAGAGGAGACTGTGTGAATCAGGCCTTCATGGTAGAATATCTGCTAGGAAACCACTGCTAAGGACAGGCAACAAGCAGAAGAGACTTGTTTGGGCTAAAGAACACAAGGAATGGACATTAGACCAGTGGAAATCTGTGCTTTGGTCTGATGAGTCCAAATTTGAGATCTTTGGTTCCAACCACCGTGTCTTTGTGCGATGCAGAAAAGGTGAATGGATGGACTCTACATGCCTGGTTCCTACCGTGAAGCATGGAGGAGGAGGTGTGATGGTGTGGGGGTGCTTTGCTGGTGACACTGTTGGGGATTTATTCAAAATTGAAGGCATACTGAACCAGCATGGCTACCACAGCATCTTGCAGCGGCATGCTATTCCATCCGGTTTGCGTTTAGTTGGACCATCATTTATTTTTCAACAGGACAATGACCCCAAACACACCTCCAGGCTGTATAAGGGCTATTTGACCATGAAGGAGAGTGATGGGGTGCTGCGCCAGATGACCTGGCCTCCACAGTCACCGGACCTGAACCCAATCGAGATGGTTTGGGGTGAGTGCTAAGCATCTCTGGGAACTCCTTCAAGACTGTTGGAAGACCATTTCAGGTGACTACCTCTTGAAGCTCATCAAGAGAATACCAAGAGTAGGCAAAGCAGTAATCAAAGCAAAAGGTGGCTACTTTGAAGAACCTTGAATGTGACATATTTTCAGTTGTTTCACACTTTTTTGTTATGTATATAATTCCACATGTGTTATTTCATAGTTTTGATGCCTTCAGTGTGAATCTACAATTTTCATAGTCATGAACATAAAGAAAACTCTTTGAATGAGAAGGTGTGTCCAAACTTTTGGTCTGTACTGTGTGTAGGAGGCGACAGGCACCAAGGTTTGACCCCCCCTGTGGGTGTGTGCTAACTAAGGCAATAGGTCAAATCAGTTAGTTGCTGCCAATCTTACTGGACGAAGGTCCTGTCAATCATTAAACAGTGCATTTAACCCTCCAAACTTGTGGCGACACCCATTGCTGCCCATTTCCCCATATGAAGCCAGAATACTGGTGAAACATGTCAGGGGGCAGTTGTAGTTTGCAGTTTTAGATTCAGTCTTCCACTCCATTGTGATCCAACTGTGCTCAGTCCGGCTGGACTACATCTCAACAGAGAGAACAATCAAGCTATTCAGTTCAAACACAAGCTCATGGTGTGTACTATAGCTTGTAGGGCTATCTGTGGTCTGGCATTTAGCTGGCCTTACGTGTATAAGGGGGTCATTAGCATCCCTCTGACAGTGGGTTGATGTCGCCTGTTCCCCACTGCTTTACACTGCCATACTGACAACAATATTCAGTTGGCAACAGCCCTGCACTAAGTAATACAGCATTGCCCTGCATTACAAGTAATAGGGTGGGAGGTAGTGCACCCCTCCACGCCCCGTCATTGCCGTTCAACATCTCAATTCTCTAGTGGAGTGCTGACTGTATTTTTAACATAGTATTTTGGGGGTTTGTAAAATTGTTAATAAAGGTAAATAAAATGAGCACTCACTTAGTAATTCAGATTTTAATATAAATAATAATAAAAGTGAAGTATTAAATTTCACCTGGGTCAAGATAGGTCATATTTCCTTCCTAGGCATTTGTAAAATTATTTGTTAATAAACCTTACCCAGGTTAGGTCCTAATCATTATTATACAAACACACAAAGTACACGATAAATAGTGCAGATTTATGTGCATTTTTTTGTGTGGTTTTGGTGCGGATTTCTTTACTGTTTGCAGGTGTAATGGCATGGAGCAGGGGTACTTTGAAGTAAGGACGTTTGTGGACATTTGTCCTTATTTCTCCTATGTAAAGTCATTAACTCCATACTTTATTGCACTTTAAAGGATTAACTTGGCCTGACTTATACTGTTTAATACTGTGCAACTGTAGTTTATATGTTCATTTGCACTGTAGGCACTGTGGAAAGGGTTAATAAATACTGAGAGCCTTTTGGGACTTTCTAGCTAATAATGAGAAGCTAATACTTTTCCACAGTTACCATAACAGTTAAAGAAGAGCATGTTTTGGAGGGGAAACACCAAACTTGTTTACTAACAAAACCAGACTGACCTTTTGGGTATCTGGTTAAGCTATGTTATTATGTTAAAAGACATGTTTTTGTCTGGAAAAACATGTAATTCCCATTAACTATGATTGACGTTTTAATGCAAGTCTATAACAGAGGAATATTGTACCATTTTATCTGTTTGGGCTGTGTTTGTCCACTCCACCCCTCCCAGTAGAAGGTTCAAGTTCATCTAGAAACTGTATATAAGGAGAGCAGTCAGAGCCCCTAGTGTTCTGCAGTTAGGGAACAGTGCTTAGAAGAGGAGATTCTGCCAGACTGCATGAGTGACCAGAAGAAGACGATGAGATGCTAAGCCACAGACCCTGGGTCACCAGCCCTGTGACCAAAGATCCAGCCGGACTACTGAGCCACAGGCCCTGGGCCACCAGCCTTTGGCCAGGCTACCAGCCTTCTGACAGAAAGAAAGGGACATCTAGCTCAGACCTTTCTTCACTATTAACCCTTATTCTGCCTGGGAGGAGACTGGAGAATCCAGCCCAGATCCTTGCCTGTATTTTTTTGCACAAATTCTAAAGACGCACACTGGATACTGCAGACCCTGACTCTCTGGACTTATTTCCTATTAGGGTGCACCATGCCTTACCACCCCTTCCAGAGGGCAGCAACACGTGGTGACACTTGGACCATGTCCTGGTGTCCAGGAGAAGCATTGAGGCCAACTCAAACCCAGCCACTGCACAGTTACCCATTGAGTATGGCAACATACAGTACAGTGTAAAAGTCATGGATTCTGCGTAGTGGAAAGGCAAGTGGAAAATCCACAACATTTTCAGTGGTGGCAGTACAGTACAAGTGGATGAGATTTCAGAAGCAGTCCCAGAGTAAGATTTTTATAGTACAATGCCAGCATGAAAATGAAAAGCACCATTTTGCTGCAGCAATGAGGAGTGGTCATGGCAGCTGGGACAGAGCAACATAAGATAGTTGGAAGGTAAATATTATTCAAGTCCATTGGATTATATTTTCAAACCACTATCTGCATTTCTACCAGATGACCACTAGAGGGCACTCCTCTACCACAGTACATTTTTTTTCCGACAGTCCGCTCATGAACAATTAAAAAAAATGTTTTAGTTTATTCTTTATATATTCTTTCCTTGAAGCTGTAAAGTGTCTGTTGTGTCTTATTCTTGTTCCTGTTAATCAATTCACATTTGTAACAATACTCCAGAAAGTTATATTTTTTTTTTTTTACATTTCTGTCAGTATGTTAGTGCCCATTTTCTACATTATTTCTTGATGTATTGTTATTGGTGTTTATGTTATAATTGCATAAAATTAAATGAATGAAATCTATGGAAACAACCAAACACTTAGGCTAAATTCACTTAGCAGTGAGAAAATAAAACGGCCATGAAATACAGACACACTGTCAGTTTTTCATGGCCATTTTTCAACCATTTGTGCATCCATTTTCTGGCCATTTTTAACAACCGTTTTGCATCCAATTTTAATTGTCTTTGAAAAAACAGTTTTTTATTGGGTTTTTAAATTAAAATCCCAACCCCTGCAATGCCCTCTGTATATATATATTATGCCCCCCTTTGTATCCCCAGTATAAATAAGGCACTTCTTTGCCCCCCTATAGTTATAATGGCCCCCAGTTGTGACTCCCAGTATAGATAATGGCCCCTTTAGCGCCTCCCAGTAGTTATAATAGCCCCCAAGTTGTGCCCCAGTATAGATATTAGTCCCCAGTTGTGTCTCATACATATTTTATTTTTTATTTATAAGAGTGGCTTTACCACTTCTGCAGCCCGCTACTGTCTTTATTGGTTAACCTCATGTCATCATGTGTATTTATTTCAGGTCCAAACACTGTGCATTTCCTATTTTGCAAATGTAATGTGCCTGGTTCACCAGCAGGTGGCAGCAAATATGGCAGAGCTGTACTTAGAGAGAATAGAACCTTCCATTCCATTCTAACCCCTCTCTGTGGAGAAGTAGTCTCGCTCACTCCCTGCTAGGGGAAGGAAGCAAGTGCTGGGCACATCCCTGTTGGACGTGCCCATGCCCAGCCAGCTAGAGCACCTTTAGCTCTGCTGGATATGGAGGCCACAGCTTGAAGCCTCAGAAGTCAGAAAGCAAGTTCCCTGGTATAACTTTAGAGACAGACTACAGAGAGAAGTTGCAGCATAAAGAAAAAGCTGAGTCATACATTCAGCCTGTCAGTACAGCAGAGCCAGAGATCAACAGATGTAGCAGAGTTGAGTTTGCCTGCCAGAATTTTAATGCTAAAGCCTGCTGGGACCAAGATAAAGTTTGAAGATTGTTTCTGATGAAAATGTATGCAAAGTAAAGCTGCTATTCAACTTCATCACAAGGTCTGGACTCAATTACTACCCCCTTTTTGTCTGCTTAGGAGCCAACGACTGGGGTCCAGTCGTAATCAGGTAGGAGCACCGTGACACAAAACATTAAGGGACATTTTGGGCTACCCTATACCACTCGGCCATTCCTACACCTGGGTTGGGTACCACCAACCACAAACAATATCATATAGGGCCCTAGGTCGCGGTGAACGTTGGAAAATCATAAAAAAAATATTTTTTTTAGACCTCAGATCAGACCCCCATATCAGAACATCAAATGAGACCTCAAATCAGACACCTATATCAGACCCCTAAATTAGACCACATATCAGACCTCAGATCAGACCCCCTGATCAGATCAAAAATAATAAATGAACTTGGCTCAAATGATCCAAACGGCGCCTCCACTCTGCAGATCCAGTGGCTATTCCTGCACTCACTGATCCCCATCAATGAGTACAGCAAGAGCTTGAAGTGATGCACTCACTGCTCCATGTGACTTCTGCATACTAGTGAGTGCTTCCAAAATGGAAATGCTCACTTGTATTCGCTTTATAGGACGCACTGACGTTTTCCCCAAACTTCTGGGGAAAGAAGTGTGTCTTAAAAAGCGGAAATATACTGTCTATAATGGCCCCCAGTTGTGCCCCCATATAGAATATCTCCATTCCCGCTAGTGCCGACATTAAAAACATAAAATACTCACATCATCCAATTGAACGTGTGGGGACACTTGCTTCTTGATATTTATTGGATGCAGGAGGAGCTGACGCTCCAACATGTGACGTCACAATGCTGGGAGTGCAGATCCTGCTGCATTCAGTCAGTAGCAAGGGTTTGAGGAGTGAGTGTCCAAGTGCGTTCAAGTGGATGAGGTATTTGTTTTTAAGTGTAACTCCTGAAAGAGCATTATAACCGTTTTTTTTAACCGTTAGACTGGTGCACTCCTATCTATAGGCCTATTGATTTTAATGGGGTTTGTCTGCCCATGAAAACAGTCAAAAATAGGACATGTAGTGTTTTTTGACTGCCGCTATTCATTGGCTATTAAAAACATGGCCATGTGAATAGCCACATAGACATTAATTGGCTCTGAAAACAGCGTCGCATTGTGTGACTGTAGCCTTAGGCTTCTGTTTCTGGCAACATCAATAATAAAGCCCTTCATAACTTTTCCACTCATGGTATCATTAACATTTTCATTCAGAGATGTAACATAAAGCTCTTGGACCCCAATGGAGACCCTCTTTATTAGCTAGCCAAGATGAAGAGCCACTAACAAAGGGTGGCTCTAAATCTAGAGGACGCTGACCTTCGATGTGTTGCATACTATGCAATTTTATGGCCACTGCAGAGAAAAGTATGGCTAGACACCACCCAGCACAGCAAAAGCAGCTAACTGGTGGGCTGATGTTGTCACTCAAATCAGTCCTTTCCTCCATTGGGGCTCACCATCTAAACCTATCTATACTTTTTTGGAGAGAACTGGATTACCCAGAGGAAACCTACGCAAACCCAATGAGAACATACAAACTCCATGTAGATGTTGCCTTCAGTCAGATTTGAACCCAGGACTAGTGTTGCTAAGCACCTAGTAGGTATGTAATCTGCTGGTTAGTGTAAACCACCATTCTTTTATTGGTTCCAGTTTGGGAAACTGAAGACCAGTGTTATAATTCTGTACAATCATAAGAATTTTTTTCACATTTCTTTATGCCTAAGGGGCGTTTTTTCTCATACCTTTGTGCCCAGCCGCGCCCCAACTGTCGTTTCCTATCGCCGCCCAGCTCATTATTATTCACTGCGCTGGGTGGCTCTTACATTCCCCGATCCTGTCAGTTCCCACACATGCCCGATAGATACTTATGGGCATCGGCCTCAATCGGACCATCTGCGCATGCGCCGCCACCCTCCCAAGCCTGTAATTGAATGCGCCTGCATCCGATCTCTCCTCTAAGGCATTCGTATCCAGCGCTTCAGGGCGCTGATGTCATCAGAAATTCAGATGGTTAATGCGCCTGCACCGGCTAAGGAACTCTTCTCTCGGGTGACAGGATCGGGGAATGTAAGAGCCGCCCAGCGCAGTGAATAATAATGAGCTGGGCGGCGCTAGGAATCAACAGTTGAGGCGCGGCTGGGCACAAAGGTATGAGAAAAAACGCCCCTTGGGCATAAAGAAATGTGATTGACAGATGAATATAAAGTTGTTTTTACATGGTTTACAATGCGGACAGGGGGTACTCTTATATCATTGGAATACACTTTAATAGACCTATGACTGCATAGGAATAACTAAATATGTTTATAGGGCCTGTCAGTGTCCCTTTAAAGAGGTTGTCTGAGATAATTAAAAATCTAGGACAAGACCTTAAATTACTTATTATAGGGTGACGTGCCTGGATTCAGCACATGACCTCTTCAGCAAATTACTGTCCTTAGTGGTCTACCACAGTGATTGGCTGCAGCGTGACATACCCTATCTAGGCACATCACCACTACTGTTTGTAGACAAACAGTGGCAGGAGAACCAGAGCAGCACTGGAGAAAAGGTTAAGTATAAGATTTTTTATTTTAAAGTGGTTGTCCAGGCTCTGAAAACATGGCTACTTTCTTCTAGAAAACAGCACCACCCTTTACCACAGGATGTGTGCAGTATTGCAGCTCTGCCCCCATTGACTCCTGTTTTTGGATGACAGCAGCCATGTATAAGTCATTTTAGAGCTTGTCTGAGAATTTTAATTATCCCTTTAAGAACACTTACAAGCTGAGGATCTCCTTCAACCATTTAGCAAATGAGTCAGAAAAACAAAAAAGGTGACGCAGGGTGTCCCAGGGGAGAGTGAAGGACGGTGCCCACCCAATACAACCCCAAAAGACACACCAAAAGTATGACTCGGCAAAAGCTCCCGAGTTAAACAGCAAAAACAAAGAAAAAAGGAGCTCATAGTACCAAAAGAATAATACATTTTATTAAAGCATGATTACAATGACATAAATAGAAAAAGTCAGTAAGTGTGATGCCGTAAACATGATAAAACAAGAGCGGAGGACAGAAAAAGAAAAGCGCCACCCTGGGAGGGAAGCACACGGATCAAGAAATACAGTACAATATTTCTATAAAGCATGGGAATGAATGCTGGGTACAGTGCCCAACCCATGCAGGAATAATAAGACAAATGAGTACCAGGTGAGACACTCGTCAGCACATACACTCCTGTAGGCAGTAAATGGTGTGCAAACAACAGGTAAAGATGGAAATATGATGCAGACCAAACAATTAGGGACCAAGTGTATAAAAATAACAAGGTCAAGTAGCCTGAGGAGGGCAGCAGGAGACAGGAGCTCACCTAAAACAGACCGTGTGCAAAGAGACCCAGGGTGGCGCTACCCCAACGCGCGTTTCGGCGTGCCTTCGTCAGGGGGTAGCGCCATCACTGTGAATCAGGTATAAAAAGTCTCCCACAGCCAATGAGAGGATTGATACTTACTCATCCCCAGGTGTGTATGTTTAGAGGCGTGCGAGAATCCAGGGAGAGCGAGTCCAGCCGCCCCACGGCCGGCGTCCCGCCGGCACGCCCTCACCATGTGATAAAATCACATGATCGGGCGGTTCCGACGTGAGGACGCTCGGACGTGAGGCGGCACCGGATGACGCGCGCACGCATCACACAGGGGGAGGAGAGTAGGGGAACCACCATGAAAACATAGGACACCTAGTTAAAACAAGACAGAGGCTAGAATAGAAGCTATTGTGTATATGTACATTAATGCGACATTAATGTACATATACACAATAGCTTCTATTCTAGCCTCTGTCTTGTTTAGACTAGGTGTCCTATGTTTTCATGGTGGTTCCCCGACTCTCCTCCCCCTGTGAGACTCCCCCCAGGGAACATGGTTACATGGTCACAATGCTAATGTAAGGATTAGCCCCTAGAATACTGTTCTTTGCACAGATATCTACAATATAGTGCTACATAGACTGTAATGACTTATTTTAGCCACTAGAGGCCACTGTGGCTCTGAAAAAAAGGAAGCTGAACTTTTTCTGAGATACACAAGAGGTAGGAGGAGCCAGAAGTTCCCGGGGTTTGAGTCTTGTGTAACGTTACATTACCCTACTTCGTGAGATTTCTCTACCTCCTAACTTCCGGCCGCACTGCTAATGACGTGAGGAGGTGTTCCTGAGTTTTGAAAATCTGCGCATGCGCAAACGGACAGTTTATGGAAAATCTCAGCGGAGTTCATCTGCACACCGGGACACTGCGCATGCGCCGGAGAGCCTCAATAGGGAAATGTTACGGCCCAGTGCGCAAGCGAGGCTTACTCCAGAAGATCCATCCGATCTCCGCGCCTGCGCAGTGTGGGGGTAGGGAGATCTCATGGCAATATTTTCTGTTAAATATATATATATATATATATATATATATATAAAAATAGAAAAAAGAGAAGCAGCACACAAAGATGTGGGTGCAAAAAAATCCTCCTGCGGGACCTGTGACCAAGGTCCCAAGTATGGATAATAAAGCAAAAAGAAGGCAGCACTCCAAATGATTGTGAAAAAGTGGACGGTTTATTCACTCATCTGCTGATGAATGAATAAACCGTCCATTTTTTCACAATCATTTGGAGTGCTGCCTTCTTTTTGCTTTAATATATATATATATATATATATATATATATAAATCCATAATTATTTATTTATAGATTTATTCACACATTGCCTCAGGAGATCTCATGGCCATATTTTCTGTTAAATAAATATTTATTTAACAGAAAATATGGCCATGAGATCTCCCTACCCTCACACTGCGCAGGCGCGGAGATCGGATGGATCTTCTGGAGTTAGCCGCACTTGCGCACTGGGCCGTAATATTCCCCTACTGAGGCTCTCCGGCGCACGCGCAGTGTCCCGGTGTGCAGATGAACTCTGCTGAGATTTTCCATACACTGTCCGTTTGCGCATGCGCAGATCGTCAAAACTCAGGAACGTCTCCTCACGTCATTAGCAGTGCGACCGGAAGTTAGGAGGTAGGGAAATCTCACGAAGTAGGGTAATGTAAGTAGCAGGGCTAGATAGAAAATAAGTGTTGAGAGTAGCTTGTAAGTTTCCGTTTGCTGTTTAGCATTATTCTGTGTCTATGCAAAATTCCTGTACCATTGTTGATGATTTATGTTCACCTGTTCATGCCATTCCTGTCATTGACCCATTGTGCCTCTGGTGCGGTGGTACTGTACTGGTTTTCAGGTTTTCCGGCAGTTTCATTTTGCTCCTTAATAAAGCCGGTTTTTGCTTCAGTCTCCTTGTCTGCTGTACTGTACTTGAATCCTGCCTTGTGGTCTCTTCTTCCCCTGACCGCTACATACTCACCCTCCCTGCCACTTTTATCAGGGTGTGAGATATCATGGTGGGCTCCTGGGCCCCCCTCTCCTACTCTGCATTTTCCCAGCCCCCACCATCAACACACGAGATTACCTGCCTCCTCCCCAGGCCTGACCAAATGGTGAGGGCCCTCACGCAAGTCGTCAACAGGGAGACTCTCTGCCATAGAGTGTGGTGTTTTATATTTTTTTGCCTCTTCTTAGGAAAAAGTAAGGTGTATCTCTAGGAATAGGAAGTGAAGACTGAGAGGCCTCCACTGAAATCCTTGTTTGAGGCTGCAAGGAGGAGGAGCAGAAGGAACGGTATGATCCCTGGCTCCACGGCACAGTGTCAGACTCTGAAGTCACCGCCACTTCATTCTGCTACGACTGAGAGGAGGAGTGAGCCTTCCAATCCACAATCTCATCCTCTTTCTCCTCAGCTATAATGTTGCACCTTTCCGAAGCCAGCAGGGACAACTGTGACATACTATTACTACTGGCCGGATACTTGGTGTTGCTACTAACCACATTCTGGCTCTGGTTTTTTAGTTTGGAACCCTTCTGGAGCCGTGACATTTTTGAAACTCTCAGATAATGTTGTGCACCATGCAACATGTATTGGTGTAGTAATCATCCATATATGCGCTAGTTAAGCAACGACCCCCCCCCTAATTTTTATTTTTTTTAAACGTGTGAGTAAAGGGGAAAAGGATTTGGGCCTAAATTCTTTATCACTCCAAGATACTTTTGTGTGCTACCCTGTCTATAAGTGTAGTAAGCACGTATATGTGCTGCTAGTTTGAATATAATCAATAACTCCAATGAAAAAAAATTTGATTGGAAATGTGTTTGTGAAATAAAGGGAAACGGATTTAGGCATAAATTCTGTATCACTCACAGATACTATTGTGTGCTGGCCTGTGTATTAGTGTTGATCAAGTCTGACGCTCAGTTTCACATTAACATTTACAGGTTGTGTTTTGCCGCAGTAATCAATTATCTACATATGCTGGTTTAATTAAATTGAACAAGTCCCCCAAAAATATATTATTCCAACCATGTACAAACTGAATATACAGACACAGACTATTTAGGCCTTAAAGGGTTTCTGTCATGAGAAATAATTAGCAATGTGCTAATGTCAGCAGTACATTAACTCCCTGCCTGCCGCCGTTCTCTTAAAATAAAGACTTTTAAAATATGCTAATTAGCCTCTAGGTGCTATTAAGGCGTTGTTTCAGCACCTAGAGGCTCGATCTATGCACCCTTTGGCACACCCAGGTCCAGTTGATTGACTTTTGAGTTCTCCTCAGTGTCCCGTAAATCCCGCGCTGTCCAGTTTAGTATTTGGCGCAGTGAGTGAAGGACGCGCTCCTGCTGCCGGCTTCCTTCCTTCCTTTCTGTTATAAAGCATACTGTTATGTACTGCTGACATTAGCACATCGCTAATGTCAGTCAGCTACATAACGTTATTTCTCATGACAGAAACCCTTTAATATTGCGTTAACACTCCCAGGTAAATTGTTACAGTAGCCTGTGTACTGGTGTACTGATTACCTACAGTATATGCTGGTTTCATTAAATTTAACAAGTCTGAATTTTTTTTATTGCAACCATGTGGAAACTGAATAAACATAAACAGACGATTGAGGCTTGATGCTGAATTTCACGTTAACACTCACAGGTAGATTGCTGCTATAACTTGTGTTTTGCTGAAGTAATCACATATATATGCTGGTTAATTAAATTGAACTGCCCCCCCCCCCCAAAAAAAAATAAAAATATGTAATTCCAACCATGTGGAAATGGAATTCACGCAAACGGACCATTGAGGCCTAACCTATCACTCACAGGTATATGTGTCTTGTAGTAGTTACATATATATGCTGGTTTAATTCAATTTAACAATACCCCCCAAAAATTTTATTCCAACCGTGTGCTCAATTTCACATTAGCACTCACATATAGATTATTGCTATACCTTGTGCTTTGCTGCAGTAATCACATATAATCTGGTTGATTAAATTGACGCTCAATTTCACGTTAACACTCATAGGTAGACTGCTTCTACACCTTGTCCTTTGCTGCAGTAATCACGTATATACAGGTCCTTCTAAAAAAATTAGCATATTGTGATAAAGTTCATTATTTTCTGTAATGTACTGATAAACATTAGACTTTCATATATTTTAGATTCATTACACACCAACTGAAGTAGTTCAAGCCTTTTATTGTTTTAATATTGATGATTTTGGCATACAGCTCATGAAAACCCAAATTTCCTATCTAAAAAAATTAGCATATTTCATCCGACCAATAAAAGAAAAGTGTTTTTAATACAAAAAAAAGTCAACCTTCAAATAATTATGTTCAGTTATGCACTCAATACTTGGTCGGGAATCCTTTTGCAGAAATGACTGCTTCAATGCGGCGTGGCATGGAGGCAATCAGCCTGTGGCACTGCTGAGGTGTTATGGAGGCCCAGGATGCTTCGATAGCGGCCTTAAGCTCATCCAGAGTGTTGGGTCTTGCGTCTCTCAACTTTCTCTTCCCAATATCCCACAGATTCTCTATGGGGTTCAGGTCAGGAGAGTTGGCAGGCCAATTGAGCACAGTAATACCATGGTCAGTAAACCATTTACCAGTGGTTTTGGCACTGTGAGCAGGTGCCAGGTCGTGCTGAAAAATGAAATCTTCATCTCCATAAAGCTTTTCAGCAGATGGAAGCATGAAGTGCTCCAAAATCTCCTGATAGCTAGCTGCATTGACCCTGCCCTTGATAAAACACAGTGGCCCAACACCAGCAGCTGACATGGCACCCCAGACCATCACTGACTGTGGGTACTTGATACTGGACTTCAGGCATTCTGACATTTCCCTCTCCCCAGTCTTCCTCCAGACTCTGGCACCTTGATTTCCGAATGACATGCAAAATTTGCTTTCATCCGAAAAAAGTACTTTGGACCACTGAGCAACAGTCTAGTGCTGCTTCTCTGTAGCCCAGGTCAGGCGCTTCTGCTGCTGTTTCTGGTTCAAAAGTGGCTTGACCTGGGAAATGCGGCACCTGTAGCCCATTTCCTGCACACGCCTGTACACGGTGGCTCTGGATGTTTCTACTCCAGACTCAGTCCACTGCTTCCGCAGGTCCCCCAAGGTCTGGAATCGGTCCTTCTCCACAATCTTCCTCAGGGTCCGGTCACCTCTTCTCGTTGTGCAGCGTTTTCTGCCACACTTTTTCCTTCCCACAGACTTCCCACTGAGGTGCCTTGATACAGCACTCTGGAAACAGCCTATTCGTTCAGAAATTTATTTCTGTGTCTTACCCTCTTGCTTGAGGGTGTCAATGATGGCCTTCTGGACAGCAGTCAGGTCGGCAGTCTTACCCATGATTGCGGTTTTGAGTAATGAACCAGGCTGGGAGTTTTTAAAAGCCTCAGGAATCTTTTGCAGGTGTTTAGAGTTAATTAGTTGATTCAGATGATTAGGTTAATAGCTCGTTTAGAGAACCTTTTCATGATATGCTAATTTTTTGAGATAGGAATTTTGGGTTTTCATGAGCTGTATGCCAAAATCATCAATATTAAAACAATAAAAGACTTCAGTTGGTGTGTAATGAATCTAAAATATATGAAAGTCTAATGTTTATCAGTACATTACAGAAAATAATGAACTTTATCACAATATGCTAATTTTTTGAGAAGGACCTGTATATATATATGCTGGTTAATTAAATTGACCCCTCCCCCCCCCCCCCCAAAAAAAAGGATTTCTGTGAAAATAAGGGAACATTATGAAAGTATTTCCTTGTAGGTAGCTGCTTTTGAGGTCTTCACTGCAGCAGCTGCAGTTCTGCTCGGAGGCACGGTGGCCACAGCTCTTTACTTCTTCCTCCTTGGTTGTCCGCTTCCCTGCATCCCTATTCTACACACACATTTCCTAGCCTTTCCCTTCACTCTCCCTGGCAGTATGATATAAGCTTGATTTCTCACTGTCCCTGACTCCCCAAGATTGTTTTTCTGGCAGACATTGTAAGACCCAACCACCCTAATACACAGCCCAGTACAGAATGCTGTTCTGCTAGGGCACCTCCCTGCCTTGATTGGCTCATCCAGGCTGTCTGTCAGCCTGGGAGCCAATCAGGGCAAGCACTCCCCCCACTTCCTCTTAGGGTCATGTGAGACCCCTTTTTCTTCCTCCCTAGTGTTTTTTTTTTCTTGTTGAAACGTGCACTAAAATTGCACTATCCGCCGTTTTAGTGGATTAATCTAAAATGAACCTGCCGTCCGAAAAATAGCAGTTTGGACTGAACCCAGTTCTGTCTGAACTGGTTCAGTCATCCTTACATGGAAGAATTGAAAACTATTGTGTATTTCTGTCAGCATAGAAATCAAGCTATCAAGACTCCGCTGCAAGGTGGTGGGTAACGTGTTAAGACATCATCACCGCTGTTCAGGACAGGCATAGCTAGAAGCTTGCATCATACAGTGGACACGGAAGGGAAGGTGTCAAAAACTTCTCAGTGTAATCTTCTGTCACATTTCCAGCCACCATATCCCATTATCTGGAAGGAGAAATTGCACTTTGCATGAACTGCTGCTGAATGTGCTGCTATCCGTTTTTGCACACAGTAAAGAATTACATTCTTTGTTCTATAATCTCCACCTGGTTTCTTCTACATCACCTTTTTCACTGCACTGAACAGTTTACATATTGAGTGCCAGAGAGGGCTTGGCCAAGATATTTAACTCTGGCCTTCCCCGGCTCAGGCTTGAACAACTGATGTGCAGTACATAGCATCAACGTTACAAATATTATATAACAAACCAAGCTTTGCAGATACCCCTTAGTCTCAGGTACTGCACAGGACGATATCATAAAAGCAGTACCTTCTTTTATGCACTGTATCCACAAATATGCAGTAGAAAATACAATTAACTAGAACTCATGTTCTTGTTTTGGATGAAAAACATTTTTAGGGTCCATTTACACGTCCGTAGGTGTTTTGCTGTCCGCAAAACACGGACACCAGCAAATTGCGAATGCGTAAAAAACACGGACACCGGCAATGTGCCTTCTGCATTTCAAAGACCGCACATCGCCGGCACTATAATAGAAAGTGCCTTTTCTTGTCCGCAGTTGCGAACAAAAATAGAACATGTTCCATTTTTTTCAGGAATGGAATTGCGGATCCAGAAGTGCGGATCCGGAAATGCGGGTGTGGGCAGCACATTTGCGGACGTGTGAATAGACGCTTAAAGGAGTTATCACATGACTAACGTATATATATATATTTTTTTATCAGATATAAAGTACATAATCTTTACCTAGCACATGGATCTGCCCATTCATTTCTATGCTAGATTTCGAGGGGAGTCAGTTGTAGGATGGGACTGAGCATGTGCGGCCATCTTAGTAAGCTGGACAAAGAAATAATGGGAGAATATTTTTCGCGGGACAACCACTTTAATCATAGCCATAGTCTAGTACAGGAATGCCCTGTACTAAATGCCCCAATAGTTGTGGGCTTTCCTGGGGGGGGGGGCATTGCCCCGGCCGCCAGACTGCAGGGGGCGCTGGCTGGTGGTGGAAAACAATCTGTTAACTTTTGTTTTTACTCTGCTCTGCCTCTGCTGCATTGCGCAGCACCGCAGAGTGAAGAACGGTTTCAGTAGAAGGAGCGCGCGCCCTGATGAATCACCAATGCGCCCACGGCAGTACGGCACTTCCGGGCGGGAAAGACACTGCGGAGCCGGAACAAGAAGAAGAAGATGGCTGCCGCAGTGCCCCTTCAGGACGGGCTCCACAGGCAGCCAGAATGAGAGACACTGACAGCGAGTCCCAGTCAGTGTCACAGTGTGACCAGGGGGGCAGGCGGTATATCAAGGGGTAATGCTGGTAGGCCTGGCCTGTTATATGGACAGCAGAGATGGGCAGATGGCATCCTCTGGGCAGTACTGTCTCTCTGCACCCTGACTGCCACCTGCTTAGCCTGGCTTTCATGGCACTTCACTGCCTGGTGCTTGGCTATCAGCACTGAGTGACTGTCACACTGTGACACTGACTATCACTCAGTGATGATAGCCAAGCACCAGACAGTGAAGTGCCATGAGAGCCAGGCTAAGCAGGTGGCAGTCAGGGTGCCCTCTGCCCATCTACCAGGCCAGGCCTACCAGCATTACCCCTTGATATACCGCTTGCCCGCCTGGTGACCCCACCTAACACTCAGGGAGACAAGTGACTCTGTTAGGTGTGGGGTGACCAGGCTGGCAGGTGGTATATGAAGGGGTAATACTGGTAGGCCTGGAATATGGACAGCAGAGATGGGCAGATGGCATCCTCTGGGCATTGTATCTTACATAGGACTATATGCTGGAGGGGCTGAAGGCAGGGGAGTGATTTATCCTACATGGGACTGTATGTGTCATGGTGGGGAGTGGGGGAAACACCCCACCGTATAATGGGAACTGTTACTAGGCCAGACAACAATGAAGGGAGCCACGACCTACAGCCCCACTAATCCTGACCCTGATCTCCTGACCACATGAGCAAACCCTGAAGGTGGGAGGGCTCATGCACTGGAACCTGCTGACCCTGGCATAGGGGTCAGTAATAGGAGACAACCGGTTCCTCAGGGACTCAGACGAACCGGAGTCTCCAGCTGCCTAGTAACAGGTGGAAGGGAAATGACCATATGCAGTATCTGGATCGGCAGGTAAGAACACCGGAAAACTCACTTACTTGCCGCTGCCACCACGACTGGAACTCGCGCATAAGTACAGGTGCCCACACACCAAATAGGACACCGTACAAACACCCCCCACACACAGGAATCCAGCATACCTGATACTGCCTGGGCCCCATACAGCAAGGTGCACGGTAGTGCCCCCCCCCCAAAAAAAAAGATTCAGGATGACAGGCTTCAGCAGGGAGACAAAGGAATTCGGTACCCGGAGGGAGGCTGGTAGCTTAAGTTTGTAGGAAACATCATTGATTTGTTCAAGAATTTCAAATGGACCGATGAAGCGAGGACCCAATTTGTAGGAGGGTATTTTGAGCCGGATGTATTTGGAAGCAAGCCAGACTATCAGAATTTCTACGTTTTTTTTATCCACAGACTCTTTCATGCGCACTGAAGCCTCTTTCAAAGCTCCCCTAGTCACCTCCTAGATTTTAGAGAACTCTCTTGAGGTAGCGTCTGCAGCAGGGATACCGGAAGAAGGAGACACCGGGAGTGGGATATTTGGTTGTTGGCTATAAACAACAAAAAATTTAGATTTCTTGGAAGACTCGCTGACATGATTGTTGTATGAGAACTCAGCCCAAGGGAATAGTTCGACCCAGTTGTCGTGATGACTGTTAGTGAAGTGGCGCAAGAAGTTTAATAGAATTTGGTTAACACGCTCCATCTGACCGTTGGACTGAGGATGATATGCCGAAAAGAACTCCAGAGATACATTTAATAGCTTGCAGAGAGCTCTCCAGAATTTTGATGTGAACTGTACGCCTCTATCAGACACAATACGGAGTGGAAAGCCATGGAGACGAAAAATGTGTTCGATAAATTTCTTGGTCAGTTGGGGAGCAGAAGGAAGACCAGGCAGAGGGACGAAATGTGCCATTTTGGAGAAGCGGTCAACCACTACCCAAATTACAGAACAACCAAAGGACTTGGGTAGCTCTGTGATAAAGTCCATGGCTATTTGTTGCCAGGGAACCTCAGAAACTGGAAGGGGAAGCAGAAGGCCAGCTGGACGCTGTTTGGAAGTTTTATTTTGCGTGCAGGATGAACAAGCAGCTACAAATTCTAGGATGTCTTGTTGCATGGTTGGCCACCAGTACCGGTGTGCAATGAACCTGAAGGTCTTTCTCTGACCGGCATTACCCACCACTTTAGATGAATGACCCCATAGTAAGATTCGCTTTCTGAGAGATTCTGCAACAAAGGTTTTTCCAGGAGGAATTTTGGATATCTTGACTGGACAGGCCGAGATTTTAGTGAGATCAATGATGAATTGGGGCTCCTCCTCCTGGTCAGTGAAATCAAAGGATCTTGAAAGAGCATCTGCTTTGATGTTCTTATCTGCAGCACGAAAGTAAAGAACAAAATCAAAACAAGCAAAGAAGAGGGACCATCGAGCTTGGCGTGGATTAAGTGTCTGTGCAGACTGTAGGTAGGTAAGATTCTTGTGGTCAGTATAGATCACTACCGGATGACTGGCTCCCTCCAGAAGGTATTGCCATTCCTCCAATGCCATTTTTATGGCCAACAACTCTCTGTCTCCGATCGAGTAGTTGCGCTCCGGAGCGGAGAAGAAGCCACATGATGTCATCTTACCTGAGGAGATCTTTGTGAAAGCACTGCCCCAGCTCCAATAGATGATGCATCCACCTCCAAGAAAAATTGCTTACTGGCATCAGGACAATGAAGTACTGGAGCCGCATATAAGGCCTGTTTCAAGGCTTGGAAGGTTGATTCAGCCTCAGCAGTCCAATTTTTGGGATTCGTCCCTTTACATGTCAAGGCTGAGATGGGCGCTGTCAAAGAAGAGAAGTGTGGCACGAACTGGCGGTAGTAGTTGGCGAACTCAAGGAAGAGTTGAATAGCCTTTAAACCAGAAGGACGGGGCCACTTCAAAATCGCAGAAAGCTTTTCAGGATCCATCTGTAGACCAGTATCAGATATTATGTACCCCAAAAATGGAAGCGAGGTTTGTTCGAAGAGACATTTTTCAAACTTGGCATACAGACAATTTTTTTTTAGCCTTTGAAGGACCAGGCGAACCCGACTCTGGTGAGTAGCCAAATCTGGAGAAAAGACAAGGATATCATCTAGATAAACCACAACACAAGAATATAACGTCTTTGAAAATATCATTAATGAATTATTTGAACACTGCAGAAGAATTGCTCAGTCCAAAGGCATCACCAGATATTCATAGTGACCGTAACGGGTGTTGAAGGCGGTCTTCCACTCATCCCCTTGACGAATTCGGATCAAGTTGTAGGCCCCACACAGATCTAATTTTGAGCAGATTTTAGCTCCTCTGAGGCGGTCAAACAACTCTGGAATAAGGGGAAGCGGGTATTTGTTCTTGATAGTGATTTTATTTAGGCCCCTAAAAATCGATGCATGGCCGGAGAGAAACATCTTTTTTCTTTACAAAGAAGAAGCCCAGCTGGAGAAGATGATTTCTGGATAAATCCTCTGTCAAGATTTTCTTTAATGTACTCAGACATGGCTTGTGTCTCGGCTTGTGACAGAGGATAAGTGCCACCACGGGGAGGAGAAGAACCAGAAATGAGATCAATTGGACAATCATAAGCCCTGTGTGGTGGTAACGTCTCAGCCTCCTCAAAGACGTCGGCATAGGCATGGTATACTGCAGGCAGATTTTCAAGATTTGGTGGTACCCGGGGTAACCAAGCAGGCCGAACAGGAGAAAGACACTTTCCAAGGCAGTACTGTCCCCAATGAAGCACCTCTCCAGACTTCTAATCAAGAACAGGTTCATGGGTACGGAGCCATGGAAGCCCCAAAAGGAGAGGGTAAGAAAGACTTCTAAGAACCAGGAATGAAATCTCTTCTGTATGAAGAGCTCCCACCTTTAGTCTTACAGGTTCAGTACAAAATTGTACGGACTCAAATAGAGCCCCTTCCATCGACGGATGACACCATCAATGGTCTCTGCAGACGTCAGACGTTCAGAATACAGAAGAGCTCCAGTCAGGGGTGGAGAGGAATTATCTTCCCCTAGAGCTGCCTCTCCAACGGACCCTAGGCTTGGGAGTTTCCCAACTTCAGGGGACAAGCACGGAGCACATGATCAGAACCACCACAATAGAAACAAAGTCCTTTGGCACGGCGATGATCACGTTCCTGTTCAGACAGCCTAAGGCTACTTTCACACATCGGCTCCGTTCAGAACCGATCCGTCTGCATTATAGTTTAGAAAAAATGCTAAGTGTGAAAGTTGCTCAGACAGATCCGTCCAGAGGCCTGGGCAGAGAAGCTTGATGACTCTGGTTTAGCAGATGTCAGGTCATTTAGACGCATATTCAAATTGCGTAGGTAGGACAATATTTGATCCTGACGCTCACGCTGCTGGGCCAACTCCTGGTGTAACTCAATGTTACTGAGCAGGTTTGGATCAGTGGGGTCCATGGCCTGAGCAAACTGTTATGCAAGCGGGTGTGGACCCACTGCGCCACTGACTGGGTATACCCCGGAGGGGCGTAACTAAGCAGCTACCTGGTATTCACTAGAGCCCCTGATGGTGGGGATAGGATTTGGCCGTAGGGTAGCTGCCAGGTGCCACTCCAGAGTAGTCCCCAAGTCAGTGGCAGCTGACCAGGGGGTCAAAGTGCTCGGTGCAAGCACCAAG
This sequence comes from Bufo gargarizans, assembly GCF_014858855.1. Classification (NCBI taxonomy): domain Eukaryota; kingdom Metazoa; phylum Chordata; class Amphibia; order Anura; family Bufonidae; genus Bufo; species Bufo gargarizans. The sequence goes on along the minus strand of NW_025334725.1, from coordinate 292,599 downwards.
GGGACGTACGGGGCCTGGAGGTATGGGTCAGGACAGGCGGCAATCCAGCGAAATCAGCAAACAAGATCCGAGGTCAGGGGAAGGAGGCAAACAGGCAAAGTCCATAAACGAAGTCCGAGGTCAGAGGCAGTGGCGTCTCTAGCTTTCAAATTTTGGGGGGGCACACTGGGGGCCAGGACAAAAGTAGGGGGGCAGCTATAACAACGATACATTTACACAAGTACGCTTAGAAATGCTGCAATACTTTACCCAATACCAAAAACCGCAACAGGGAAGAAAAGTCCTGCTGTCTGTGGATGACACTTTTTTAGAGAGGGGGATCTGTGGATGAATCTTTTATAGAGAGGGGGATTTGTGGGTGACATTGCTATGGGGGGGGGATCTGTGGATGCCACATACCGTATATAGCACGGGTGTCAAACACAAGGCCCGCGGGCCGAATCCGGCCCGCCAGACCTCGTCATGTGGCCCGCGTAGCCGCCGCCAGCCTTCACCTTTTATTATCACTTCCTGCAGGCGGCCCCTGCAGGAAGTGATAATAAATCGCATAATGAGCGGCAGGGCTTTTTTTCTGGCGGAACGCACCGGAACGGCGCTCCGCCACCTTTTGACATCGCAGCCTGCCATGCTCCAGCATCGCAGGCTGCGATGCATCAGCGGGGAGGGACTGGGAGGAGGAGCTGGGGGCCGGTGCGTTCACTGTGCTCCGGCCCCCAGCTCCAGTAGTCATAAAAGGTGTACAATTAATAAGGATTCTATTCATGAGGCCCCCTCTGCAGTAGAACATTCAATATAGCCACATCCTACTCACAGGGCTGTTATCTTAATGCTGGCCGGCCGGGCAGACGAGCGGCAGCGTCACGACTGAAGTCATGTGCCCGGCCTACTTTCTGAATGAAGGAGGCGGTGCAGGCATGTGACGTCAGTCGTGACGCTGCCGCTCGTCTGCCCGGCCGGCCAACATTAAGATAACAGCCCTGTGAGTAGGATGTGGCTATATTGAATATTCTACTGCAGAGGGGGCCTCATGAATAGAATCCTTATTAATTGTACACATTTTATAACTAGTCTGTACTGGAGCGGCAATGGGGGGGGGGGGGGTCTGTGGATGGCACTGTTATGGGGTGGGTGGGGGTCTGTGGATGGCACTGTTATGGGGTGGGGGGGGGGTCTGTGGATGGCACTGTTATGGGGTGGGGGGTTCTGTGGATGGCACTGTTATGGGGTGGGGGGGTCTGTGGATGGCACTGTTATAGGATGGGGGATCTGTGGATGCCATCCCCAGATCCCCATCTGGGGGGCTTCTTTGCTGGGCTGGACTTTTATAGCCCCCCTAAATTTTACTTGCATCCCTGTTCTCTAAAGGGGCGGTTTTAGGGGGCGGTCCTAGGGGTGGGTAGGGGCGTGGCTAGGGGAGGGGGGGTGAGTTCCACCACCTTTTCTCTGAGAAAAAAAGCCCTGATGAGCGCTGTGTATTACCGGTACTTCCAACTACAAGCGCTCGCCGAGAGGAGGGAGGAGGCAGGCTGGGTGCTGGCAGTGTGAGTCATACGTCACGCGCCTGCGCCGCCCACTTTATGAATGAAGCAGGCGGCGTGGGCGCATGACGTATGACTCGCGCTGCCAGCGCCTGTCCTCCCGGCCTGCCTCCTCCCTCCTCTCGGCGAGCGCTTGTAGTTGTAAGTACCGGTAATACACAGCATCATTATACAGTGAGCAGGGCCTGTGTAGTAGAATAGTCACTGCACGGGCCCCGCTGTCATTATAAAAGCAGATGCCGGCCCCTAGCCCGTGTATTGAGGGTCATTCACTACAGGGACACTTATGGAGGGTATCTGTGGATGACACATAGCATAAGATGCTATATATGTGTCACCCACAGATCCCCCATAAGTGTCACCCACAGATCCCCCATAAGTGTCACCCACAGATCCCCCATAAGTGTCACCCACAGATCCCCCATAAGTGTCACCCACAGATCCCCCATAAGTGTCACCCACAGATCCCCCATAAGTGTCACCCACAGATCCCCCATAAGTCCGATACAACCGGCCCTTTGAGGATGACCAAACTGCTGATGCGGCCCCCGATGAATTTGAGTTTGACACCCCTGGTATATAGCATCTTATGCTATATGTGTCATCCACAGATCCCCCTCCCTATAACAGTGTCATCCACAGATCCCCCTCCCTATAACAGTGTCATCCACAGATCCCCCTCCCTATAACAGTGTCATCCACAGATCTCCCTCCCCGCCTCTCACAGGAGTGTACATTTGACATTTCTAAACTGTAATCCATATCCTGCAGTAACTTTACCTTAAATCAGGATTCAGTGGCCGCTCATCTCTACTAGTACCTTAACCTTACACCACTCGGCTAGCTTCGGTAACAGGGCCAGGCTACAGCCTACAGGTACTGCCTGTTAGTTGTTACCGAGCGAGTGCTGATTTCTGCAGGTCAGAGGATACGGATTACAGTTTAGAAGAAATGTACACTCCTGTGAGCGGTCCAGTGGCGGATCCAGAGCCTGGTCTCGGGAGGGGCACTTCCAGATTATTTTCTGTCCGCCGCCACAGAACAAGGGTGCTAATAGAACAGACTACACAGTGTAGAGGTATACTGTATATTGTGTGGCACAGTGTAGAGGTATACTGTATATCGTGTGGCACAGTGTAGCGGTATACTGTATATTGTGTGGCACAGTGTAGCGGTATACTGTATATCGTGTGGCACAGTGTAGCGGTATACTGTATATTGTGTGGCACAGTGTAGCGGTATACTGTATATTGTGTGGCACAGTGTAGGCTATATGTGTATAACAAACATATTTCACATGAACACTTAGTTACTTGGCTTGGCCCTTGGGGATCTCGGACGCCACTTCCACACTTGGCCGGGGGCTCGGTGGAGCTGATATTGTGTTTTATCCTAATGAGAAAGATTTCATAATAAGGATTTGGAGAAGGGGCAGAGGGATAGCAGAGAAGGGAGAGGCTGGTGCTGCTACTAGGGGGTCATACCATGGGGGAGTAATAAAACCCACCATAATGCCCCCCAGTAGAAATAATTCTCCTAATGTGACAATGCAAAAAATACCCCCTTATGCCCCCAGTTGAGCTAATGTCCCCCATAATGTGCCAGTATAAAATACCCCTATATAGTGCCCCCAGTAAATGCCCCCATAGTGCTCCTCTCCCCCTTCCTCCTAGTGCCCCCCATAATGTACCAGTATAAAATGTCCCAGTAGATGCCCTCAGTGTCCCCCATAATTTGCAAGTATAAAATACCCCTTCTTAGTGCCCCCCGTAGATGACTCCATAGTACTCCTCTCCCCCCTTCCCCATAGTACCCACCATAATGTGCCCCAGTATAAAATGCTACTGTACAGAGCCCCCCATATAAAACACCCCTTCTTTGTGGCCTCAGTAGATGCCCCTATAGTGCCCACCAATAATGTGGCAGTAATAAGTGCCCCCAATAACGTGCCACTGCCAGTAATAAGCCCCCCCATCACGTGCCAGTAATTAGCCCCCCCCATCACGTGCCAGTAATAAGCCCCCCCATCACGTGCCAGTAATAAGCCCCCCCATCACGTGCCAGTAATAAGCCCCCCCATCACGTGCCAGTAATAAGCCCCCCCATCACGTGCCAGTAATAAGCCCCCCCATCACGTGCCAGTAATAAGCCCCCCCATCACGTGCCAGTAATAAGCCCCCCCATCACGTGCCAGTATTAACCGCCTCCGGACCACCTAACGCAGGATCGCGGTCCGGAGGCAGCTGTCTCAGGCAAAGTGACGCATCTATGCGTCATCTCGCAAGACGCGAGACTTCCTGTGAACGCGCGCGCGTTCACAGGATCGGAAGGTGAGCGAGTGGATCTACAGCCTGCCAGCGGCGATCGTTCGCTGGCAGGCTGTAGATGCGATTTTTTTTTAACCCCTAACAGGTATATTAGACGCTGTTTTGATAACAGCGCCTAATATACCTGCTACCTGGTCCTCTGGTGGTCCCTTTTGCTTGGGTCGACCACCAGAGGACACAGGCAGCTCAGTAATAAGTAGCACCAATCACCACACTACACTACACCCCCCCCTGTCACTTATTAACCCCTGATCACCCCATATAGACTCCCTGATCACCCCCCTGTAAGGCTCCATTCAGACGTCCGTATGTGTTTTACGGATCCACGGATCAGATCCGCAAAACACATACAGACGTCTGAATGGAGCCTTACAGGGGGGGTGATCAATGACAGGGAGGTGATCAGGGAGTCTATATGGGGTGATCACCACCCTGTCATTGATCACCCCCCGTCCGTATGTGTTTTGCGGATCCGATCCATGGATGCGTGGATCCGTAAAACACATACGGACGTCTGAATGGAGCCTTACAGGGGGGGTGATCAGGGAGTCTATATGGGGTGATCACCCCCCCTGTCATTGATCACCCCGCTGTAAGGCTCTATTCAGATGTCTGTATGTGTTTTGCAGATCCGTGGATCCGCAAAACACGGACACCGCGGATCCGCAAAACACATACGGACGTCTGAATGGAGCCTTACAGGGGGGTGATCAATGACAGGGTGGTGATCCCCCCATATAGACTCCCTGATCACCCCTCTGTAAGGCTCCATTTAGAATTTTTTTTGGCACAAGTTAGCGGAAATTGATTTTTTTATTTTTTTTGTTTTTTCTTACAAAGTCTCATATTCCACTAAGGCTACTTTCACACTAGCGTTCGGGGCTCCGCTTGTGAGTTCCGTTTAAAGGCTCTCACAAGTGGCCCCGAACGCATCCGTCCAGCCCTGATGCGGATCCGCTCAGAATGCATCAGTCTGGCAGCGTTGGGATCCGCTCCGCTCAGCTGGCGGACACCCGAACGCAGCTTGCAGCGTTCGGATGTCCGCCTGGCCGTGCGGAGGCAAACGGATCCGTCCAGACTTACAATGTAAGTCAATGGGGGCGGATCCGTTTGAAGGTGACACAGTATGGTGCAATTTTCAAACGGATCCGTCCCCCATTGACTTTCAATGTAAAGTCTGGACGGATCCGTCTGCGGCTACTTTCACACTTAGAATTTATTTTACAATATAATGCAGACGGATCGATTCTGAACGGATCCATCGTCTGCATTATATGAGCGGATCCGTCTCAGACGGATCCGCTCTGAACGCAAGTGTGAAAGTAGCCTAACTTGTGTCAAAAAATAAAATCTCACATGAACTCACCATACCCCTCACGGAATCTAAATGCGTAAAATGTTTTACACATTTATATTCCAGGCTTCCTCTCACGCTTTAGGGCCCCTAAAATGCCAGGGCAGTATAAATACCCCACATGTGACCCCATTTCGGAAAGAAGACACCCCAAGGTATTCGCTGAGGGGCATATTGAGTCCATGAAAGATTGAACTTTTTGTCCCAAGTTAGCGGAAAGGGAGACTTTGTGAGGAAAAAAATAAATAATAATTTCCGCTAACTTGTGCCTAAAAAGAAAATCTTCTATGAACTCGCCATGCCCCTCATTGAATACCTTGGGGTGTCTTCTTTCCAAAATGGGGTCACATGTGGGGTATTTATACTGTCCTTGCATTTTAGGGGCCCTAAAGCGTGAGAAGAAGTCTGGGATCCAAATGGCTAAAAATGCCCTCCTAAAAGGAATTTGGGCCCCTTTGCGCATCTAGGCTGCAAAAATGTGTCACACATGTGGTATCGCCGTACTCAGGAGAAGTTGGGGAATGTGTTTTGGGGTGTCATTTTACATATACCCATGCTGGGTGAGATAAATATCTCGGTCAAATGCCAACTTTGTATTAAAAAAAATGGGAAAAGTTGTCTTTTGCCGAGATATTTCTCTCACCCAGCATGGGTATATGTAAGATGACACCCCAAAACACATTGCCCAACTTCTCCTGAGTCCGGCGATACCACATGTGTGCCACTTTTTTGCAGCCTAGGTGGGCAAAGGGGCCCACATTCCAAAGAGCACCTTTAGGATTTCACAGGGCATTTTTTTTTACATATTAGGGCCCCTAAAATGCCAGGGCAGTATAACTACCCCACAAGTGACCCCATTTTGGAAAGAAGACACCCCAAGGTATTTCGTGATGGGCATAGTGAGTTCATGGAAGTTTTTATTTTTTGTCACAAGTTAGTGGAATTTGAGGCTTTGTAAGGAAAAAAATAAAATAAAAATCATTTTCCGCTACATTTGCCGCTAACTTGTGACAAAAAATTAAAACTTCCATGAACTCACTATGCCCATCAGCGAATACCTTAGGGTGTCTACTTTCCGAAATGGGGTCATTTGTGGGGGTTTTCTACTGTCTGGGCATTGTAGAACCTCAGGAAACATGACAGGTGCTCAGAAAGTCAGAGCTGCTTAAAAAAGCGGAAATTCACATTTTTGTACCATAGTTTGTAAACGCTATAACTTTTACCCAAACCATTTTTTTGGGATCAAAGACATGTAGAACAATACATTTAGAGAAAAATTTATATATAGATGTCATTTAAAAAAAAAAATTTTTTACAACCGATTGTGAAAAATGTCATTTTTTTGCAAAAATTTTGGTAAATTTCGATTAATAACAAGAAAAGTAAAAATGTCAGCAGCAATGAAATACCACCAAATGAAAGCTCTATTAGTGAGAAGAAAAAGGAGGTAAAATTCATTTGGGTGGCAAGTTGCATGCGTGGATCCGTAAAACACATACGGACGTCTGAATGGAGCCTTACAGGGGGGTGATCAGGGAGTCTATATGGGGTGATCACCCCCCCTGTCATTGATCACCCCGCTGTAAGGCTCCATTCAGATTACATGAGCAATAAACGGTGAAAGTAGTGTAGTGCAGAATTGTAAAAAGTGGTCTGGTCATTAAGGGTGTTTAAGCTAGGGGGGCTGAGGTTGTTAAGCCCCCCCATCATGTGCCATTAAGCCCCCCCCCATCATGTGCCATTAAGCCCCCCCCATCATGTGCCATTAAGCCCCCCCCATCATGTGCCATTAAGCCCCCCCCATCATGTGCCATTAAGCCCCCCATCATGTGCCATTAAGCCCCCCCCATCATGTGCCATTAAGCCCCCCCCCATCATGTGCCAGTATTAAGTCCCCCCCATCATGTGCCATTAAGCTCCCCCCATCATGTGCCAGTATTGTAATAAGCCCCCCAATGTGCCAGTAACACTATTGTAAAAAAACAACAACTTATACTTACCTCCATGTCAGCGATGCGATGCAGGCCTCTTCTGTCCTGTGTCCCGCACTGTATGGCTCAGGCGGCGCGATGACGTCATTGCGTCGCCTGCGCCGGCCTCTGCTAGGCTGCAGGCAGTAGGCCGGCAGCCTATCAGAGGAAGGGGAAGGGACACACCTCTCCCTCCCCTGCACCGCCACAGCACAGGCAGATTACTATGGAGATGAGCGCAATGGAAGCGCTCATCTCCCTGTGCCCGGCTGCGGCGGCTCACTTGGGGGCGGCATTTTAGTTGGGGGGGCACAGAATGATGTAGGGGGGCCATGGCCCCCCCCGGCGACGCCACTGGTCAGAGGTAGACGGCAGAAAGCAAAGTCCAGGAGTACAATAGCAGGATTCAGTACACAGGAAGGCAGACAAGATAAACACCTTTGCACAGGGCCTAGACAAGCTAGACACTGAGGTTTCTCAGCAACTTCCTGTAGTAGGAAGCGCCTTTAAATACCCGCTGCGATCCAGCCATAGGCTGCTAAGACAGAGGGTGTGTGTGTGTTTCCTCTTAGGCCCCATGCACACGGCCGTTGTTCACGGCCGTGGAACCGCGGCCTGGATCCCTTCCTGTGAGCTGGAGCGCACGGCGTCACTGGTTGCTATGACGTCGTGCGCTCCCTGCTGCCGCCGCAATACAGTACTACACTGGTATGATCTATACCAGTGTATTACTGTACTGTGCCGGCAGCAGGGGGCGCACGGCGTCATAGCAACCAGTGACGCCGTGCGCTCCAGCTCACAGGAAGGGATCCAGGCCGCGGTTCCACGGCCCGCACACGGCCGTGAACAACGGCCGTGTGCATGGGGCCTTAGGTGAAGAGAGACACACCCATGCAAGCTTCAACACTAATGCAAGTCTCCAGCAGGAAGGAAACTCTGGCATGGAACATATGTAGCAGAGTTAAGTTAGTTGCTGCCCGTGTTTGTCAGCTGGGCGGCAGGAGGGAAAAGAGGGAGCCCGGCGCCCGTGCCTGCTGATAGGGGCAGCGGCGCCGGCACAGGCCACTGGGCTAACAACCGATTTGACTCTACTACATCAAATCGAATTTTATACCAAAATCAAACGCTGCTTCATAGGCCTCGGTTATATCGATCACGCCAATCGGACTCTGCTATACCAGCTACGTCACACAACAGTGAATTGCGTATTCCATTACATCTATCTGGATAAGCGAATCCTTTCCTTGGTTCGTCAGTGAACAAGCACTGGCTGAAAGCAAGGTATCCACCATCTGCAAATGCTGTTGAGCGTGAATTGTTTACCATTTAAAAATCGCAACAAGGACATTCTCCTTCGAACCATATAGGTTCCAACTACTGGTAAAATCACACCTAGTTATACGATTGTTATAATCTTAAATTGTTGAATTATTTTGTATATGGGAGAAAACGGATAACATCTGAAAGCAAAGAGGTCACATTTATTGGAGTACTCCAGTTTCATAGATACATGCGTGAGCTCCGCATAATATTTATCTATATGTGTATATGCTGATATGGAATAAGGTCATGTTTTAATATTTTTATAATACATTTATTGGGATAATACATTTTGTGTATGCAAATATACTGTGAGCCAGCCTGATTTATTATTGATTTAATTCCCTTTTTGATCAGCTGGTAACTGATAGGCTGGGCTCCAGTAGCTTGCTGGTGGAGCTTCTCTAGAATTATATTGAATTAGTTTGCAATCCATCTACTACATTATCTGTACTCAGAGAGTTAGCACTGTGTTATCTGTGGCGTTAAGTAGGACTGCAGCTGATATCTACTACATTATTTGTAAAAAGGGGTGTGGTCACAGGTTTGTGGGGCGCAATACTTGGCTTGCCACGGATGCTAGCTACCCACGCTACGCCACTGGTGCTGGGAGTTGTAGTTTTGCAACAGCTGGAGGGCTGCAGGTTGAGCATCCCTGGTCTAGTACAAGTAATGTGCAATTTAAAAGGCATGGGAAATCACATGATACTGGTCAGAAACAAGCCATACAAATTACCCTGGCAAATAATGAAAAAGCAAATAGAAAGTTGTTGAAAACATATGAATACAATCATATAAACATTATAATAATTTATACCGAAAATTAATGATGCCAAAACCAATGAATAAGGTTGTGAGAATAATTCATACAATAAGGCTGTCTTGAGTCCAATACAAAAATCCAAAATATTTTTTATTCTTTAGTCTATAACATGGTTATATCAGAGAATAACATGATACATAAGACACAATGCAAAAGGGACACCTTTAGAGGCATTTCATTTAGCATTCTGTCATAATAGAAGTCTATGGGAGCATAAGGAATATAACGGAAAATAAAGTAAATCATAAATCGCCCGAACCCTGAACCCGGACTTCAGTGAAAATGTCAAGGATTGGTTGAAAAACATTATTGAAAATATTTATGATCAACAGCGTTAGTATCGCCCCCCCCCCCCCCCCCCCTTCACCATCCAATTCAGATGTAAGATTATTTGGGGACTCCTAATTCATTCCTGTACCTTCATTTTTATAATCAACAAACATGAAATATCTTTTAAATGCAGGGGCGTAGCTAAAAGCTCACGGGCCCTGGTGCAAGAGTTCAGCTTGAGCCCCCATTCCCTTAGTGCTTGTTAGCAAGGGGTAGGGGAGCACATATCCTTCCTGCTGCCTGAGGCAAACATTGGAAGGGGACACCCTTATGCCAAATTCTTGACCTAATCTCTTCCCTCCAGCCAGAGGTGTAAATAGACCAGCATGCACTTTCTATAATGCCAGTGTCTTATGTGGCACAAGGGTCTTTGGGCCCCCTCAGGCTCCTGGGCCCGGTAGCGACTGCTACCTCTGCACCCCCTATAGCTACGCCCCTGTTTGACTGTAACATTCCTTGCAAATCTGTTAAAATCTAAGGCTACTTTCATATCTCCGGCATGTCTGATCCAGCGCGCTGTTACAGCATAAGTGTCTGCCGGATGAAAAACGCTGCATGCAGAGGTATTTTCCCGGCTGAAAGCCAGCATTTATGATAGTCAATGAGGATACGGCGATGAACTGTAAAATCTGGGAACGCTGGACCCGGTGACCTCCGGCAGGCTCTTCTCTGCCAGAACAGCTTGCCGGATATTTTCTCCAGTGATGGGACCCACACCTATATCGAGAAAGGAGCGCCGCAAGATGGTGGCTGGAGGACACCACCAAGCGTTCTCCCCATAGAAGTGAATGGGAGCGCACCGTGCATGACTGGCCACCGCTCCCATTTACTTCTATGGGCCCAATGGAAATAGCCAAGCCAGCACTCGTCTATTTTCGGCAATTTCATAGAAAATGAATGGAGGGCGGCAGAGCAAGAGTGAGCCCTCTACCACTTTCGGTGCTCCATTCTCAATAAAGGTGCGGGTCCCAGCGGTGGGACCCGCACCTATAAGACAATGGGATGTATCCTAGCGATATGCACCCTTTGTCTGAGATGAAACAAGCCCTTTAAATAAGTTAAACTTAAATGTAGGTAAAAAAGATAGTCCATAATTTAGCAGTGAACTGTGCTTCCTACAATACTGTTGCATACAAATTTATTACTGAATTTCCTAGTGCTTCTTCAGGATATTTTCTAGGGATATCACTCGCCTTTGCTTATGATTCTGTCCGGCCCTGTTCTGACATTTTTTTTAAAGATACTTGGGGATTAAGTACAGAGGATACTGACAGTGCTTGGGGATACAGAGTACACCAGAGTGAGGGCAGGGACTCCCAGAGAGCAGCGCAGTAAAATGACTACTAAAAATGACCATCTCTTCAATACGCCCACAAAAATACCAACATTTGTAACGCCCTAGAGTGGCGTCACCACCTTTGCACCCCGCCACTATCTTCTATGGTTAACCAAATGTCATTCTATGTATTTATTTCCAGGTCCTATACATTGTGCATTCCCTATCTTGCAACTGTTATGTTAAGTGTAATATGCCTGGCTCAGCAGAAGGTGGCAGCATAAATGGAAGAGCTACATAGGTAAGGTACATAGAATGGAACCTTCCTTTCCATTCTAACCCCACTCTGTGGTATGGTGGGCGTGTCCCACTTGCTGAAGGGAGGGTGGAGTTCTACATTAGTGCAGCTTACCCTCTGCTTGGGGAAGAAAGCAGGTGCACGTCCCTGCAGCAAGTGCTATTCCCAGGCCAGCTAGAGCACCTTCAGCTCTGCTGGATGTGGAGGTTACAGCTGGAAGCCTCTGAAGCCAGGAGTAAAGTTCCCTGGACCAGTTTAGAGACAGATTACAGAAGGAAGCTGCAGCCTACAGCTAAAGCTAAATTATACAGCTACCCTGTCAGCACAGCAGAGCCAGAGAGTAACAGATGCAGCAGAGAGGAGTTTGCCTTCCACAGTTCATGCCAAAGCCTGCTGGGACCAAGACAAAGCCTGAAATTGTTTGGAGCAACATTATGCAAAGTAAAGCTGTTTTCAACTTCATCACAGGGTCTGGACTCAATTTATTCCATCACCCCCTTCATCAACAACCCCCCTTTCATTTCTTCGGAGCCAATGCCTGGGGTCCAGCGTATCCAGGTAGGAGCACCGTAACACGTGCACAACACCTTAAGGGACATTATAGGCCACCCTACACTACCCTGGCATTCCTACACCTGGGTACCATCTACTACATCACTAAAAAGGGGCCCTGTGCCATTATTGCTTCACTGCAATTGGTGTCACGAAAACAAGTACTTTTACTTTTATTTCCAGGGTTCATCAGGGGATAAAAAAAAAAAAAACAATATCATATATTAATGCGGTGTGCAAGAGAGTCAGGTACCGCTATCTGTGACCTCTAGTGTTGATCGAGCACCAAAATGCTCGGGTGCTCGAGTAGAACATTTCGGGATGCCCGGGTGCTCTACCGAGCACAATGGAAGTCAATAGGGGAACCCGAGCATTAAACCAGGCACCCCCTGCTCTGAAGAGGGGAGGGTGCCTGGTTCATAGGAAAAGGTCAGAAATTGAAGAAAACACCACTGAAATGGTTCGGGAACAGCATGGGGAGGATGTCTGGATGCATCTTGGACTCCCAGGTCGCTGCTGAGAACGATGTTGTCCGAGTAGTACGCCACTCTACAGTCTGACAATAATGCGCACAAAACCGAAGATAAAATCGATTTTAGAGGGAAAATTGTTAGGAAACATTCTTTCCTGTATATTTACTTGTATATAAAGTGCAAGTGCTGCCAAAAATTACAAGGAAGAGGCACTCCGATACAACTTGTATATCACATAAAGGAGGGCCTCATTCACAGCCTTGAAAAATTATGATTGATGGCCTGCTGGTGACCCTCTAAAACATTAGGGGCGAGGGCCTGCTGCTGAGCTGGCCATCTAAAACATTAGGGGTGAGGGCCTGCTGCTGAGCTGACCATCAAAAAAATTATGGTTGAGGGTCTGCTGGTGAGCTGACTCTCTAAAACATTAGGGGCGAGTGCCTGCTGCTGAGCTGACCATTGAAAAATGATGGTTGAGGGCCTGCTGCTGAGCTGACCCTTTGAAATATTAGGAGCGAGGGCAGCCTAATAAGCATGTTGATATGATGGAGGAGGACGAGAAAAGGAAGATTGAACCATATACCCTTTTTTGTGGTAGAAGGGGTGCATGGGAATACAGTGTATTCAATACACCATAAAAGCCACATTTAAAGTGCTTTTATGTTCAGCCGCTTTCCTCTGGTGGAGTAGAGAAGTCAGGGGCAATCCAGGCCTTGTTCATTTTGATAAGAGTCAACCTGTCAGCATTTTCAGTTGACAGGCGGATGCGCTTATCAGTTATTATGTCCCCAACAGCACTAAATACCCTCTCTGACAAAATGCTGACGGCAGGGCAGGCCAGCACCTCCAAGGCATAGAGCGCCAGTTCGTACCATGTGTCTAGCTTGGACAACCAATAGTTGTAGGGCACAGAGGGATCATTGAGGACACTGACACTGTCTGCTACATACTCCTTCACCATCTTCCAAAACTTTTCTCTACTTGTGACACTAGGCTGTGCATCAGGTTGATGTTGCTGGCAGGGTGTCATGAAACTGTCCCAGGCCTTGGAGAGTGTTGCCTTGCCTCTGTTGGAACTGCTGTGTGTTCCCCTTGTCTCCCCTCCTGGGTTGCCCAAGGAACTATGTACTCTGCTGCCAGCGTTGTCAGCTGGAAATTTTTAGAGCAATTTTTCCACAAGGACCTTCTGGTATTGCACCATTTTGCTAGTCCTCTCCACCACGGGAAGGAGAGATGAGAAGTTCTCTTTGTAGCAGGGGTCGAGTAGGGTGAACAACTAGTAATCGGTGTTGGCCAAAATGCGTATAACGCAAGGCTCACGGTAAAGGCAGCATAGCATAAAGTCAGCCATGTGTGCCAGATTCCCAACAGACAAGACTTCGCTGTCCTCTTCAGGAGGATGACTCTCAATCTCCTCATCCTCTTCCTCCTCTTCGGCCCATCCATGCTGAACAGATGGAATTCAACTTCCATGGGTACTACCCTCTGTAGCAGAGGCAACGGTCTCCTGCTCCTCCTCCTCATCATCCAATTTGCGCTGACAAGACAAACTGAGGGTGGTCTGACTATCACGCTGAGCTCTGTCTTCCCCCATTTCCACCTCTTCCACATGCAAAGAGTCTGCCTTCATTGTGAGCAGCAAGCGTTTCAGTAGACACAGAAGTGGGATGGTTAAGCTGATAATAGCGGCATCGCCGCTCACCATCTGTGTTGATTCCTCAAAGTTGCGTAAAACCTCACAGAGGTCAGACATCCATGCCCACTCGTCTCTTGTGAAGCGCGGAAGCTGACTAGAAAGGCGACAACCATGTTGCAGCTGGTATTCCACTACTGCCCTCTGCTGCTCACAAAGCCTGGCCAACATGTAAAACGTGGAGTTCCAGCGCATGCTCACGTCACACAACAGTCGGTGTGTGGCAGGCGCAGCACTATGAAGAGCTGTGGCACTAGAAGAATTTTGATATCTCTGACTTTTAGTCTAACCAGACTGTCTATTACTCTGTAATTCCTCTAGCGCCATTCTATGGAAACAGTAGGTTGAAAGAGCACACCAAATGCTTTAAATAACTTATTAACTTCAACTTTTCTTCGTATATAACACTGCCGCCTCCGCAGCAGATAGTCCATGTACAAAACACATGTTGAAAAGCTATCACAAAATGGCGTTCTGCATAAGATGGTGGTTCAATTGTCAATCTTGTCATTCAACATAAAATGGTGGATATATTTCTCTCTTCAGTATCTGTACTCTCACTTTAAGTTATTTAAGCACTCTATGATCTCTTTGAGAGGTATATCTGAGATTTAACTAATAGTTCACTGCAATTGTATGCAATTTGGATTGCAATATAGAATCTGAATGCTTGCAATTTGTAGCTTGCAATTTGTATTTCCAATTGTATGGTTGCAATTGTATGCTAGTAATTGAATTTGGTGGAACTATTTTGGCCTCTTGTTCCCATAAAACCAACTTTCAGTGGAGTAAATGTCTCTTCAGCTCCTGTCTCTGGTGAATAATTATTCTAGCAGCTCCTGCTAGGGGAATTCCCAGACAGGCTGTGTGTGAGGCTGGCTGTGATTGTTGAAAACTCTTGCTGTGTGAGAAGCTGGCTGTGATTAGTCTAGACTTCTGCCCAGCAACAACAGATTGACACTATACTTTCTGTTGTTTCTGCTGTGTCACTGAGCTTACCTTACGTAACAAAATAAATCTTAAAGGCATATTATCTTTTTCTGCTTCTGTGAACACAAAATATATAACAGTTATATGACATCCAAAACATGATGTCACAGTAAATAACTTGGCTCTTGTCTTTAACACATAAACATAGGAACTGCATTAAAGGTTATTAGCAGGTTTAGCTGTATGCACATATAAGCTATACTAGCAACCTAGGACAGGTCTTAGCTGGCCAGCTACATTCCTACCAAAATTACCTATAATTCTATGTTCTTAGTGGTAGGACTTGAACATGAATTTGAGGAATTTTCCATCAGGTTCTTCACTTCCAAGTGTCTTTTATCACTCTCAAGTAGAACAACTAACTTCTGTATAGGACGTTCCAACTTAAGTGGAGTAGTGAGACATTTTCCTTTTTTGTCTCCTATTTGTAACAACACTCTTCTTACTAGTTCGTCTTCATCCTCTTGAACTTCTAGAACTTTGGCCAATTTGCATTGACTTCTAGGTAAATCTTATTCTTTTACTAACACTATGTCACCAACTTGGACATTTCTTCTGGGTGTTTGCCATTTACTTCTTAGCATAAGATTGGCTAAGTACTCTTTCCTCCATCTAGTCCAAAACTGTTCTGATAGATATTGAACTCTTCGCCATCTCCTTCTGGCATATAAATCCTCTTTGGTGAACTTGCCAGGCGGTGGCTGTATGCAATTCGACTTAAGGTGAAGTAGATGGTTGGGATTTAAAGGGTCCAAACTTGTTGGATCGTTGATGTTATTAACTGTAAGTGGACGACTGTTAACAATA
This sequence comes from Bufo gargarizans, assembly GCF_014858855.1. Classification (NCBI taxonomy): domain Eukaryota; kingdom Metazoa; phylum Chordata; class Amphibia; order Anura; family Bufonidae; genus Bufo; species Bufo gargarizans. Next base: position 276,848 of record NW_025334725.1, on the reverse strand, counting down.
GTCATTACTTCATAGAATAGGGTCCTAAGTGAAGCATCCTCTATTCCTCCGATGTTCTTTTTCAACACTGAACTTTACACATTTCTCACAGTTCTGATTTGTCTTTCCCAAACTCCTCCTTTATGGCTTGTATGTGAAGCTTTAATATGAAAATCACACTGTTTCTCTAACAAATACTCAGTTACTTTTTCTTTATTGATCTCTTTTAAAGCTTTCTTCAATTCATTCTTTGCTCCGACAAAATTAGATCCTTGGTCAGATCTAAGCTCTCTGACAGTACCTCTAATTGCTATGAAACATCACAAGGCGTTGATGAATGCGTCAGTTGACATATCTTCTAACATTTCCAGGTGAATCGCTCTGGAACTCAGACATGTAAATATTAGTCCATCCATATCTCTTGTACTCCTTGCGGTTCTGTTTGGTGATAAATGGGCCAAAACAATCCATTCCACTATATAGAAATGGTGGTGATGGGTTTACAAGATCTGCCATTCTTTGTTCTTCTGTAGGTCTACGTGCCTTTCTGCAGACTACACATTTACTTATATACTTTGCTTCCTTTAACTATCCAGTAACCATCTTCTCTGAAACAGCTTTGGGTAAAGCTTCTTCCTTGATGCAAGGATTTGTTGTGGAAGTGATCAATAATCAATCTTGTGAAGGTAGAGTTTTTGGGTAAAATTGCTGGATGCTTCACTCTGCTTGGTAAAGATGCATTTTACAGTCTCCCTCCCACCTTCAGTATACAATCTTGCAGAACAAGATTAAACTTGTACAATGGGTGGTTGTTTGGAAGCCTTTTAGGTTCTTGACTAAGTCTCCTCAACTCTTTACTGTAGAATCTCTGTTTTCACGGTGTCAACTAATCCCAAAAAAGTTGGGACAAGTAGCAATAAGAGGCTGGAAAAAGTAAATTTGAGCATAACGAAGAGCTGGAAGACCAATGAACACTAATTAGGTCAATTGGCAACATGATTGGGTATAAAAAGAGCTTCTCAGAGTGGCAGTGTCTCTCAGAAGCCAAGATGGGTAGAGGATCACCAATTCCCACAATGTTGCGCAGAAAGATAGTGGAGCAATATCAGAAAGGTGTTACCCAGCGAAAAATTGCAAAGACTTTGCATGTATCATCATCAACTGTGCATAACATCATCCGAAGATTCAGAGAATCTGGAACAATCTCTGTGCGTAAGGGTCAAGGCCGTAAAACCATACTGGATGCCCGTGATCTCCGGGCCCTTAAACGACACTGCACCACAAACAGGAATGCTACTGTAAAGGAAATCACAGAATGGGCTCAGGAATACTTCCAGAAACCATTGTCAGTGAACACAATCCACCGTGCCATCCGCCGTTGCCAGCTGAAACTCTACAGTGCAAAGAAGAAGCCATTTCTAAGCAAGATCCACAAGCTCAGGCGTTTTCACTGGGCCAGGGATCATTTAAAATGGAGTGTGGCAAAATGGAAGACTGTTCTGTGGTCAGACGAGTCACGATTCAAAGTTCTTTTTGGAAATCTGGGACCATGTCATCCGGACCAAAGAGGACAAGGACAACCCAAGTTGTTATCAACGCTCAGTTCAGAAGCCTGCATCTCTGATGGTATGGTGTTGCATGAGTGCGTGTGGCATGGGCAGCTTGCATTTCTGGAAAGGCACCATCAATGCAGAAAAATATATTCAGGTTCTAGAACAACATATGCTCCCATCCAGGCGTCATCTCTTTCAGGGAAGACCCTGCATTTTTCAACAAGATAATACCAGACCACATTCTGCATCAATCACAACATCATGGCTGCGTAGGAGAAGGATCCGGGTACTGAAATGGCCAGTCTGCAGTCCAGATCTTTCACCTATAGAGAACATTTGGCGCATCATAAAGAGGAAGGTGCAACAAAGAAGGCTCAAGACGATTGAACAGTTAGAGGCCTGTATTAGACAAGAATGGGAGAGCATTCCTATTTCTAAACTTTAGGAACTAGTCTCCTCGGTCCCCAGTTGTCTGTTGAGTGTTGTAAGAAGAAGGGGAGATGCCACACAGTGGTGAAAATGGCCTTGTCCCAACTTTTTGGGGATTTGTTGACACCATGAAATTCTGATTCAACATATTTTTCCCTTAAAATGGTACATTTTCTCAGTTTAAACTTTTGTTCCGTGATTTATGTTCTATTCTGAATAAAATATTAGAAGTTGGCACCTCCACATCATTGCATTCAGTTTTTATTCACGATTTGTATAGTGTCCCAACTTTTTTGGAATCCGGTTTGTATGTCATCTTGACACTTGGCAGCAGTGCTCAATGTTTGTACAACTTTTACTTCTGGATCACCCATAGACAATTCTGTGTAACCTATTCTGGGAGTAATTTCGTTATCCTAGGACAACTTGTGAGTCTGTTCAAAAATATTCTTCATCTATTTTCAATTCCAATTCTTCTCTCAGAAACTTCCTTACTGATGCTGAAAGTACGGCTGCTGTCAGTTCAAGTCTTGGTACTGTAATGTCTGATTACTGGTAGGTGCAACTCTGGCCTTCCCCATAACCAGGGCACAGTGTATCTTTTCTTCTGACCCTCATGGGTCAGTATTGGGCCCTATTGTCTTCAATATATTTATTAATGATCTTGTAGAAGGCTTGCATAGTAAAATATCAATTTTCGCAGATGACACTAAACTGTGTAAAGTAATTAACACTGATGAGGACAGTATACTACTACAGAGCGATCTGGATAGATTGGAGGCTTGGGCAGATAAGTGGCAGATGAGGTTTAACACTGACAAATGTAAAGTTATGCACATGGGAAGGAATAATGCAAGTCACCCGTACATATTAAATGGCAAAACACTCAGTAACACTGACATGGAAAAAGATCTAGGAATTTTAATAAACAGCAAACTAAGCTGCAAAAAACAGTGTCAGGCAGCTGCTGCCAAGGCCAATAAGATAATGGGTTGCATCAAAAGGGGCATAGATGCCTGTGATGAGAACATAGTCCTACCACTTTACAAATCGCTAGTCAGACCACACATGGAGTACTGTGTACAGTTCTGGGCTCCTGTAAACAAGGCAGACATAGCAGAGCTGGAGAGGGTCCAGAGGAGGGCAACTAAAGTAATAACTGGAATGAGGCAACTAGAGTACCCTGAAAGATTATCAAAATTAGGGTTATTCACTTTAGAAAAAAGACGACTGAGAGGAGATCTAATTACTATGTATAAATATATCAGGGGTCAGTACAGAGATCTATCCCATCATCTATTCATTCCCAGGACGGTGACTGTGACGAGGGGACATCCTCTGCGTCTGGAGGAAAGAAGGTTTGTACACAAATATAGAAGAGGATTCTTTACTGTAAGAGCAGTGAGACTATGGAACTCTCTGCCTGAGGAGGTGGTGATGGTGAGTACAATAAAGGAATTCAAGAGGGGCCTGGATGTATTTCTGGAGCGTAATAATATTACAGGCTATAGCTACTAGAGAGAGATCGTTGATCCAGGGAGTTATTCTGATTGCCTGATTGGAGTCGGGAAGGAATTTTTATTCCCCTAAAGTGAGGAAAATTGGCTTCTACCTCACAGGGTTTTTTTGCTTTCCTCTGGATCAACTTGCAGGATGACAGGCCGAACTGGATGGACCAATGTCTTTTTTCGGCCTTATGTACTATGTTACTATGTTACTATTACTCTGATGTAGGAGCACTGACCATAACCATAACTACTGGTATCTGAAAAATTATGAAGTTCTATTTTCTTGTACTTTCCGAAATCATGAGGTACAAAACATCTGGGTATTCGAACTTCTCTCAAGTTTTGCAAGTCTCTTATCCAACTCTCCCACCTTGGCCTCAAGTTTTCAGGTATGGGCTCATCCCATCCCAACTTCTGTCTACATAATTCTTGCAGTATTTCTTTTGCTCTGAGGATTACTGGGGCCAAGAACCCCAATGGGTCAAATATAGAAGCCACTGCGGAAAGAATGGTTCGTCTAGTTGCAACTTTCTCTTTAATAGATACTTCAAAGAAGAACTTGTAGTTCTCTACATTCCACCCCAATCCAAGTACGTTCTGAACTGGAAGATAATAATTGAGATCTACATTCTTCATTGTTGCTGCACGTTCAGAGTCACTGATGGATTCAGTACCTCTCTGTTGTTTGAGATGAATTTGTGAAGGCACAGGTTTCCTCTTGCGCATAACTCTTTGCTTTCTTTCACTAGTTTGATTGCAGATTCTGTAGACTCTAGACTTATGAGACGATCATCTACATAAAAGTTTTTCTTCTGAAAATTTGCTGCTGATGGGCAATCCTTTTCATTCTACCATAATTGGCGCAACCTGGAGATGGTGCTGCTCCAAACATTCTGTATTCTGCTGGCCCTGTATCTGTATCTCCATCCTCCCACCATAGAAACCTCAGGAAGTCTCTATCTTCATTCTTCACATAAAACTGGTGGAACATCTTTTCAACGTCACACATGACTGCAACGGGATACTTTCAGAATCTACAGAGTACTCCAGGCAGAGTGTTTGTAAGATCTGGTCTTTTTAGTAGATGATCATTCAATGCAACATCATTGTACTTTGCTGAGCAATCAAATACTACGCTAATCTTATCTGGTTTCTTTAAGTGGTAAACACCTTGATGTGGGATGTACCACACTTCTCTTTCTTTAGGTTTGTTATTAACTTTCTCTGCATGTCCTTCTTCGAGGATGCCTTCCATGAATTTCAAATAATCCTGCTTGAATTTGGGATCTCTTCCCATCTTTTTCTTCAAACGTTTCAATCTTGCTAGGGAAAGATTTCTGTTATTTGGCAGACAAGGTCGTTCTTTAAAAGGTGACAGTGATGGGTGGCCATCTGGCTGATCAAACAATGGACATGACTCATCCTTCCTTATACAGGGATGAGGTGTGTGCATTGCACTGTTCGGCCATGTTGATGCCCTCCCCTGTCCTTTGACATGTACCTGTACTTTCTCGGCTGACTGGCTGAAATTGTAAAGCCATCTCCTACTGGGCGTTGTTCTATTGCCTTAATAAAGAAGGATATTTCAAAGAAAGGGCTGGGCACTCTCTATATCAGGAGTAGGTGGTACTTTATTATATAAAATGCTATAATACTGGTAAAAATAACAATACTAATAACAATACAATCAAATAACAGGTCTGGCCAGACTAAATATTACCTACAGACATTTAAAACAATAAGAAAAATAATTAAAACCACATAGTTACAATAAACGCAATGATTGTCTTTAGATCCAATATCCCAAATTAAAAAGTGGTATTAGATTCGAGATTATTTCTAAATATTTGATCCAATGTCCAAAAATCTTACATATAGTCGTGGGTTGTCCGAATTTTTCTATATATTAGTTAGTCTGTTTGATAGTCAAGCAGCAACATCAAGAAATATATTCGAATAGGACTATGTGTCGATTATATTTTTCATCGTGAATACTTATTCCATCTATAATTGTGTTGTCTACTCACGCAACAGATGCACGTAGGCGGATACAATCAACAGTCCGCGGCGTCCCGCGTAGTAATCCAAGTATGATCTTCCGCTGCTGCTTTTTCACGTGAGTATCGACTTTAAAGTGGATTTTCGACAACCAATGTCTTTTTGCTTTAACAGTCACAAGTTTTCACTTACTGGCGCCAGTAGTTTCTCTTGCAATCCACGGCTTTACAGATACATGCGATATACCCTTGATAAATTTTCTCCAAAAGGGTTCAGAGCTGCGAAAGCTGGTGGTCCTTGTGTTGAATAGGGGGGGTCCAGTACCAAACGCGTTTCGGGGCTCTAAGTGGGCCCTTCCACAGTGGTTGACCTCCCCTCCATAATGCCTCTCCTTTTATAGGAGAATTGGAGACATGCAAAATGGGAAATGGGTCTAGTTTTCCTCAAACTCTGTGCTGGATTTTTATCATAAAGTCAATTTGGATCAAACAATACTCTTTTCTCTAATAAAAACAATATCTTCCACAATAATCTTCATTATGCAGGTTCAATACATTCTATAGATCATAGTGCACCAAAAAACGCACAATGTCAGAAAAAACGCATATGCGGTATCGATGCGTTTTCATCGCGTTTTCATTGGAAACCATCATTTTGTATATTAATACATAAATCCCCCATATATAACCCAAAAAATATACATAGATACTTAAAAATATCTATAAATATAAAAATCTAATATTTGATGCCTTCATGTTGATATATTATGGATCCTATATTCTTATTCCATATAACGATAAGGAGAAATCTATAAATATTTAAGAACAATTACAATTTCTAAAAATGTGTCAAAACTATTATAAAAGACCTTATAAAAGAGGTTTCAAAACTTTATCAAAAAAACTTTATAAAAAACTTTATATGTCGTATAATTGCTTCCTGTGGCTCGAGGTATTTAGATTCAATATCGTATGGTAAGGGTGAGTGCCATCGGCAAAGAGGGACCGGCCACCTTAAATATAGTACGGTCCCCGGTCGGCCGGTGGCACCCACCCCAAATCAAACCTACAGGAAGCCAAACAATTCAAATTCGGAGTTCAGCCCCATTGGCAGGAGTGTGTCGAATTCAAAAAAATGTTGTGTCTCCGCTCTTGACATCCTGCCAATGTGGTCCCCTCCCCTCCAATCCTTGTGTACCTTTTCAAGGGCTGCAAACTTGAGACCTGAAGGATCCTGATTTCTACTATAAATATTTCTATTGCAAATGGCGAGCTAGAAAGGATCCAGCAGATTTTTTATTTTTTTCCCTCTGCACACGGCAGGTAAAAGGGAGAAAAAAGTAAACTGTAATTTTATCTGCTGCGTCAGAGGAAATTTCTGCTTGGTGAAAGAACGTTTTCGCTGTATTTGTGTAAGGATGAAGTAAGTGCTTTTCCGATGTGTAGTTTTTGGTGGATCTGAGTTGATTGTACAGAGATTGTATGGTGAGATGGTCAGATTGTGTGCTGAGCAGTACAGAGTATTGTGTTTTTTTTGTTATAACTTCTTAACTTTTATATTACTGTGATTTTGTAGAGGCAGCAATTTGTTTTAGTGTTTGTACATTAGAGACAGCATTTAGAGAGTATTTTTATATTGTTAGCCTGTAAATCACCCGCAGAGTGGAGGTTTTCTCTTGTTTCGGGGGTGGGGCACAGGGAATATAGAAACTGTTTTGTTTAGTTTGGCTTTTCTATTCCTGGATTTTGTAGACACTATCTTGTCTTCCATTGTGTGTGAAGGTCATGTGGTTTTGTCGGCCATTTTGTCTTCCTTTGTGTGTCAAGCCATGTGGTTTTGTCTGCCATCTTTGATTTCCTTTGTGTGAAGACCATGTGCTTTGGCAGACATCTTGGTTAGTTTGGTGCTGCAGGTTTTAACAAGGAATTCATTTTAGTTTGAGCTGGGTCACTTTTAGTTTTGGTGTCTATGGAAAGCGATTTGGTTGTTTTTGCCTCAAATGTCAGTTTTGTCCAGAATAGTTATCTTGTCTTTTTGTAACCTATGTACAGTTTGATTTTGTTTTGGTAAGTTTTGTGCTGGCTATCGGTTGAGTGTTCGGTAATGGTATAGCTCAGTGACCAGTCTGATACAGGAATCATTATGTGAGCATTAGTGGCAGTTTTGCAGTGAAATTGTCCTATAGTTGATGATTCTGCTTAATGTTTGTATATCTCTGGCTGTTACACTGAATTGTAGAATTGTTTGGCATAGTTAATATGGGTACTACAGTGTAGAAAGGAGGTGCTTGTAGTTCTGTGCCAAAAGTATTGGGACAACTCCTAGAGATCGATAGCAGTGTCTTTTTTTGTAGCAACCATTGTGGTGTTTGTTTTTTGTGCAATGGAAAGCATTTTTAAAGAAGTTGCAAAGTTGAAGGACACGGCGGCCATTCTTCAAGCTATGCAGGGATCTACTGATCCATGGCTGCAAGCTCAGAATTGTGTAGCAAACCTGATCAGTACCAGAAAATGGTGCAAAAGGAAAGGCAAGTATGCTCTGATTCTTTCTGCTGGGTGGATAGCGGATAAATATCAGGAGTCTTGTAGGCTGAAGCTGAGTTTGGAAGGAGAAGTGGAAGATCTAAAAGTGGAAATTGTTAAATTGAGAACTCTTGTCCAGCAGGCAGCTGAAACTAGCGCTAATTATGAATGTACTGTGAGGTGTAATAATGAGCTGCGCAAGGAGAATGAATGGTTATCTGAAAGCCTGATGCATGCACAGGGAGCTGTAAGGGAATTGTCTGCTCTCTGCAGGAGGACAGAAGATAAACATTCTCAGTGCTTAGTGCAGCCAGTCATTGAAACAACCGTTAGAGAATAATGTGTCTGGGGTTAGAGGAAATGTATGTACTGTAAGTATGGAGAAGTCTGAGGACTGTGGGTCACATAGTGGATCCGACTCAGGGATGGAGATGGACAATTTGTCTGACCCTGGAGTTGGAAGTGTTAACACAATGCCAGAAGATTCCTCAAAAGAGTCCGTGGTAAGTGGACTCAATACAGATAGTAGTGTGGGATCTAGTCATGCTGGGATGGTTAATATTGTGCAGCAAGTCAGATCACCATGTGCCCATGCCCAGAGAAGGTATTGTGCAGGGAGACAAGCTATTCGTTGTTTTGCATGCAGGAAAATTGGGCATATTGCACAATATTGTGATTTCGCTAATGGGAACAGACACAGGTATGTTAAGTACCCCAGAACCACACCTAGAAGTAAAGTGGTTTATTCAGCGTGGTGGGGTAATGGTCCCAGACATGATTATTTGCAAAGGCATAGAACCCAGGGACAGCCAAGGTCTTTGATCAAGGATGATTAAATCCCAATATGAACGGTTAAAATGTGAAAATGTGAAGCTCAGAGAGGAAAGAGATCGGTTCCTGGAATTCAGCAGAGTTTCTAATTTTGTGTGCCAAAGAAGGGTAAGTTAAGGTCTTTGTAAACCAAAAACTGTTGTATTTACAGAAAATGGAGGAACTCTAGGAGCTAATTTAAATTGACTTTTCCCTTCCCTCCAAAAAACGGTTTAGGACCTTGTAATGTTAAATTCTGCTTCTTGGTTTGGGGCTGGGCAAATTAGCATTTCAATGACTGGGTGGGTAGAAATTCTCCTGCCAGTGATTACGGTTTGAGGTGAACCCTCCAAGACATTGATGTGTTAATTCAGTTCTATACAGTTGTATGTGTTCCAAAGTTTTTCATTTTTTTTGTTCTTTGTATTTGAGTTTCGGTTTCTAAGTTAAAATGTACTTTTTACTGAATCTCAATGTATATTGCAAGACTTCCTGTAACTGAAGTTTTCTTCTTTTTCGGTTTTATTTTCAGTCATTTTTGTCTATTTTTGTTTGGGTATTTCTTTGATTCATTTATATTTACCTTTTTCTGCAGTTCTATATTCGATCTTAACATACTTTTTTTCTTTCTATTTTCCGAATGACAGTTCTCTACTCCAGGACTCTTCTCTCTTTAACAACCAGAGGTTAACCCCGTATTTCTTTTTAGTTTATTAGCAGGAGATTGACTGGAGCCAGAGCGGGTTTAATTTATTGGCTAGCCCTTGCTGGCCAAACACAGGCGTAGCTCAGCTGTGTGTATAGCCCTTTAGGAAGCATATTGGGAATCCAGCAAAAGGATCTCTGGCTTAAAGGCCCTGTGGGAGTGGAAATAGCATTGAGAGTAGCAATAGGCCGCTCTCAGTGCACAAGATTTCTAGCTGTCCGACATAGGCTGTGTAAAAGTCGGGGTCGGACAGACATACCGTAAGAAGGAGCCGGGCGGTATCCTCCGTGTGCGGTCAAAAGCGTGTCCCTGGACGCAGGCAACACTGGTAAGGCTTGGTTAACCAAGGATGGGTTGTGGCAGATCCATGTTCTGGGGGAAAAAATAGTCAGACGGTTGCTCAGTACATGCGATCTAGTTATGGGGTGAAGGCCACAAAGCCCCTTTAAAGAACAGATTTGGTGGTCCAAGGGAACTAATTGGAGTATCCCTCTGGAAGTTAGGTAGCACAATGGTGGCTGCAAAAGTCAATCATGGTAATTAAGCAGGGAGTACAGAACCCAGCTTCAATCCGGAAGAACCGAGTGATGTACGCCTGGCCTGAGGGGAAACTGAGTTTAGGGATCTAATGCAGGAAGCAGTGGAGGCTCTATCTGGGCTGACTTTGCTGAAAGAGGCCGGATCCACTAAACCCGGGCCTACTGAAACAACCAGGACCCAAGGTAAGTGAGTCCCCAACTGTCATTCCACCTCCACTACTGACAGGGTCGCTTCTATCTCTCTATCTCATCCCTCCCTCATCTCTCCATCTAACCTTGAGACTATGCACCATGTTGAATCCAGCTTCTCTTCCTCCTGGTTTTAAGGAAGATGAGATGGGCGGAAAGTGGTGCAGAAAACAACAATCTTCAAACTTTTCACCAACCATTCTAACCTCTCAAATGTCAATATCAATTTTTTAACCTAGGATTTACGTTGAGAACCATCACGACTGCCTTTTCTTTGACGGTACTTGGGTCAGATTTTTGCAAAGAAGGTAAAAATCACGGCCGATCCATGGCCTGAATGTTCCGCTGTAACCCTTTATTCCATCAGGTATGCCCCCAGGCAGCCCCACGGGTTATCACCCGATGTCCACCACCAGGTTCGGGAGTCTCTTCCGGACCCACTCTCAATAACCAGTGTTCCTTCTAGTCAACCAGGTGATTGGGTCGTGCTATAGAAACATCCAAGGATGGGACTAGAGCCGAGATATCTAGGGCCATTCCAGGTGCTGCTGATGACGCCAACCTCTCTGAAGTTCGAGGGACAAGACAACTGAATCTTCACCGGTCACTGCAAGAAGCTGCTCAACTAAGTCAAAGAATGAAGAGTATCACTTTTGTTTATTTGTTTAGTTTAATTTTTAGAAAAGAAAACGCACATCAAACTAGCCAGGGCCACAAGGAGACATTTGTTGATAGCACATAACGATACATACCTAGAGGGTAATATCAGCTATAGGTCTAATATTAGCTCTGGCTCCTGCTCCTTGCTTGTTAATCCTGTATGGGTGTCCGGGCGGCTAGGCGGCCCGTAGATGTGGTAAAGGTCGTAAGTTTGTGGGATCCTCCAGTTGTGAGGAACGTATAATTGTCAACCTTACTAATGAAACCTCTGATCTCTTTAATAACACCCATAGAACAGATTATATCTGCTGGAAAGAAGGATGTGACCTTCAGATTCAGGGAGCGATCCCTCAGTCTTTTCAGTTATTACTGGAGGCCCGTGACCGTCAGAAGTTGTTGTGTGGAGTTGACGGGTCCGTACTATTTCCTATGCGGGTTAGCTGCTTATAAGGTAATTCCTCCTAATGCTAGAGGTTCATGTGTTCTGGTGAAGCTTGTCCCTGCATCTTACGTTGCAGCCGATTGGGAGGAACTGATGCTGTGAAAGGAGGTAAGAAAGGCAGGGAGAGCTGGAAGGGAGTTGTTTTCTGGCTGGACAGGATGGGGAGTTGGACTTATGAAGCGATTTGAACAATTTTTTCGTCCATAGTGGATGAGATGTTTAATGAAACCATTGAGGCAGTTAGAGAGATCACTGAGAAACTTCAGTAGAGTGTCCAAAGGAGGGTTTCTGTGAATTAGATGATGGTTATGCCTGGTTAGCAGACACCATTAACAAGGGTCAGGCCCATACTGACAAAAGCAGGGCAGAGTCGACCAAGTTACGAACAGACAAGATGCCCTGAAGACCAAACCATGGACCAGATGCAGAGGATTCCAAACCAGCCGGCAACCAGCATGAAACGCCACCTCCTGAGTCAGCTCCCGAAAAAAATAATCTCTGAGTCAAGCTACGTGTCAAGATTGACTTTCTGTTTTCCATCATCTGTTTTGTTTTATGGATTCAGGACTTTTTGTAGACAAGACAGTTTTTTTCAAAGAAGAAGATCGAGATTCATCGAGGGACACTGGGGAGCATATGACAAAGAGGAGGGACTGTTGTGAAAATTTTATTATATGGAATTATGCGGACATTTTATCTTAGGATGTGTGTGTGTGTTTTATAGATTGTCATCTGTCTCCCTGTGTCGGATTTAACTGAGGAACGCTCTAGCAGAGGGCACTTGGGTTGAATCGGGACCAGCGGTAAAACCGTCAGTATAAAAACCTTCTCATGGGCTTGGAGTCGTGTTTCTAAGTGTGTAGGGGGACGTTTGCCGGTTTGTGAGCACGAAGTGCAATGCACTGGGCTTCTTCCCATTAAATGTCTATACACATTAGAGAAGTAAAGTCTGTGTAACGAGAGATACATATTATACCTCTGCTGCGGCTTAGCTATCCCTTTCTGGATACATATCTGCTTTTAAGACATGCATATCTGCCTTGTCGGTATACTCGTACCGTATACTGACAATAGCCGTAGCAATGTCCTGCAGATAGTCTCAAATCTATAAGAACCAGTAGAATGATCTTCACTAGATACTGGTCACTTTGAGCAGTATTGAATGGGGTCCATGCTGACAGTGATAGGGGATGCGCGGCCACCTGGCCGATCAGACAATGGACATGACTCATCCTTCCTTATACAGGGATGAGGTGTGTGCATTGCACTGTTCCGCCATGTTGATGGCCTCCCCTGTCCTTTGACATGTACCTACACTTTCTCGGCTGACTGGCTGAAATTGTAAAGCCATCTCCTACTGGGCGTCATTCTATTGTCTTAATAAAGAAGAAGGCTGGAGCGATTGAGGCAGTGCTCAGCAAGAACGCAAGATGATAACACCTTTGTCTGTTTCGTGAAGAGATTTACCTTTCCTTACACAAAGTCTGATGCGAACGGATTTCTACCACAAATATTTCTATTACACATGTCACTTTTTAACTTTTGTTTTTATTGATTGGCATTTGATTGTAATTTGGCACATTGATTGAGTTTGCTATATATACTGAGCACTTTGTCTTAACACATTGCTTGAGGAAGGTTCTAGCACTGAGCCGAAACATTGCATTGCCTTATGGGTGAATACATTTATTTTTCATTTTAATCTCTGGAGTGCTGCCTGTTTTTTTATTTTCTATATACAGGGTTTGCTGATCACCAATTCTCTCTCTCTCTTTACAGTACAGACCAAAAGTTTGGACACACCTTCTCATTCAAAGAGTTTTCTTTATTTTCATGACTATGAAAATTGTAGATTCACACTGAAGGCATCAAAACTATGAATTAACACATGTGGAATTATATACATAACAAAACAGTGTGAAACAACTGAAAATATGTCATATTCTAGGTTCTTCAAAGTAGCCACCTTTTGCTTTGATTACTGCTTTGCACACTCTTGGCATTCTCTTTATGAGCTTCAAGAGGTAGTCTTCACTTCACAGGTGTGCCCTGTCAGGTTTAATAAGTGGGATTTCTTGCCTTATAAATGGGGTTGGGACCATTAGTTGTGTTGTGGAGAAGTCAGGTGGACACACAGCTGATAGTCCTACTGAATAGACTGTTAGAATTTGTATTATGGCAAAAAAAAAAGCAGCTAAGTAAAGAAAAACGAGTGGCCATCATTACTTTAAGAAATGGAGGTCAGTCAGTCCGAAAAATTGGGAAAACTTTGAAAGTGTCCCCAAGTGCAGTCACAAAAACCATCAAGCGCTACAAAGAAACTGGCTCACATGCGGACCGCCCCAGGAAAGGAAGACCAAGAGTCACCTCTGCTGCGGAGGATAAGTTCATCCGAGTCACCAGCCTCAGAAATCGCAGGTTAACAGCAGCTCAGATTAGAGACCAGGTCAATGCCACACAGAGTTCTAGCAGCAAACAACTGTTAAGAGGAGACTGTGTGAATCAGGCCTTCATGGTAGAATATCTGCTAGGAAACCACTGCTAAGGACAGGCAACAAGCAGAAGAGACTTGTTTGGACTAAAGAACACAAGGAATGGACATTAGACCAGTGGAAATCTGTGCTTTGGTCTGATGAGTCCAAATTTGAGATCTTTGGTTCCAACCACCGTGTCTTTGTGCGACGCAGAAAAGGTAAACGGATAGTCTCTACATGCCTGGTTCCCACCGTGAAGTATGGAGGAGGAGGTGTGATGTTGTGGGGGTGCTTTGCTGGTGACACTGTTGGGGATTTATTAAAAATTGGAGGCATACTGAACCAGCATGGCTACCACAGCATCTTGCAGCGGCATGCTATTCCATCCGGTTTGCGTTTAGTTAGACCATAATTTATCTTTCAACAGGACAATGACCCCAAACACACCTCCAGGCTGTGTAAGGGCTATTTGACCATGAAGGAGAGTGATGGGGTGCTGCGCCAGATGACCTGGCCTCCACAGTCACCGGACCTGAACCCAATCGAGATGGTTTGGGGTGAGCTGGACCGCAGAGTGAAGGCAAAAGGGCCAACAAGTGCTAAGCATCTCTGGGAACTCCTTCAAGACTGTTGGAAGACCATTTCAGGTCACTACCTCTTGAAGCTCATCAAGAGAATGCCAAGAGTGTGCAAAGCAGTAATCAAAGCAAAAGGTGGCTACTTTGAAGAACCTAGAATATGACATCTTTTCAGTTGTTTCACACTTTTTGTTATGTATATAATTCCACATGCCTTCAGTGTGAATCTACAATTTTCATAGTCATGAAAATAAAGAAAACTCTTTGAATGAGAAGGTGTGTCTGAGGGGGGTGTGTGTATATATATATATATATATATATATATATATATAATATGTGAACAGTGTGTGTGTATATATAGTGTGTGTATGGGGCCCAAGTTATGTGAACAGCCCCGGGCCCATGGTACACTTAATCCACCTCTGCCACTCACTGCCACAGCCCGGATTTCATGTAATCGTGTATACCTGTTCCAAACTCTGGGGAAGCCCACCCTGGCAATGCACACAATTTTCACTGTGTGCATTGCTGTAGTGGGTGGCCCTAGAACTCAGAACAGGCACTCACCATACTGCCCAAGGTTCTCTTAACGTCCTAACGTTATCCAGTGTCATTAAGTTCCTGTGCGGTGCTCCAAGCTGGCCCCGCCTCCTTCCTCAAGAGCTGCTGCTACTGTAAGAGGAGAACATGTGCAGTGCACCAAAAGAGGGGAAAAGAGGAGGGGACAGCATCGTCTTAGACCTAGCCCCCCAAGCCTAAGTGTTGAAGTGGCGTCCGAGATCCCCAAGGGCCAAGCCAAGTAATTGTAAGTTTTCATGTGTAATATGTTTGTTATACACATATAGCTTACAACAAACACCAATTTGAGATCACACATATTCAATATTACAAATTTTATTATATACCATGATTACACTATAGACACAATAAAACCCATAAGGGACAGATTATGGAGGAGAGAAAATGGAAACAATGTGTGTATAATTCTCAGCCTGAAGGAACGTTAAATATGAAAATAATAAATATTTTAATAGAACTCAATAAAGGGGTATAGATAAAATCAGGCATACAGGAAATCAGAGGTGCGGAGAGGGATCAGATAATAGTCCATCCAGCACTCTGAGAGCCTGACTAGTAACCTGTTTATTGGGCCAGCGTCCAGTGTTGGAGCACACTGATTGACATGTGGCCTAAATCCACAGGATATTGTGAACACACCACTACAGGGACTGACACTATTGATCTAATCCACTAGTCATATGCACTTGCTCAGAGTTCCCAGCAGTGCTGTGGATAGACAATGCAGTTAAAGCAGCTCTAATGGGTCATGGTGCACCCTGACACTGCTGCCCTGACAAGTGAATGATGCGTCTACTTCGGTACGCTCACATGCAGACAGTATTTGTGACACGGTTATCACTTGATGAAACGGCCCTATTTGGTGAGTGATGCATGAGACAGCAATCTCTCAACGCGTTTCAACATGACGATTCTATCTCATGTCTCATCAGGAGCGAGATTGCTTCATTACGGTGTCAGGTAAAGTAATGCTATTGCACTGTAACGTGTGTGCATCGGCGCTGTGATTGCTGTATGCGGCCAACTACACGCCGGGTATAAATAATCTAAGCCCCGCCCCCCAGAGTGGCCTCCAATCAGGGATGGAGGCGCGTCCTCTGACGCGCTCCCTGACAAGACTGTCCTGTCGCACAGTACAGCATCATTCACTCTCAAGGAGGAGCATAACTCTGCTCGATTATATTGGGGAATAGTCGAATACGGTTTTAAATAATTGTTGAATGACCACACTTAGAAGAATTGATCAGGTATTGAGTACCCATCATCTGAGCCACTATTCCACAAAACATGTGAGATGGTGGCATCAGACAATAGACCCTCTAGATCAGGCATCCTCAAACTGCGGCCCTCCAGCTGTTGTAAAACTACAACTCCCACAATGCCCTGCTGTAGGCTGATACCTGTAGGCTGTTCGGGCATGCTGGGAGTTGTAGTTTTGCAACACCTGGAGGGCCGCAGTTTGAGGATGCCTGCTCTAGATGAATGCCACCCAAAATACTGTGGCACAATGGCACAATCATAAGGCACGTGTGTCACACCCCTGGTATCTTAAATAAAGCAGGAAACCGAGACTGCCTCATTTAATCCCTTGGGATGCACTGTGTCCAGTTTGAAAATCCATTCGGTCTCTTTGCAGAGCAGTAGCACATCAATGTCCCCTCCGCGAATGGATATTACAATGTGCTCAATCCCTTGGACCTTCAGCACATCTGGGTTGCCCCCATGATGGTCGCACACGTGACGTGCCACAGATGTATCACGCTTATTCTTGATGTCCAAAAGGTGTTCACCAATACGTCTCCGTAATTCTCGTCTGGTCTTCCCCACACACTGAACACCACATTGGCAGGTCAGAAGATACACCACTCTCACTGATGTACATCTTATAAAGGATCTGATGGAAAATCTTTCCTTGGTCACTTGGCTAGTAAAATATGCCCCCTTCATGATGTTACCACAAATAATTCATGTGCCGCATTGAAAGGTACCAGTGAGTGTATTTTTGAGCCATGTGTCAGTTGTTGGGTGTGAGTAAATACTATGGATCAGACGATCACGTATGTTAGAACTACGGCGAAAAGTGATGGGAGGACGATCTAACACTAACTCACCAATATCTGGGTCAGACTGCAGAATGGGCCAATGTTCAACTTCTGGCGGGTCTATGTGATGAGGGTCAGAGAGACATTGGCTATGGCCCATTCACAGATTTAAGTAATCCTTCAAAAATATTTCCACCCATAGAGTGATGGTATGCTCTTTTGAGTGTTTGCTCAGGATATCCCCTGAGTTTAAACCGTGTCCATCGGGTCATTAGCAGCCACCTTGAAATCCTTCATCTCTGAGCAGTTTCTCCTGGCTCTCAGGTACTGGCCTTTGGGAATGCCACTCCTGAGGGCCAGGGGATGGCCACTATCCCACCTCAGCAGGCTGTTAGTGGCGGTCTGTTTGCGAAACAGATTTGTCTTGATCTTCCTATCTGTCCCCACAGCAACAGTCAGGTCCAGGAACGTAATGACCCGCTCATTAATCTCAGACGCGAAAAATAAACCTAGCTGATTGTTGTTGAGTTCAGCTACGAATTTGGTGAACCAGTCCTTGGTCCCCTTCCACAGTATAAAAACGTCGTCGATTTATCTAATCCAGATGATTATCGACGACGTGTACCGCTCCATGGCATCACCAAAGATGACTTCCTTTTCCCACCAGCGCAGGTAGAGATTTGCGTAGGTAGGGGCACAGGGACTGCACATCCCAACTCCCCTGACCTGGTGGAAAAAGTGACGATCAAAAAGGAACACATTATGACTCAAGACAAAGTCCAATAGTTCCATGACAAAAGCGTTATGTCGATTGAGGTGTGCACCCCTCTGTTGGTGGAAGGCCTGTACAGCTAGACAACCAGTGTCATGTGGAATAGAGCTGTACAAGGCCTCCACATCCAGGCTAGCAAGCCAAGTGTCTTCGTCACATTAAATACCCTCCAGGCGCTGTAAGACATCCATAGTGTCACGTGCAAAAGATGGTTAGTTTGCCACAAAGGGCCTCAGTATCACGCCAATGTAGGTACTAACATTGGCCGTGAGACTGCCAATACCCGACACTATGGGTCTGCCCTTCATAGGTGTACTCTGCTTTTGAAGCTTAGGTAAGCTATAGAACACAGCCCGAACCGGAAACTTAGGTAACAGAAAGTCCAGTTCGGCTTTATTAATGAGCTTGTCTCTTAGGGCTTCATTGAGAAGTTCAGATAGTTGTTTCCTAAAAATGGGAGCCGGATCCGACGGGAGACGTCTATATGTGGCGGTGTCTTGTAGAATTCTGAGACACATCTCACAGTATGTTTCCTGATCCATGATGACAATATTGCCTCCTTTATCAGAGGGTTTGATGACTATGTTAGAATCTTTCTCTAAGTCTCCCAAAGCTTTTCTTTCATTAAGACTGAGGTTGTCAGCACCAAAGAACTGACCCTTCAATTTGTGAAGGTCCTGGGTGACAACCGAGATAAAAGGTATCAATAGGTGTATTGTCATTCATGGGTGGAAATATTTTTGAAGGATTCCTTAAATCTGTGAATGGGCCATACCCAATGTCTCTCTGACCCTCATCACATAGACCTGCCAGAAGTTGAACATCCTGTAACTCCTCCATTCTAATACCCAGCTCATAACACACACGTTTGTCATGAGTTAGGATTTTTTTTTTCCATTTTAGCTTGCGAGCATATAAATGAAGGTCTTTGACCCAATTGAACAGATAAATTTTTTATAGAGGGACAAAAGAGAGGCCCTTTCTCAGGACCTCCATCTCAGGAGGGGACAACGTACGTTGAGACAGATTCACCACTTGAATCTATTTGGGAACCTCCAATGTTTTTTTGTGGCTCAAGAGGTAGTCTGAGACTGGGGGTGTGTTGTCTAAAAAAAAAAAAAACCTCTAGATCCTCTTCCTGATCTCCCTTGCTGTCTACCACCCCGTGATCTCGAAGAGCCTCTACCAAATGCCCCTCGCCCTCTGGACGTATTTGGTCCAGGTTCAATATCTGTGTCCCCCTCTGACGATGACAACTCTGTCAACCTCCGAGGTAGTTTGACGTTTTGGACCAAAGTCAAACACCTTGCCTTCCTTAAAATCTTTAATGTCCCTAATATACAGGAGATGTTTCTTTTCCTTGATGTAACAGGTGAAACGCTCAATATTTTGCTGCAGCAGAGTTTCCTTTTTAACGAAATCAATATGCTCACTAAACTTTTTTGTTTGAGCAATACTGTCTTTCAGATCACTTTCACTCTTATTTAGCATGTACATAAGTGGGAGTGGTGTATCTTCTGACCTGCCAATGTGGTGTACATTATGTGGGGAAGACCAGACGAGAATTACGGAGACGTATTGGGGAACACCTTTTGGACATCAAGAATAAGCGTGATACATCTGTGGCACGTCAAGTGTGCAACCATCATGGGGCAACCCAGATGTGCTGAAGGTCCAAGGGATTGAACACATTGTCACATCCATTCGCGGAGGCGACATTGATGTGCTACTGCTCCGCAAAGAGACCAAATGGATTTTCAAACTGGACACAGTGCATCCCAAGGGATTAAATGAGGCAGTCTCGTTTTCCTGCTTTATTTAAGATACCAGGGGTGTGACACACGTGCCTTATGATTGTGCCACAGTATTTTGGGTGGCATTCATCTAGAGGGTCTATTGTCTGATGCCACCATCTCACATGTTTTGTGGAATGGTGGCTCAGATGATGGGTACTCATTCTAATTCATATGCTGTCTGTGTGTACCATTTAGGTTTTCCTTTATGGCACTTCTCATGTTCTGATCCTCCTGCAATACCTGATCAATTCTTCTAAGTGTGGTCATTCGACGATTATTTAAAACCGCATTCGAATATTCCCCCATATAATCGAGCAGAGTTATGCTCCTCCTTGAGAGTGAATGATGCTGTACTGTGCGACGGTGTTGTCAGGGAGCGCGTCAGAGGACGCGCCTCCGTTCCTGATTGGAGGCCAGAGCCTGCACCCACTCTCGGGGCGCGGGGCTTAGATTATTTATACCCGGCGTGTAGTTGGCCGCACACGGCCATCACAGCGCTGATGCACGCACGTTACAGTGCAATAGCATTACTTTACCTGACACCGTAATGAAGCAATCTCGCTCCTGATGAGACATGAGATAGAATCGTCATGTTGAAACGCGTTCAGCGATTGCTGTCTCATGCATCACTCACCAAATAGGGCAGTTTCATCAAGTGATAACCGTGTCACAAATACTGTCTGCATGTGAGCGTACCGAAGTAGACGCATCATTCACTTGTCAGGGCAGCAGTGTCAGGGTGCACCATGACCCATTAGAGCTGCTTTAACTGCATTGTCTATCCACAGCACTGCTGGGAACTCTGAGCAAGTGCATATGACTAGTGGATTAGATCAATAGTGTCAGTCCCTGTAGTGGTGTGTTCACAATATCCTGTGGATTTAGGCCACACGTCAATCAGTGTGCTCCAACACTGGACGCTGGCCCAATAAACAGGTTACTAGTCAGGCTCTCAGAGTGCTGGATGGACTAGTATCTGATCCCTCTCCGCACCTCTGATTTCCTATATGCCTGATTTTATCTATACCCCTTTATTGAGTTCTATTAAAATATTTATTATTTTCATATTTAACCTTCATTCCGTCTGAGAATTATATTTTCTATTGAACGTGTACCGCCTATATTATCTCTCGCTGTGAATTGGAAAAAAATGTGTGTACCCCGATTACACTGAACTGGTAAGGACACAAAGGCAATAACAACAAATTATACCCATCATGGTTAAGTAAAAAACACTACCCAAATCCTATACCCACCCAGCATCCATGAATAACACTCCATTTCAGAGAGCACAATGCCTAACTGTGTAATAGAGACAAGAGCCTACACCCCCGACCGGGAATGCTAACAAGTCCCCAACACAATATTACTCTTGAGCAGCCTAATAACATGCACATACATGGACACAGCTGTGGGGATACCAACCAGCGATCAGGAGACACACCACCCCAACATACGTTTCACCATTGCTTCCTCTTGGGGGCGTGTCTCAAGATCTACCACCTCCTCCTAATATAGTACCCATGATAGGTCATAAACCATGATTGACAATTCAAACTGCCTATCAGCCTCACTTGCTGTTGTAATCCCATCCTACTCATTATGTGGAACCATACCCATGATGCCTCCTGTTCCCTCTATCACCTGCGATATTCTGATGTGAAAGCAGTGCCTCTGAGCACTCCCTCCCCTAATGCGTCATGTGATGCGATCACATGATTGCCTATCACATGACTGCAGGTCCTGCATCCACCACAGTGTGTACAACAGACATGATAAATAGATATATCTACATATATATGGTTATATCTTAGATACATTTATAAATAAATAAATCGATAGATAGACGTGGGCACAGCAAACACTATAATTACATTAAAAAGATTGATACATTAAACTGGCTCAATACTAAAATCTGCATACAGCCTTGAATCCTATCCAGACAAACATCAGAGAAAATACATGAAATACACAAAGTATCCAATAAATAATATACATAGATATATAATAAATATTCATAAAAACCAATAAAATACCAATTCATGTACATTTATATGATAGTATATTAGTAGGCTGCACAAGGTGGTTGGTACACCAAGAAGGGTGCTCTCAGTTTTGCAGCGTCGCCCCACTGCTGAGACAAGGTTGAAAATTCTAAATGAAAAACTTGGGCACACCTAGACCAGACGCGTTTCGGGGCTAGAGTATCCCGTCTGGTCTGACCCCCCAAGCATATGTGAGTGCACCACATTGAGGACGTTAAAGGACGACTCTGAACAGATTTTAAAACTGTCAGCCAGTCTGAAACCTTTGCCCGGAGGGTGGGAATATGTTACCTGGATCCGAAATAGGCGAGGTCGCAAGCAGCAACTAAATTACAAACAGGTGATTCACAGCTGAACATAAGGGATCCACCCGACCGCAGTGAGCGTACCTGGAGCAAGCTTCAAAAGACGGCAGACACCGGTAAGAGCGTTCCATATCTCTAAACTGATATATTTCAGGAGCGATTCCTGACCCAAAGCGGGACGCCGCTGGGTCAGCTACAAAGCAGGTAACTGCCTGAGACTATTTCACTCTCTCTACCAATTTGGAAGTTATTTGACAATTACCTTCGAGCGCTACATTGCCTTTATATATTGGAAACAATATCAGAAGAACCGATACTTTATTACATCTTATTACTAGAACTCTTCTGAACTATCTACACCAGGGAACTTTTATCTATTCCACCAACTAGCACATCGGCGAGACAGTTACAAATCCTGGTTTTTGCTTCCCAGCATTATTCTCTGTGTTTAGATTGTGTCAGTACCAACTGCCAAACATCAAATGCGCATTGTTACAATACTAATGCAAGCCCATTGTACCTAAGGTGTAGGCGGCGAGAGCAAATTGCTCCGCAACACAACACTGAAAAATCGATCACTCTCCGCCAAACATTAGCTACAATACGCTAAGATCCCATGTAATTGAATGTGGCTTCCTTTTAATCGATCGTGGCTGCAATGTTCTTTTAATATCCTTTTAATATCTTTCAACATTACTAGTATGTTCTATTGATCCATCGCCATAATTAATAAAGATAAGTTACCAAATATCCTAGGTGTGCCCAGGTTTTTCATGTACATTTATGTCAGCGTTGGCTGATCTAAAGTGCTGAGTGTGTGTGTGCAAAAGTGATAAGTGCCAAACCCAATGTGGGTGATTGACGAAACTGAATGTAAATAATTGTTAACTCTGTTTGTATTAAGAATTGTAACTGAAATGTTTGATCTTGATGACATTACTCTGATGTTGATAAAAGAGTTTAAAACAAATATTTGTCCAAAATCCAGATCGGATAAGACACACAGTTCATTAGCAGTTCGTTATTGGGGAATAACTAGAATTAGACCTTCATTAGTAAATAGTGACTGAGATAGTTAATAGTTATATCAAACATATGATTTAGGCTACTTTCCCACTTGCGTTCAGAACGGATCCGTCTGCATTATATTGTAAAAAAAATTCTAAGTGTGAAAGTAGCTGCAGACGTATCCGTCCAGACTTTACATTGAAAGTCAATGGGGGACGGATCCGTTTGAAAATTGAGCCATATTGTGTCATCTTCAAACGGATCCGTCCCCATTGACTTACATTGTAAGTCTGGACGGATCCGCACGCCTCCGCACGGCCAGGCGGACACCCGAACGCTGCAAGCAGCGTTCAGGTGTCCGCCTGCTGAGCGGAGCGGAGGCTGAACGCCGCCAGACTGATGCATTCTGAGCGGATCCGCGTCCACTCAGAATGCATTAGGGCTGGACGGATGCGTTCGGGGCCGCTTGTGAGCCCCTTCAAACGGAGCTCACAAGCGGACACCCGAACGCTAGTGTGAAAGTAGCCTTATAGAGATTGCAAAGTTCCAGGTTTAGTCAGAACACATCCAAAAGGCAAAAAAATTTATAGCACAAACTTTCATCATTCCATGAGCTCACCCCACCAGGATAAAAGTCCAAATTGTTTGCACAATTTCAACTACAGCCCCGTATCAATGTGTCCTTGAGTAATATTAACTCTCAGTAACAGGGTTATTAGAGCCAATACAACCTCCGCTTCCCATAGTATAAACAAATTCTCAGCAAATAGCTCCTTCAAAGTCTTTCTTCAATTAGTAATTGGGATAGTAAACATTAGTTAGTAATATTATGGTGTAACACCACTAATAAGTTTACAAGGGTTACCGGGGGGTAGCTGAACTGTTTTTAAAGACTCCATCCAGCCAGCCTAATAAAGCAAAACCCACACTCCAGTACCCTTTATCTCACCACTCCTTTTTTCCTCAAGGAGATATTCTCAAAGGAGCAAACATATATCCAATGCCGCTTCCACAGCACTCATCAACCTCCACACCATACGGAGAACAGGGGTTTATTTCAACAAGGCGTCCCTCCTCGTCTCATCAGACCGCCAACACTTCAGCAGATATCAGTGAAGGGAGACCTTCTCAATGCCACCTGGACAGCAGTCGGTCTGAACCTTCCCGTCCACCGGGGATCCTGCAGCGGCAAGTACACAACTTCGACCAGAGAGGGCTCAGCATCAGAGTGGAGACATCCAAGGACGCCAGGCATCACAGCAGGTGGAGGAGCCGCACCATTCACGCTAGAAGATCTCCCGCGCAGCAGAACAGGGAGGGGAGGTGGAGCTTCTGCATTACCTGCTACGCAACCCACACCATGACGGCGCGTTCCCTCCCCAACCATAAATAATTAATTTATTAATATTTAGTGTCAATTATTTAAGGGAGCTTCTGGAACCTGTGCCACCATGATTCTGTTGGTTAGGCACCCAAGTACAGTTCTTGGCCCCCTAGACATTAAAAAGAGCGGTAGTGTCAAAAACGAATTAAAAAAGATTGAAATAAAAAGAGCGGTAGTGTGTATGTATGACTACAGAAAGATTTAAACTTCTCACTGTAAATATAAGGAGGAATGAAAAGAGGACTTGTGTTACCTATTTTAGTGATTGGTAGGGATCCCAGTAGCGTGGTCCCCAACAATCATAGATATATAACCTATTCTACAGAGGATGAATACCTTTGACTTGGCAATATCTAACTTCTACGACCATATTGTGATATCTACCCACTAACTTTGGCTTTGCCATACTTTCTTGCCACTATATAGCAGTATAGCACATCCGTTTAGCACCTTGGCTCAGAAAGTAGAGGCCGGACCGGGGGCAAGGCCTAAGGGGAGGCCTGCATGACGGGGGTTTGGTTAGGGAGCCCCCCCATCCAGGGATTGGGTGATTTAAGTTTAGGGGGTGGTCTTAAGGAGGTTATATAGCAGTGAGGGAAAGGAGGACAGGCGCCATTTTGTGGGTTTAGTTAGTAAGGTGACCCAGCGCTGCAGGCATCCCCTTAGTATCCTACCATGGCTGACGTGGAAGCGATGATTGCAGAACTGCGGGCCGCGGCGAATTCCTGCTGACCAGGGGATAATAATAACAAAGGTACGTTTGGAAAGGATGGAACAGTTTCTAAATAGGTATCCAGACAGAGGGAGGGAATATTTGAGGGAGGGGTTTTTGTTAGGTTTTAGGATTCCGTTTCGCCCGTCCGGTCCGGTTTTGGTGAAGAAGAATTTAAAATCTGCTTTACAGCATCCTGAGGTGGTTTCTGGGAAGTTAGACAAAAAAGTGAGGTTAGGTAGGATGGCAGGCCCCTTTACAGAACCTCCTTTGAGTGACTTACGGTTGTCCCCGCTGGGGGTAGTTCCAAAGCGGGAGGCAAATAAGTTTACGTGGTTACGTGGTTTATGCCTCATTTGACGCGGCAGTGACATGGGAGCAGGGTCATTGTTAGCGAAGACGGAAGCTGCGTTTCGGTTGTTGCCGGTACATCCGGATTGTGTGGATCTTTTGGGGTGTTTTTGGGAGGGAGGGTTTTTTGGCGACCGTTGTTTGCCGATGGGTTGTTCCCTATCATGTGCTTATTTTGAGAAGTTTAGCTCTTTTTTGGAATGGGTGGTGGTGGATGCGGCGGGGTATAAGTCCATTATCCATTACTTGGATGACTTCTTATGTATGTTCTGTGTTGTTGCACACGTTGGTTACGTTGTTTAATCATTTTGGGGTACCGTTGCCGGTTAAGAAGACCATAGGTCCAGCTACCGTCTTGTTTTTTTGGGGGATAGAAATTGACACCTTCAGCAAGGAGTGTCGGTTGCCCTTGGAAAAACTTACAGACCGAAAGGAGGAAGTGTCAAGGGCGGGGTGTTTAAGAAAAATCCAGTTATGAGAGCTTCAATCCCTGCTAGGCAAGCTTAATTTTGCATGCAGAATCATGCCTATGGTAAGGGTGTTCAGTTGGCGCTTGGCGGGGGTGTTTATGCCGCATCATTACATGCGCTTGAGTAGCGAGTTGAGGGCTGATTTGCAGGTTTGGAGGGCTTTTTTAGATGATTATAATGGAAGGGTCAATATTGATCGGGGAGGTAATAGATTCTTTACATTTTTAGATTTTTATTGATGCAGCCGGGAGTTGGGGTTTTGGGGTGTATTGCAAGGGGCAGTGGTGTGCGGAAGCATGGCCAGAGAGTTGGGTGACGAAGGGTTGGGTTAGGAATTTGGCCTTATTGGAGCTGTTTCCAATAGTGGTGGCAGTGATGCTTTGGGGGAGTTTTTCTGTAATAAAAAAATCCAGTTTCATTGTGATAATTTGGAGGTGGTTCAGGCGATTAACAGGTTATCGCATGGTCGCCTATGGTGGTTAAGTTTTTACAGCGTTTGGTGCAAGAATACTTATCATTGAATGCATGGGTGGTGACGGTGCATATACCAGGGGTTGAGAATTCTATTGCTGATGCACTCTCTCGTTCACAGTGGGAGCGTTTTCGGCAGCTGGCCCCAGAAGTGGAGGAAGTCAGGCTGGGGTGCCCGGGTTGCCTTTGGGATCTGTTGGAAAGTAGGGATACTTGGTAAGTGGGATACTTATGTTGAGGCGTGGCTGGGAGGAATGGTGTGATATGCTTGGAATCTGTGAAGGTGACCTTGAGTTCCCGTTATTGCTTTTCTTACGCCACTGTAGGGAGGAGGGGTGGTCGGTGTTAAAAATTTGTAGGTATGTGGCGGGACTTGCATTTGGTTTTAAGTTACGCAAGATGGTTGACTTTACCAAGTCTTTTTTGGTTAGTCGTGTTTTAAAAAGGTAGTGTCCGATCCAAGACGGATGTGGAGGGAAAAGGGTGCACGGTCGTGCTTTACGAGATCCCGAGGTGTCTCATGTGCCCAGTTCTGTGTTTGAAGGAATATTGGGCGATAAACAAAACTGAGGTCTTGCCATTGTTGGTTCATGCGGACGGTTCCTTTTTATCCTGTTTTCAGTTTACAGCGAGTGTTTGGATCCGTTGGGGATGGGGAGCTCCGGGTATGCCAGGCACTCATTTTGAATAGGGGCGGTGACAGAGGCAACTCGTTTCGGGCTACATGATTAAAAAGATTGGGCGTTGGGAGTAGATCAGGTTCAGGTCATATGTTCAGCCGGAAAATATATAGGGCGGCTCCGAGGGCGTTTTCCTTGCATTAATCCTTTTGTTTTGTTGTTGTTTTGTTATGTTTGGTGCAAAATTGTTTTTGCTCCCTGTTTCTTTTTTTCTTTCATTGCAGGCACAGAATCTGCATTGGTGTGGATCCTGGGACACTCCTTTGTATTTTGGGGAGCATTGCGGGCGTCGGTTAGACCTGACGGTCAGCAGCTGGGTATTGCTTGATCGGATGCAGTGGCAAGGTGGCTGTGGCGCAGGGGTATGGAATTTCACTGTTTTGCTAAGCTAGATAGGGCCCCAGATATACTGGTGTTACATGTGGGAGAAAATGACTTGGGGGTACGCCCGTTCAGGTAATTGGTGAGGGATATCAAGTTTGATATGCTGAGGTTATGGGCTTTGTTCCCGAGGTTGGTGACCGTATGGTCCGACATAGTCCCGCCTAAGGTATGGCACGGGGCTAGATCAGTCAAGGCGGTGAATAGGGCCCACATAAAAGTCAATGGAGTGATTGGGCGTTTTATGGCGATGAATGGGGCTGTATCGGTCAGGCATGTGAATTTAGAGAATAGCCTTGGTCATTTTTGGCGGGACGATGGAGTTCATCTCAATGCAGTCGGCATTGATATGTGGTGTCTGGCCCTGGAAGAGGGGATTGAGTCAGCACTGGGTGTCTGCAGGGACGTCGGTCTTAAGGTGATTAAGACCGTGAGTTGGTGGTGGGGGCAGGTCCTTGGGGTTGTAAATAAGGTGTGGTAAGAAGGAGGGGAGGGCTCCACGGTTGGGGCTGGACTCCCATGGTTGGTGGTTGCTTATGGTGGTGTTAAGGGGCCATCAGTGGTGCTTCCGAACTGGCTCTCATCGGCTAGGGGCAGGATGGCCTACTCCGAATGGGGTTATCATTGTTTGGGGCTTCAAGGACCTCCTCCTGTATGTTTATGTTATATGTTATACATATAGGGAATGGGTTGTTGTTCATATGCTGTTGCATATGGGTTAAAGGGAATATTTATGTTATTTGTTTAAAAATGTATATGGAAAATAAAGCGGCTGCTGTGGCCAATATTAATCTAACCTGGCGTCTGTGTCCATTTCTGGGGTGTCGGATTAGGAGCTCATTGGGTTAGGTGGGAGGGGTTTCAGTTTAAGCGGGGTTACATGTGGGTCCGGTAAGTAAAACAAAGGGGAGTGAGTGAAAAATTACCAATACAACAGTCATGACTTGCAGATGAGCAATCCAGACAACACTTGGAGTACATATATTGCTTAGGCAGGGTACTGGCTCTCCTTAAAGAGATCAACTGTGTATGGAGACTTTTTAGCAGTGCTCCTTAAGAAAAAAATATGCAAAGAGGTATTTCCCAGGGAATGAAAACCATCTCACTAACGCCACCTTCTGGAAGTGGTTCCTATGAGTCAAAGTCTGACTTTTTAACAAGCTTTGGAATATGACAAGGGAAAATATCCAAGCCAAAAATCCATCTGTAGACAAAGTAGGATTCTGGCTGTCTGAGTGTAATGCCTTGAATACAGCTTAGGAAGGGTCCACCTTAAATAGACCCAGGGCATTGCTAGGTTAAAACATTTGAGGCCTGGGCTCCTGATGTTTTGTCCCAGGCCCTGAATGTACTGCCTGCCTACTAGATACAACTGTATTGCCATCCTCAGGATGGCAATACAATTGAATCTAATGCCCTGCAAGAGCTGAAGAACCTGTAATGACATCACAGGTCATGTGATCAGTGCTAAATGCAGTACATGAAAAGGACCTGCGATGATGTCTCATCATGTCACCAGTACAGGAGAGGACGGCTTGGCAGTCAAGAGAAGTCCTGGGAAGAAGCTGTGGTGAGGTCTGCTACATGAGGAGAGGCAAGTGAAGGGGTAGATTACTCAGTGTGAGAGGCAGAGCAATGTTGGGAGTTGTAGTTATTTAACTGGGACTGTATGTTAGGACTGAAGGGAGGGAAGTTATTTACATGGGACTGAATGTTGAGGGAGTGATGTTATTTACATGGGAATGCATATTGGAGGTGGATGGGGCAGGGTGATGTTATTTACATGGGACTATATGTTGAAGGCAGCTGTGGGAGGGAGTGATATTATTTACATGGGACTGAATATTGAGGGGTAATGTGATTTACATGGGACTGTATGTTGTAGGTGGCTGGGAAGGGGTGATTTTATTTACATGGGACTGTATGTTTAAAGTGACTGGGGGAGGAAGTGATGTTATTTACATGGGACTGAATATTGAGGGGGTGATGTTATTTACATGGGAGTGTATGTTGAAGGCGGCTGGGAGGGTTTATGTTCTTTACACGAGTCTGTATGTTGAAGGCGGCTGGGGAGAGGGTAATGTTATTTACGTGGGACTGTAAATTGAGGGGGCAGGAGAGATGGTGTGATGTTATTTACATGGGACTGTATATTGGATGGGGCTAGAGAGAGGATGTGATGGTATTTACATGGCACTCTATGGCGGAGGAGGGAAATAATGTTATTTACATGGGACTGTATGGCGGAGGGATTGAGGAATAATAATTTTTGAGGACAGTAAACAGAGGAATATAACTACAGGGGGCACTGCAGGGGACATTATAAATACTGGGAGGGCTTTAGGGCAAGCATTATAACAGTAGGGGGAAATATAAATACTGGGGGCACTGTGGGAGCATTATAACAATAGGGGGCATTATAAATACTGGGGGCATTTTAAATCCAGGACACATTAGGCATTCTTATTACTACTGGGGGCTCTATAGGAGGGACTTATAGATCTGCATTATTTCTACTAAGAGCACTGTGGGGGTCTTATTACTACTGAGGAGTCAGTAGATAGCTTTATTACCACTGGGGGAACAATAGGGGGAGGCTTATTTCTACTAGGGGCTCTGTAAGGGCATTATTAATACTGGAGGGCTTTTCAACTAATGGGGGCACTCTTGGGGAGCATTATCACAGTTGGGGGCACTGTAGGGGGCAGTATTAATAATGAGGGCATTATAGAAGGGAATTACTATTGGTGGGACTATGAGAAGCACTATTACTATAGGGTACTCATTTTTCTTCCGGATAGTATTTTGGGGTACAGATAAATAAAGAAGCTAAGATGTCTGTGTGTCACACTCTGTAGAGACAAGGCACGGCTGAGAGAAGTTGTCCAGATGGAATGGAGAAGATGATGACAGAGAAGATCTACATCAGATGAGACGTCACCTGGGAGAAACTGGATGTGAGAAGTACGTGCTGCTGTATAGCAGTATAGCTATAGCGGGCTTAGGGGTCGGTTGGTCGACTTAGAGAATTGGGTCATATGCATTGGGGCTTGGACCACAGATCTTTTGAGACTCTAGCAATGCCCCTGAATAGACCAACTGTGCATAGATATGTTTTAGCAGTGCTCCTTGGGCAAAAACATATACAATGAGATCCCTCCCAGGGAAAAAAAAGCATCTCGCTTGTGCAACTTTCTGGAAGTGGCTCCCTATGAGGTAAAGTCTGACTATTTAACAAGCCTTTGACACTTTTTAAAAAGCTTCACACTCAGCTAGCCCCAATCCTACTCTGTACCAATGAGGGGCAAGCACCCCAAAACAGCTGTCTATGGATAGATATTTGTCTTGGCTATTTTCCCTAGTCCTTATGTTCCAAGGCTTGTTAAAAAGTCGGCTTTTGACCCATAGGGAGCCAGTTCCACAAAGTGTCCTTAGTGAGATGTCTTTGCCTGGGAGATACCTCTTTAAGTATATATAGCATTCTTTGAAGTAATTAGATTGTCTCCCGCTCTGCAACAACATAGCTTACGTTAGCTGGCAACTTTTAAAGGTGAATGTCTGTTTTTGAGAAACCAGTGAAAAACAAAAACTCTAAAAAGTTGACAAACTTATCCCAATTGACTTACTGTAGTTCAAATTTTATAAAAGAACAGGCTGGCGTGCATTTTGCAAATGGTTGCAGTATCATAATTCATTATCTTAATTATGTGCTTGCAAAAAAACACCATGTGTTGCGCTAAGTGATAGGTCCGGACAAGTCAGTTATGCCATGCCTGGCTTGATTTTTCTTATTTTGTAGGGATTTGTATCTGGTCCAAGAGTTTTTGGCTTTCCCTCAGCACATAAATGTGACTCCAAGAGCTGAAGATTACCAGTGTGTGCTCAAAGAGTGTTTGGAAAAGAAAGGGATCGAGACTCCCACTGCAAGTAAGTGACCTGCACTTCTCTCTGGATGCTGTCAAGGTTAATGTTATGTTGAATAGATATACTTTGTAATGATATTATAGAAGAAATGTTATATTTTTATTGCTCTGCTCTGTCAGTCATAGTTGTTAGGTATATTCAAGAAGGAAAATGGGAAAATGAAGGCTTTCTTATTTTTAGACAATTTTTCTCACAATCTCAACCCATCGCTATATAGTGCCAAGACAAAACAGCAGAATATAGCCTACATGATACTACCATATAGTGCCACCATTATGCAATATCCAAATAATACTCATTAAAGTGCCCAGTTAATGCTGCTGTTAAAAGAAGTACCAAATAAAACTGTGCAATGGTAAAAAATACTGGGTGGTTTTAGGGATCCAATCCTAAGGGGTCTCCGTTAGTCAGTGTGTGTATATACTTTTAAGCACTTCCTACTTTGCTCTTGCTATATATATGCTGTGAACTGTGAATAGTAATCCAAAACGAACAAGTGGAGATGATGTATAAAAGTATAAATTTATTATAAAGTATAAAAGATGGAGAAACTACAGAGTGACATACAAAGACATCCCTTATATATTCGTTGTGCATACTGTTACCATCTTCTTCCTGACTGAGATATTGACTCTTACATCGAGTACTTGTTATCACTACGGTCGGTTTAGATATTTATGCACTGTGTCATGTGTGAGAAAGCTCATGGTTCACCGGGTATGGTCACTTGCACAATCTGTGCATAGTTTTACTGCGGTGACCTTGCTGCTTGGCCATCCTGGTTATCCCTGAGCTTTCATGATTATTATTCTCATGGATTGTACCTGTCTGTGTGTTATATCTCACAGATACATTGGTGTTTTTTGGCGTCAGTGACCCTGCGCTTCTCCGTATCTTTGTATGTCACTCTGTAGTTTCTCCATCTTTTATACTTTATAATAAATTTATACTTTTATACATCATCTCCACTTGTTCGTTTTGGTTTACCTTGGATGTTTTACGAGTGGTAATTGTAGCTGTCTAGTTGACAGGTGGCCTTTTGTAGGTTAATATAACTGTGAATAGTAATGCCTTCTAGTGCAATGTTTTTTGTTTTTTTTTTCTAGTGTAATGCTTTAGTTTAAATGTTAGTTCTTGTTCCTCTGTCCATGGCATCTAGGATTGCTCCAAACAGCATTTAATTGTATTGTACATTGTATTACATTGTATTGTACAGTGACAATAAAGGCATCTTATCTTATCTTAGTCAATCTGAAAAGTGTTCAGCTTAGGTTTATGAGCTTTCAGGAGATCTCAGGATGAGAAGGTATCTTCTAGAGAATGAGGATGAGGGCAAACAATTGAAAATTATTAATGAAGATCTAATAGAAACATTGTTAGCCCCCCAAAAAGTGCAATGCAGTAATAAAAAGATGTATTCAAAGGTGTCCATAGCCTTTAAAGTTTTACTTTATTTTTGGGGTATTTATGGTGGCATAGAGTGGTTTAATGGGTAATATCTACTATCTCTGGTAGTATAGGATGATGAAGGATTAATGATGAAAGTTAGCAGTGAATGTTAAGGTCAAATAAAGCTCCACACTAGAATATGTGATGTGTCTGTTTCCCAGGGTTGCTATGACCCCCAACAGTTATGGGAACTGGTGCCTCATGTTCCCCATTTGGGTGGGGGTGGCTGCAAACCTGCCGTTCTATTTAAAGTGGGGAAGTTCTTTCTGAGCTAAACTTTGTTGACTTCCAGATTAAGACTTTACTCGACATGATTATGTGGACAATCTTATGAAATGGAGGGGAAAAAGCAAGTAAGGCTACTTTCACATCTGCCTTTCTTTCCACTATTGAGATCTGTCATAGAATCTCAATACCGGAGGAAAAAGCTTCAGTTTTGTCCCCATTCATTGTCAACTGGGAAAAAACTGAACTGAACTGAACAGAGTGC
Source organism: Bufo gargarizans (assembly GCF_014858855.1). NCBI lineage: Eukaryota > Metazoa > Chordata > Amphibia > Anura > Bufonidae > Bufo > Bufo gargarizans. The sequence continues at coordinate 243,602 of NW_025334725.1, read as the reverse complement.
ACCAGAATGCATCCCGTTCCTGTTTGGTTGCATTCCCATCACAGAATGCGGATGCGGAGCAAGACGGATGCGACATCAAATACATCAGGGACATTTACTAATCATGTTCCAGCGGAATTATGGAGTAAAATGCACCAAAAAGAATGGAGTTTTGATTTGTGCCGAATATATCAACAGTTTTCTCCAAAATTTTCACCATACAAAATGCATTACACCAGAAATGAGTTATAAATGTCAAAGTGGACGGGGCTATCAAATTGGCGCATACTAGCCCTCATTTATCATCCTCTTATCGGCAGAAATGGCTCAGATTGTTGCAGACAATTAAGCCAGATTATGTGGTGGTGTTTTGTGTAAAAAGTCACATAAAGAAAAACAAACTGTTCATGGGAACAAGTGATAGGTAAATATTAAAACAATAAAAATAAAATACATTTTTCTCTAATATAAATGAGCTAATTAACAGGGTTTTTAAGTAAATCGACATTCAACAAAAACAAAACAATAACAGTCTGGGACAAAAGTCGCAATTTACCACTGGAAAAGTCACAAATATGCTTTAAAAGTTGCAAATATGTTTCAAAAATTGCAGTTGTGGTCTGGCAAGGTTGGCTGAAATGGTGCATTTCTGCTTAAAAAAAAAAAATCACATCTTAGTGCTACTAACGTTAAAATGCAGGAAATCGAGAGAAATAGGTGGATAATCAAAAGTTTATATTTTAAAAAGTCACATTTTAAAAGTGGCGTGCACCTTTTGATATATAAAGTGAAACAAAAAAACCACTTTTGATTTGTAATATTAGTATTTGACACAAATTATGCCATTATTGATAAATGTCCCCCAATGTAAGTGATTGATGCCTGATCCGTTTTCTCGGACACAAAAGAAAACAGATCCGGCGCCCATTGACTTACAATGGTTTTAGTGCCGGATCCGTCATGGCTATTTTACAGATAACACAACCGGATCAGTTCATAAGAGATGCAGCCGGTTGTATTATTATGACGGAAGCGTTTTTGCTGAACCATGACGGATCCAGCAAAAACGCTAGTGTGAAAGTAGCCTAAAATGTTAAGTAATTGACTTAACCCATAGAGGACAGGGCGATTTTCAATGTTTTTTTCTCTCAATTTTTTACTCCCTGCCATCCCAGAGCCATAACTATTTTTCTGTTCAGATCGATGTTGGAGGGCTTGCTTTTTGCGGAAATAGTTGCACTTTCTAATGTCATCATTTACAATTGCATGTGATGTAGTGGAAAGCTGGAAAATTCCAAATGGTGTGAAATTGGAAAAAGTAACAAAATTGCACCATCGTTTTATGGGTTTAGTTTTTATAACATTCCCTATGCAGTGAAACTGAACTGTTCACTTCATTCTTTAAGTCAGCATGACTACAGTGATACCATTTATATTGTTTTTCTTGCGTTTTAATACAGAAAAAAAAAAACTTTGGAAAATAATATTTTTTTCTTTGCATTGCCATATTCTGACCCCTATTCATTTTTAGATTTCTATCTACAAAGCTGGGGCTCAGTGTTTTCAGGACGATCTGTAGTTTTTATTGATACCATTTCAGAATGTATATAACTTTTCAATCACCTTTTATACATTTTTTGTGAGAGCAATGAAGAGACGAAGAAACCGCAAATCATCCATTTCGAATTTTTTATTATTTACTTTATTTATATTATGGGGATAGGAAGGTGATTTTAATTTAAGTTTATATATATATATATATATATATATATATATATATATATATACCGTATTTTTCGCCCTATAAGACGCACCTAGGTTTTTGGGGAGGAAAATAAGGAAAAAAAATGTTTTAACCAAAAGGTGTGCTTTTGGTGGGTTTGGAACTAATGGTGGTCTGTGGATGGCACTATTACTGGGGATCTGTGAAGGACACTGTTATGGGGGGCTCTGTGGATGACGGACACTGTTATGGGGGGATCTGTGGATGACGGACACTGTTATGGGGGGATCTGTGGATGACGGACACTGTTATGGGGGGGATCTGTGGATGACGGACACTGTTATGGGGGGGATCTGTGGATGACGGACACTGTTATGGGGGGATCTGTGGATGACGGACACTGTTATGGGGGGGATCTGTGGATGACGGACACTGTTATGGGGGGATCTGTGGATGACGGACACTGTTATGGGGGATCTGTGGCTGGCACTGTTACAGGGGGGATCTGTGGATGACGGACACTGTTATGGGGGGGATCTTTGGATGACGGACACTGTTATGGGGGCTCTGTGGATGACGGACACTGTTATGGGGGGATCTGTGGATGACGGACACTGTTATGGGGGGATCTGTGGATGACGGACACTGTTATGGGGGGATCTGTGGATGACGGACACTGTTATGGGGGGATCTGTGGATGACGGACACTGTTATGGGGGGGATCTGTGGATGACGGACACTGTTATGGGGGGATCTGTGGATGACGGACACTGTTATGGGGGGGATCTGTGGATGACGGACACTGTTATGGGGGGATCTGTGGATGACGGACACTGTTATGGGGGGGATCTGTGGATGACGGACACTGTTATGGGGGGATCTGTGGCTGGCACTGTTACAGGGGGATCTGTGGATGGCACTGTTACAGGGGGGATCTGTGGATGGCACTGTTACAGGGGGATCTGTGGATAGCACTGTTACAGGGGGGATCTGTGGCTGGCACTGTTATATATGTGCCATCCACAGACCCCCCCACCCCATAACAGTGCCATCCACAGACCCCCCCTTAACTGTGCCATCCACGGATCAGCCCCCCCCGCCGCTGCCGCCCCCCCCCAGTATACAAATATAAAATGTCTTATTCAATTAAAATGTATTACATATGCCCCCTCACTCCTAAATTCCTAATAGTACCTTACATCCTATTCCTAATAGGTTCTGTACAATTGCGGCAGGCAGGCGGGCGGCTGGCGCGTCACTCACTGACATCACTTGCCTGCGCCGCCTGCTTCATTCATAAAGTAGGCGGCGCAGGCACGTGACATCAGGGAGTTACGCTGCCGTCCGCCCGGCCTGCCTGCCGGCATTATACAGAACCTATTAGGGATAGGATGTAAGGTACTATTAGGAATTTAGGAGTGAGGGGGCATATGTAGAACATTTTAATTGAATAAGACATTTAATATTACTATACCGGAGCGGCGGGGCTATACTACACTGACTGCCTTTCTGGGAGTTTGCATAGGTGTGCACTTTTTCCTATAGTGTGCAAGCATTGTTAGTTCATGAAGGATTTTGATTACAGCAGCCTCTCTTATAGTGATTTGTGATAAATTATTTCGTAATGTATCAAATTTTTGGGGGAACTTCGGGGAAGCTGTCGAATCGAATTTTTCAAAACTTTGCTCTCATCTAATATTCTCTATTAAAACCACTTTTTTATTGTTTAAGAAAGAAAGTAACAAAATAAATATTCCCCTGGAAAAGATTGATAATACTGGAGATAGGGCGACAGAAGGTATATCAAGATGTAGAAGGTAATGAGGGTATACCAATCTTATCTACGGCAATTACAGGATACTAGGTTGGAGTGGTACTCTAGAAGATAGCGCTAGTTCAATGTCTGAATAATCATTAGTGGTCAAAATACAGTCTTACGATTTCCTAAATGGAATATCAAGTGCACAGGACCTCTGCCGGCAAAATCTATTTCTATTGTGGACCACGTTCTGCACTGCTGGCTTGGGTAGATATACAGGCTTGGACTGGCCCACCGGGGAGGCTAGGAATTCCTCGGTGGGCCCCTGCCACCCTAAGTGAGCCTTCACGTTTGAAAGCTCAATGTCACTGTAACTTTCCTTGAATTGCAGGCACTCGGTACCCAGATTGAGATGGTCAATGAGCTGTGTGGATGGGCCCTCCTCTTGTCTTCATGGGCCCCGCCACCTGAACATATCCTACAAAGATGTAAACCACTGGGGGGCCCGCCATGCTGCACATGTATGTGTATGCAGATCCCAGCACAAGCTGCGACTCCAGTTGCATTCAATGGCACACATTTACCAGTGTGAGTGCGTCCAGATTTTGGCATTTATCTAGGTTTCGAGAAATTTCTTGCCCTAACTTGACAAGGGATGTGGCTTAAAGGGGTTGTCTCACTTCAGCAAATTGCATTTATTATGTAGGAAAAATTAATACAAGGCACTTACTAAAGTATTGTTATTCTCCATATTGCCTCCTTTGCTGATTTGATTCATTTTTCCATCACATTATACAAAGCTTGTTTCCATAGTTATGACTACTCTGCAATCCAGCAGTGGATTGCACACTATAGGAACAAGTGCCAGCCTTTCTGGGAGTTTGCATAGGTATGCACTTTTTCGTATAGTGTGCAAGCATGGCCAATGCTGCGGGATTGCAGGATAGTCGTAACCATGGAAACGAGCAATGTATAATGTGATGGAAAAATGAATCAAACCAACAAAGAAGGCAATATGGAGAATAACAATACATTAGTAAGTGTCTTGTATTAACTTTCTCTATGTGATAAATGCAATTTACTGAAGTGAGACATCCCCTTTAACTGAAAGAGTGTGGTCCGGCTAAAGAGCGGTGTGGCCTAACATCCCTAAAATGCCTTCTGAAACCAAAACAACCAATAGTTGGCATAAAGATAGCTGAAAGTGTCTATGCACCAAATTTATAATCTAAATGTAGCCATTGTAACATCTTTACGTCTAGACAACCTATCCTAGTTTATGTAAACTGAGATTAGTAAATCTACCCAGTGCATTCAGCTTTCAAATTTGCCAAGTCCAAGAGCAAATATTTGCTTCTCATGTGACATAAAAGACAGAGACACTCCCAGCTTCTCGGTACATGGCTCACACATGTTCCTTGAAGAAATTCCACAGCAATGGCCAACAGAGAATCTTCTCTGGAACATAATTAATTCCATCTCTATCTCTTTTTTTTATCCTTTTAAATTATGAGTTCTTTGACTGGGATTATAAATCCTCTCCAACTTTAATACATTTTACCGGGCATCCAACATAGGGCTCATGCACACGACCGTATGGGTCTTTCAGTGGTTTGCTGGCCGTTTTTAACGGATCCATTTTTCCATTTGTTGTTTCAGTAGTTTTTTCCGTTGTTCCGTTCCGTTTTTCCGTATGGCATATACAGTATACAGTAATTACATAGAAAAAATTGGGCTGGGCATAACATTTCCAATAGACGGTTCCGCCAAACGGAATGGATACGGAAGATATATGGAGTACATTCAGTATTTGTTACTTTTTTTTGCGGACCCATTGACTTGAATGGAGCCACGGAAAGTGATTTGCGGGCAATAATAGGACATGTTCTATCTTTGAACGGAACGGAAAAAACGGAAATACGGAAACGGAATACACACAGAGACACTTCATTTTTTTTTTTGCTGACCCATTGAAGTGAATGGTTTAGTATAAGTAACGCATACTGAACTAAAAAAACGGCCAGTATACTGAACGCAAAAATTGTTCATGTGCATGAGCCCATAGGTTGCATAACTAGTCTGGCAGCCTTAACGCCTCAGGGTATTCAGATCTACTGTGCACTCTTAAAGTCCAGTGGATCCACTTAGCACCCACGTGACGTCCATCGACATGTCATCATCGCCACCTTCACCACCACTGACATTAGAGATCTCAGAGTAGGCAACAACAGCGGGGACCTCCCTCCTTGGGCTGGAGCAGATACATTGATAAACAGATTGATGTACATCCCGAATATGTTACCCAAACTGTTAGTTATAAGCTATCTGTATCTCTGTAGAGGGATTTGTTAGTTCAGGAAGGATTTTGATTACAGCAGCCTCTCTTATAGTGATTTGTGATAAATTATTTCGTAATGTATCCAATTTTTTGGGGAACTTCGGGGAAGCTGTCGAATCGAATTTTTCAAAACTTTGCTCTCATCTAATATTCTCTATTAAAACCACTTTTTTATTATTAAAGAAAGAAAGTAACAAAATAAATATTCCCCTGGAAAAGATTGATAATACTGGAGATAGGGCGACAGAAGGTATATCAAGATGTAGAAGGTAATGAGGGTACACCAATCTTATCTACGGCAATTACAGTATACTAGGTTGGAGTGGTACTCTAGAAGATAGCACTAGTTCAATGTCTGAATAATCATTAGTGGTCAAAATACAGTCTTACGATTTCCTAAACGGAATTTTAAGTGCACAGGTCCTCTGCCTGCAAAATCTATTTCTATTGTGGACCACGTTCTGCACTGCTGGCTTGGGTAGATATACAGGCTTGGACTGGCCCACCGGGGAGGCTAGGAATTCCTCGGTGGGCCCCTGCACCCTAAGTGAACCTTCACGTTTGAAAGGTCACTCTCGCTTTCCTTGAGCTGCAGGCACTCAATACCCAGATTGAGATGGTCAATGAGCTGTGTGGATGGGCCCTCCTCCTGTCTTCATGGGCCCCGCCGCCTGAACATATCCATGATCCCCTGCTGCAAGCCATGCTGCCCCAAGCTGTAGTACAGGCGGTCCTTTCTTACTGAATAGGAAGGCTGATAAAGCGGAGGAGAGCCTGTGAGTACTTTTAACTGACAGGGGTTCCTCCAGTCAGCACTCCTTGTCAGTGAGCTAATGAGCTTATATCCACATGTTCTGATTTTGACAAAAATCTCGGCAAAATGCAACGTTTTTTGCCGCGCTTTTTGTGACAATCAGAACACGTGGATATAAGCTCACTGACAGAAAGTGCTGGCGGGGCGAACCCCTGTTAATTATAAGTACTCACAGGCTCTCTTCCGCTTTAACAGTTTTCCTATTCAGTATGGAAGGACTGCTGACACCACTGTGGAGCCCTGCCGCTATGAGAGGAGGACCAACAGGATGCTCCAGCCACAATACACATGTCAGAGAGGGCATCTATAAATCTATACTGTCCAGTGTGTAGAGCAGTGTTAAAGGGTGCCTTCATATGTAAAAATGTGTGTAAAACGTGCCTTCTTGTGTAAAAGTGTGCCTGCCTGTGAAGTGTGTTAGGGCTAGTGCTCACAACACACACTGCGCAGCCAAGAACTGCAGCAACGCAAAGCTACATTGCAACTGATGAAAGTGAATGGGGTTGTGACTCGTCAGTCACCCCATTCACTTAAAGCCTCTTGCACGCGACTGTATGGCTTTTTCAGTATTTTGTGGTCCGCCAAAAATGGATCCACAAAAAATACGGATGACGTCCGTGTGTATTCCGTTTTTTGCGGAATGGAACAGCTGGCCCCTGATATAACAGTACTATCCTTGTCCGTTATGCGGACAATAATAGGACATGCTCTATTATATTTATTTTTGGGGCAATGGCAGGAACATGAATGAGATAATAAAATAAACTCAACCCCATCTCAATCCGTATGCCTCCCCCAACCCCCAATAAAGACACTGACACTGCTTTTCTGGATTAATTTGGCCACAGCAGCCGATTTATTACAAACATACATATAATATTATAATAAAAATTACCTCATAAATGCCAACCAAAAACACATTAACCTGTATGTCCCTTCTCTGTATGACCTCGAAGTCCTAAAACCCAAAACAACCGTGCCGAGATGAGCCGACTTACCCCCAGCCGTTGACCACTAGCTCGGAGGCACCCCTGATAGCTCACCCTAACAGTTCCGCCACATCCGCCCAACAATCCTGGGAGTCCAGCCCCACCTGTAGGGCCCTCCCATCCTCCTTACCATCGAATCACACCCTAACTCTCCCACCGCCACAAACGCACAGGCTTGATCCCCCTCAAGCCCGTGCGTCCCTCCACACCTGCACCGCAATCTCTATGCCCTCCTGTATTGCCAAGCTCCACATATCCAAACCCAGGGCGTTGAGGTGCACCCCGTCACTACGCCAGAACCCCCCAATACCCCCCTCCAGATCCCGATGCCGCACCACTAACCCCCCATTCCTCACCATTAACCTCCCAATAGCCCTATTGACTTTCACTCGGGCCTTGTTTAAACCCTCCACTGAGCGGGCTCCCCGCCAAACCGTTCTCGGTACGATGTCCGACCATACCGTTATCATCCCCGGGTACAACGCCCATAACCGCAACAAATCAAATTTAACGTCTCTCACCAACTCCCTAAAGGACCTAGCCCCCAAATCATCCCCCCCCCTACATGTAGAACCAAAACATCAGGGGCCCTGTCCTGCCTAACAAATCTGTTAAACTCCGGAAGAACCCCATTCCACATCATCCCCGCCTGCCAATCCACCTTACCACTGCCACTTCACAAGCCAAACCAAGTTGTAAACCATCCGGCATAACCGCAGCCCTGGCAGCTTCCCACCACACATATGAATGACCCAACAGCCATACCAGCGCTGGGTCCGAACCGGCAACGATAAAGGAAACGAAAGAAAACAAGAAGCAACCATGCCACCACTGCTGACCACATTTCCCCAATTTTCCACCTCTCACCAAATCACCCCTTCTGGCCTTACATATGACCTAAATCGTACCGATTCCCACCTACCTATTGTTTTTATGACGTCGTCGCCTAACCCCCATCTAGCTGCCTCCGTCGCCGCCCCAATTCTAAACGAGTGGCTGGAAAACCCTAACTCCCCCACGCCCAACTCGGCCAAACACCGCCTAAAAACCGCCGAAAACTGAAATCGAGAAAGAAAGGAACCATCCTTATGAACCAATAACGGGATGAACCCGTCTCACACCCTGCCCCCGATGAAATCCCACACGCAACACAGCGGGCACATTAAACAATCCGGGATATCAAACAAAACAACCCGCCGCCCTTTTCCTTCCATGTCAGTCTTTGATCGCCTAATCACAAATTCAACCCTATCAGGCAAAACATCAACGTCATCCCTAAACAGCCCCCTTTTTCTATCCACTGTCGGGCTAACCAATTCGCCTAGCCGCAATGCCCCAAAAAACGCCAGCAAAAAAGCCAGTCTAAACAACTTGCCTTCCCCAACTGACCTGCACACCTTACCCAACTGCTCCCCCAGCTTAATCAACAATGTAAACGACACAGGCCGGCGGGAGTCTACCCCGCCTTTTCCCGATGCCAACCTTTCATGGCCCACGCTACTAGAAACAATTTTGTCACATCCCTTAAATTCCTAAGCCGAAAACCAAAAACTAGCCCTGCCAAGCAACTATTCATCCTAGAAACGGACTAACCCTCATCCCTGCAATGCCCAATAAACAACAACATAGGTATTTCTAAATCCTCGTCGTCCACACCCAATCTCCCTTTCCACTGTTCCCAACACTCCCAAGCCCTCGAATACCTTTCCCACATACCAGGTGCCAACGATGACTGGATAAGGCTCGCTACTGCTACTCCAGAACGTTCCACAGCGAGGCTGGACATTCTACCCCCACCTCCGCCGCGCCCGGAGCTAGCTGACAAAACCGGTCCCACTGTGAACGAGAGAGAGCATCAGCAATACAGTTGTCAACCCCAGGCACATGCACAGCCACCACCCAGGCATTAAGTACCAAACACTCCAGCACTAACTTCTGCAACAACCGAATCACCAATGGCGCTGCTGCGTCTGAAAACAACTCAAAATCCACCGCATCCACCACCTCCCCTATAAACAACGACCGACCGTTATACTTATCTAAAAACGAACCCCAAACCGCTAGATCAGCCTTCAACTCCCGGCCCAACCTGATGAAATGATCCGGAGCCCGGACCCCTGATGTTGCCCCAGCCAACTGCCTACAAAAAATCCCATTGGCATGATCCTGCATGCGAAGTTCAGCTTACCAAGGAGTGACTGAAGTTCCCTAAGCTTTATTTTTTCCAACCACCCCGCCCTGGCCACCTCCCTTCTCAAATCCTCCAACTTATCCGATGGCAGCCTACACTCCATTCGCTCCGAGTCAATCACGATCCCCAAGAAACTCAATTCAGTTGTAGGCCCCATCGTCTTTCCCCCCGCCAACGGAACCCCGAACTGCCCAAACAACCCGCATAACGTGTTTAACAAAACTGAACAAACCCGCAAACTTGCTGGGCCCACGCAAAGGAAGTCATCCAAGTAATGGATGACGGAGTTACAACCCGACACATCCCTAACCGCCCATTCCAAAAATGAACTAAAGGTCTCGAAATACGCGCACGACAGGGAGTAACCCATCGGTAAACAATGGTCTACAAAAATTCCCCCCTTCCAAAAACACCCCAGCAAATGCAAACTATCCGGATGCACCGGCAGCAGACGGAACGCTGCTTCAATATCCGTCTTTGCCATAAGCGCCCCCTTTCCGAACTGCTTCACCCATGCCACTGCAGCGTCAAATGACGTATAAACCACAGAACACAAAGCCGGGTCTATGCTATCATTGACCGACGTTCCCCTAGGGAAGGACAGGTGGTGAATCAGACGGAATTTATTGGGCTCCTTCTTCGGGACCACCCCCAGCGGAGACGCACGTCCGCTAGCGGCGGCACCGAAAAAGGGCCGGCCATCCTGCCTAGCTTAACCTCCTTCATCAACTTATCCGTAACGACCCCCGGGTGCTCCAACGCCGAGCGCAATTTCTTTTTAACTAAACGAGCGCCGGACTGAACAAACGGTATCTGAGAACCCGACGCAAACCCTTCCTCCAACAAAACCGCCTATCTGGTTACCTATCAAGGTAAGGCCGCATCCTTCCCAGCCGCACTGGCGTCTCCCCTTTACCAAAACCGTCTGCCGCTCTCTGCTTACCTCCCCTAAAACATCGCGAGGCTCCGCGTGACCAGCCGCAAGTGGAGCATTCGTGCTTAAACTTGCACTTTGCCCCAAAATTGCAACTCCCCTCGTTAAAAAGGAAGCACAGCCCTTTTGCGGATGCCACTGCAAATCCGGACTGCCCCCCACTACTAGATTCCCCCCGAAAGGACTGCCCTGCCCAAACCGGCGCCGTCACCTTCAACCACAAGGCAATATCCCTGTGGTCCCGCCTGAACTGCTCGTCATAACGCAGCCACGCAATACCCCCATACACCCTATACGCCTCCCCTATTGCATCAAGATAACAAAAAAGCGCGGAGCAGCACTCCGGCTCCTTTTCCCCAATGACACTTGCCAAAATCGTGAGCGATTGTAACCAGTTGGCAAACGTTCGCGGAAATAACCGGAGTCTCCGTCTCTCTTCCTCCTCCTTCTTGCCCTCATCTCGCTTTGCCCTATCCAAATTAAATTTTGGATAGGGAAAAAATATCCACATACTCCCTTTCCATATTTTCTCCTTCAACTCATGTTTCAAATGGGTGCCCAACGGTCCCTCAAAACAGACGTACACTTCACCTTTAGCCCTGTCATCTAACCTCGCCACTTCTCCCTCCCCAGACCCCCCCGCTCGCGGTTGCACCTATACCGTACTTGCCTGCGCATCCGGAGCCCCTGGGCTCCGCCGACTCCTCGGATTCCTCCCACGTCCGTGGGGGTGCAGGGAGGCACTGAAAGCTGTCCACCGGTGTGAAGGGTCCTTGGTGGGGCTCAGTTTTCAGCGCTTAGCCTGAGGGGACGCCATTTCCGGGCTGGGGCGAGCCGGCGGCCTGGCCCGCCGCGGCCGGGACACCACAGGCAGAGGCATAGCTGGAACCTCCGCCTCCCCTTGCAGCAGCTCCTGTACTCGATCCTGCAGCCACCCTTCTCCTCGCTCCGCTGCCACCCTCCGCAACTCTGGGATAATCGCCTCCTTGTCAGCCACCGGTAAGTCAGGTCCTGGCGCCTGTCTAACAAAATGGCCCCTAACCGACTGCTGCCCCACACTTTTAACCCCTCGGACACCCCCACTCAATTAAACACATTAATCCCTGTTCTGGGGGGTCTCACTATCCACCCCCCCCCGTCATGGTTGCTTCCCCTAAAGTCTCCCGCCCCCCAGTCCGGCTCTACTTTCAATAAAAAAGCTATATAATGATAGCGGTTTTACTATTTAAAAAGTTATGTGTCCTGGAATTCTGTGTAAAATTGCTGTGTCATAAAGGCCTAACAATGGACTAGCAATATTTGCATGCAACTGTAGGGTGGGCCCCCAAAGTCACTTCCACTGGTGGACCCTAGGGTTCCCAGTCCGACACTGTCGCTATATGTAAGGTATACAGGTGTGAAGTCACTATTGGGAGCACTGATTTAAAGTATAGTGCATTTGTAAGCAGTGGTCAAATAAGAACAGTATCTTAGCAAAGACCAGGAGCCGTCAGAATAAGTGATTTACAGCCAGCGACCAGGAGCATGGTTTTGACATGCTGACTACGTTGTCACTACCCACAGAAAACCTCCTGGAATCTCCTATAACTAATCGATGTTTGGTATTATTAAAGGGGTTGTTTCACTTCAGCAAATGGTATTTATACTTTTAGAGAAAGTTATTACGAGGCACTTACTAATGTATTGTGATTGCCCATATTGCTTCCTTGCTTGCATGATTCATTTGTCCATTGCATTATACACTGCTCGTTTCCAGAGGTTACGACCACCCTGCAATCCAGCGGCGGTGGTCGTGCTTGCACACTATAGGAAAAGGATATTTTAATTGATGACCTCCTGGTCTTTGCTGAGACATTGTTCCATTTTACCCACTGCTTAAAAATACACTATACTTTGAGACAACGTTCCCAATAGTGACTTCCCACCTGTATACATTACATATAGCTACCCAAGCCAGTAGAGCAGAACCTGGTTCAGAATACAAATAGATTTTGCTGGTAGAGGTCCTGTGCACCTGATATTCCGTTTAGGAAATTGTAAGGCTACTTTCACAGTAGCGTTTCTATTTTCTGGTATTGAGATCCATTATAGGGGCTCAATACCAGAAAAAAACGCTTCCGTTTTGTCCCCATTTATTGTCAAAGGTGACAAAACGGAACTGAACAGAACGGAATGCTCCAAAAAGCATTCCATTCTGTTTAGTTGCGTTCCCATACCGGAGAGCTAACCGCAGCAAGCCGTGATTTTCTTTCAGTCATGGGATGCAGAGCAAGACGGATCCATCATGAAAATAGAAAACGGATCCGTCCCCCATTGACTTTCAATGGTGTTCATGATGGATCCGTCTTGGCGATGTTAAAGATAACACAACCAGATCAGTTCATAACGGATGCAGATGGTTGTATTATCAGTACCGGAAGCGTTTTTGCTGAGCCCTGCCGGATCCAGCAGAAACTCTAGTGGGAAAGTAGCCTAAGACTGTTTTGACCACATGATTATACAAAAATTAATCTAGCGCTATCTCCTAGAATACGACTCCAGCCTAGTACTCTGTAATTGCCATCCAGATAAAATAGGAATGCTTTCAATGCCTTCTACATCTTGATATACAGTACCTTCCGTCGCCCTATCTCCAGTTATTTTTAATACTTTCTAGGGAAATATTTCTCGGCCTTTACTTTCTGCTTACCATCTTTCTAAATACAATAAAAGTGAGGTTTTAATAGAGAATATCCTGATCTACAATTTAGTGGCGTGGAATGTGGGAAATCATGCCGCTTGTTAAAAGTAATTAATTATGTACACATGTCTAACCACACTATAGGGCCTGTATTGTATCTGAGACATCAAAGGCGATAACCTTTCTGGTGCTGCCCCCCCACCCCCCCCCCCAAGCCAGAGATGTGGGGTCCCTTGAATACAATATTACCGTTTACACTGAACTTTACAAAGGCTCACATTTATGAAATTGTTAAAAGCAGTTTATGAAATGATTGCTTTCTTTCGACTGGAAGTATCTTGCCTTATATAACAGATGCTGTGCCTTATGTAACCAGTGATATTTGCGCGCGTGTTATTTTATCTTAGGAACTCAACTAAGTCGCCTTTATCAACTTTTGGCAGCTGGAACAAATAACTCTTTCTTATAGTTTCTGTGCCAAAAATTGCTAATCCTCTCCCTCACCGGCAAACTGGTTCTCTCTCTTTTCCTCTCCTTTACTGTCCTACCTCAATCTGTCTCTATTTTATTATCTTCTTGTCTTGACCCTTGTGACACCAGTATCCAATTACCCAAAGACTTGCAAGCCTGTAATCCATTTCCCCTCCGGACACTGCACTAGACCCTCAGTAGTGAAATGTGAGGACATAAACAGAGGTTATAACCTAGTACTGGTAATGGTTAATGAGAGTGAAGTATTAAATATCGCTTACATTTTGGATAAATTGGTGGTACAATGGCTAAAAACCAGCTCACGAGCCATGAGGTCCTCTTTATGCTGAGGTGCACGGATCCAACATGGAAAATGAAACTTGATCAGCCTTCAGGATAAAATATTATTGACACTTTAAGATTTTTTTTTAAATCCACTTGAGCAACCACAAGACAAAAGCGCTTTGGTGTTTTAGATGCTTCCTGCATCCTTAATCGTATCTTTGGCAAAAGATATCCCATCATCTAGTTAAAGAAACTTTAGCCAATCAACATGTGAAGGTGTAGAGCAGGCATCCTCAAACTGCGGCCCTCCAGCTGTTGCAAAACTACAACTCCCAGCATGCCCGAACAGCCTATAGGTATCAGCCTACAGCAGGGCATTGCGGGAGTTGTAGTTTTACAAAAGCTGGAGGGCCGCAGTTTGAGGATGCCTGGTGTAGAGCATGAGGCCAACTGGTCTTTGTATATTCACAAGCCAATAAGAAGATATTAATAGTGATCTTCTGGTCAATTGACTACTATGTCATAGAGGACATGCTCATGAATGTTCACCACCTGGAAGATCCTCTATTTCAGTCATCCCACAAGCTCTATCAACTGCAACATTTTCACTGCATAAAATCCACAAGTTACAATAAAAACATCCCAGTGGTTGGACTTCAGTTAAGACTGCAAATCACATATGTTCTGCGATTCACTTAGTATGTAGTCACGTTTAAAATGTAAATAAAAGTAAAAAAGCATAATTTCTGGATAAAAAGGAAGCCTATGATGCAGAATATGAGATGATTCAGTGGAAACCCTGGTCTCGAAAGCAGCTGTGGTCTAGTGGATCCATAACAGGTAATCTGGAGGTACTATCTGCTATCTATCAGCTGTAGATATTTGGATATTTATGGTGACCATCTCTTTATAACAAAGAGCATGGCAGTCATGGGCATACCTACCAAAGTGGTAGACCATGTAGCTACTGTGAGGCCTATGGATAGAGGATGCCCAGACCAGGTTGGTGGGTTCTGAATGTGAAGGGTGTAGTTTTAGACCCTGTACTGTCCACACCGGGTTAAGAGAAGGAGAGGCCAAACCGAGTATAGTAGAACTGAAGACTTTACAGGAGAACCTTTTCAGTAAGTAGTTGCAGTACAGACGTCTTAGTATAGTCTCTTTACACAAGTAGTAAGAAGAGGAACACATGCAGACTGGTAGCTTAACAATGTCAGTATCCTATAGATTTTGGTAACGTATCTCATCCACAATAAGAGCACTCCTCATGTTTCTATACTTTTAAATACATAAAGGGAATCAACAAGGTAAAAGAGGAGAGAATATTTAAAAGAAGAAAAACTGCTACAAGAGGACATAGTTTTAAATTACAGGGGCAAAGGTTTAAAAGTAATATCAGGACGTATTACTTTACTGAGAGAGTAGTGGACGCATGGAATAGCCTTCCTGCAGAAGTGGTAGCTGCAAATACAGTGGAGGAGTTTAAGCATGCATGGGATAGGCATAAGGCCATCCTTCATATAAGATAGGGCCAGGGGCTATCCATAGTATTCAGTATATTGGGCCAAATGGTTCTTATCTGCCGACACATTCTATGTTTCTATTATCCGCTAGTGCACAATATATAGTCCCTTATGCACAGTAACACAGTACTCAATTTTAGGGTCGATTTACACGTGCTTAGTGTATTGCGGATCCGGAATACACCGGGCCGGCACCCCCCATAGAACTGCCTATTCTTGTCCGCAATTGCGGACAAGAATAGGACATATTCTATTTTTTGCTGAGCTTCGGCCCAGAAGTTCAGGGCCGCACCACGGAAATGCAGATGCGGACAGCACACTGTGTTCTGTCCACATCTTTTCTGTCCCCACCCTGTCCCCATATAGAATGAAAGGGTCCGCACCAGTTCCGCAAAATTGCGGAACGAATGCGGACCCATTTGCGGGCTTGTGAATGAACCCTTAGGGTGTCTCGCTGGTGTTCTCTTTGCAAAGGGTGTCTCTACTGCAGCAATGCTTTTTAAGTGTGCAACTTGCTACAAACCATTTTCTATCTCTATTGTTTTGGCAATCTACACTCCATTGAACAATGCTCCTCTTCTCCGAGCCTGAAACAAAACTCAGTCATTGTTATTGGAATCACACCCTTATTTTGTCGGCCCACTTTGCTCTCTGCCACACTTTTGCAGACTGCCCACTTCCAGGAAGTGACATCATCCAGGATTCTTCTTCTTTTAGTATGTGCAAAGAGATATCTCCCAAGAAAGTTAACCTTAGAAAATGGCCAATAAGTCTCCATGTCATGAAGTACTTCCAGTAAGTCTCTATACAGGACTGGCCTCTTTAACCACTTCAACCCCGCTAGCTGAAACCCCCTTAATGACCAGGCCACTTTTTACACTTCTGCACTACACTACTTTCACCGTTTATCGCTCGGTCATGCAACTTACCACCCAAATTAATTTTACCTCCTTTTCTTCTCACTAATAGAGCTTTCATTTGGTGGTATTTCATTGCTGCTGACATTTTTACTTTTTTTGTTATTAATCGAAATTTAACTATTTTTTTGCAAAAAAATGACATTTTTCACTTTCAGTTGTAAAATTTTGCAAAAAAAACGACATCCATATATACATTTTTCGCTAAATGTATTGTTCTACATGTCTTTGATAACAAAAAATGTTTGGGTAAAAAAAAATGGTTTGGGTAAAAGTTATAGCGTTTACAAACTATGGTACAAAAATGTGAATTTCCGCTTTTTGAAGCAGCTCTGACTTTCTAAGCACCTGTCATGTTTCCTGAGGTTCTACAATGCCCACACAGTGGAAAAACCCCACAAATGACCCCATTTCGGAAAGTAGACACCCTAAGGTATTCACTGATGGACATAGTGAGTTCATAGAATTTTTTATTTTTTGTCACAAGTTAGCGGAAAATGATGATTTTTTTTTCTTACAAATTCTCATATTCCACTAACTTGTGACAAAAAATAAAAACTTCCATGAACTCACTATGCCCATCACAAAATACCTTGGGTGTCTTCTTTCCAAAATGGGGTCACTTGTGCGGTAGTTATACAGCGTGAGAAGTAGTTTGAAATCAAAATCTGTAAAAAATGACCGGTGAAATCCGAAAGGTGCTCTTTGGAATGTGGGCCCCTTTGCCCACCTAGGCTGCAAAAAAGTGTCACACATCTGGTATCGCCGTACTCAGGAGAAGTTGGGGAATGTGTTTTAGGGTGTCATTTTACATATACCCATGCTGGGTGAGAGAAATATCTTGGCAAAAGACAACTTTTCCCATTTTTTTATACAAAGTTGGCATTTGACCAAGATATTTATCTCACCCAGCATGGGTATATGTAAAATGACACCCCAAAACACATTCCCCAACTTCTCCTGAGTACGGCGATACCACATGTGTGACACTTTTTTGCAGCCTAGATGCACAAAGCGGCCCAAATTCCTTTTAGGAGGGCATTTTTAGACATTTGGATCCCAGACTTCTTCTCACGCTTTCGGGCCCCTAAAATGCCAGGGCAGTATAAATACCCCACATGTGACCCCATTTTGGAAAGAAGACACCCCAAGGTATTCAATGAGGGGCCTGGCGAGTTCATTGAAATTTTTTTTTTTTTGGCACGAGTTAGCGGAAATTGATTTTCTTTTTATTTTCTCACAAAGTCTCCCTTTCCGCTAACTTGGGACAAAAATTTCAATCTTTCATGGACTCAATATGCCCCTCGTGGAATACCTTGGGGTGTCTTCTTTCCGAAATGGGGTCACATGTGGGGTATTTATACTGCCCTGGCATTTTAGGGGCCCTAAAGCGTGAGAAGAAGTCTGGAATATAAATGTCAAAAAAAATACGCATTTGTATTTATCTATCTATATGCGTGATCACCCCCTGTCATTGATAACCCCCCTGTAAGGCTCCATTCAGACGTCCGTATGCGTTTTGCGGATCCGATCCATGTATCCGTGGATCCGTAAAAATCATACGGACGTCTGAATGGAGCCTTACAGGGGGGTGATCAATGACAGGGGGGTGATCAATGACAGGGGGGTGATCAGGGAGTCTATATGGGGTGATCAGGGGTTCATAAGGGGTTAATAAGTGACAGGGGGGGTGTAGTGTAGTGTAGTGGTGTTTGGTGCTACTTTACACAGCTGCCTGTGTCCTCTGGTGGTCGATCCAAACAAAAGGGACCACCAGAGGACCAGGTAGCAGGTATATTAGACGCTGTTATCAAAACAGCGTCTAATATACCTGTTAGGGGTTAAAAAAATCGCATCTCCAGCCTGCCAGCGAACGATCGCCGCTGGCAGGCTGGAGATCCACTCGCTTACCTTCCGATCCTGTGAACGTGCGCGCCTGTGTGCGTGCGTTCACAAAAAATCTCGGCTCGCGCGAGATGACGCGTATATGCGTCGCTGAGCGCAGAGCTGCCGCCTCCGGACCGCGATCCTGCGTTAGGTGGTCCGGAGGCGGTTAAGGAGAGTCAGCACCCTACCAAAGCCACTTCCAAGGCATCGCACTGAGCCAGCAAGAATCCTACTTTATACTGATGGGGGCAAGCACTTCGAAACAGCTCTCTGTGGATAGATGGATGGCTTGGCTATATTCCCTTGCCAAATCCCAAGACTTGTAAGTGGTTGGAGCTGGGGAGATGGTTCTCTTGATTGGAAGATACCTCTTTGCCTGTTCGTTTACAGTGGAGCATTGCCAGTAAATCTCCATATAGGAAGCTTTTTTTAAGGAGATTTATCACCCTGCCTAAGCCATTTCAATATGTAAAAGTAATTGTAAAGTTTCACCACTAGATGGCCGCAGAGTAACAGTAATTACATTAGTATGCAAAACACCTATTATCTTGCAGGGGAGAAATTACCATAATTTAACGTATACTCCTTACATGGCAACCTACCCCAATTTACAGGTCCTGCAAACATTATAGAAAGAAAGATGGGGGTCCTCCTTTCTCAGGTGGTTAGGGATGTTTTTTGCTTTAACCAGGACAAGAAGGAAGACCCTTATCTCTATGTAGACTCCTGAGGGCAGCTACGTTTGAATACAATTCCCTGTAGCTGCCATTGGAGCCAGTTGAAACTACTGCTAGCCTTCTATTAAGGTGGCCCTTCTATATAATATTATTGTACCTGGGTGTTGTGGAGATAATGGGGAACCTCTTTACTAATTCTGCATATGAATTTCTGTTCACAGGATGGATTTATACTCGGTCACTACAGTCCTCTTGACATTTATCATAGCCAGCGTGTTGGCTAAGTATATAAAGATATTATTGGAGAGGTCAAACCTGCCTCCTGGACCAATGCCTCTTCCCATCATCGGTACTCTTCATAAGATTAGTTTCACCAATATTGTGAAGTCCATTAGGAATGTGAGTATAGCAAATATAGCATGTGTGTGGATAACTAGAAATAAAGGCATCACTTGTGTAATGTTGAAAGCCGAAGTGGGGTTGTCTCACTACTATTATGTAGACAAAGCTAATACCAGGCACTTACTAATGTATAGTGAGTGTCCATACTGCCACCTTGATTAATTTTTCCATCACATTATATGCTGCTTGTGCAATGGGCGCCTCCCCCTAGGGCCCTCTATGTAATGTGACCCAGGTATAGGAATGTCCAGCGGTATAGCGCGGCCTATAATGTCTCTTATTGTGTGTCACGGTGCTCCTACCTGGATACTGCTGGATCTGAGGCTTTGGCTCCGAAGCAATAAATAGGGGGGAATAATGGAGGAATTTGAAAAAAAAAGAATGAGTCCAGACCTTGTATGTAGTTGAATAGCAGCTTTACTTGAATAAATGTTCATCAAAAACAATTTTCAAACTTTGGTAATTAATTTGTAAGCATGCACTCTACTCATTCAGTCGCATTAGAAAACGGAATATTTTAATCAAATATAAATATAAAAAATATGAATGCAATAAAAAATCTGATGACTCCCATTAATTCAACAAGGTAGTATCACAGCATACATGATTACATATAAAACTTGGATAAAACTCATATAAAGCAAAAGAAGATGAAATATATAAAGCAAAAAATATAGCAAAAAATAAAAAATAATGTAGCATCGGATAACAATTGATACTCTGATTGACGGTTATTTCTATTGTCCCATGATTCTATCTGAAGCACTAGTTCATATGTCACATGATTAATCCATTCTTATTGACCAAAACTCAAAACAGTCAAAAAAAATCATAAATATAAGTGTTTAAAAGAAAAAATTGACGTGCATATAATAAAGTCCCAATTTGGTCCAAAGATATGGTGTAAATAGCGTGACTTAATAAATTGTGATTAACAGCTCATCCTCAGTATTTCATAATACGTAAGCAGAAATACAGGAAAAAAACACGGCACTCCAACTTCTCAAATCAGATCCGTGTTTATTTTTCACCCAGCGTGCTAGGATCCATAGAGGCTAGGATCCTCTAGAACATAAGGCCAATATTTCTTTATGCTATAAACCAGCGGCTCACCCTGTGTGCTGTGTGGATAGGGTGCTCACCCCTCGGTCCACCCAGACCGCACAAAGGATAAAGAATTTGTATAAAAAGATGAGGGGCACTCCGTATAAGGGAACGATATTGGATAATATTAATTTAATGTCATCAACATTATCATACATAAAACTATATTCATTGCACATAAAAATCCATAGAACTAAGATACATAAAAGATATATAAAATTTTTTTTTAAAAAACAGCAGCACTAAGTCCTGAGAGGCTAATGGTTACAGAGTTCATCAAGCGTCAGAAAATTCATCAAGCATCAAGCATTGGTCAGCCTGCAATCCATATACTCCAACCTGCAATTGGTCCCATATAGTGTAAAATTCCAATATATCCAGAAGACGGAATGAGATATCACACTGACCGATTTAGAATGTCCAGCTATAAGCAATAAATCTTTTATGTCCCGACAGAGAAGGTCTTCCGCTACAAAAGGTAAGTAGTAGCCGGATCTCTTACCTCTGTATCAGCTCCGCTCACATGGAGACTCGAGGTCGCAGCCGAGTGCAGCGACGTGGCGTCCCACGTGGTATAGAGTCAGACGTGACGTCTCACGTGACTCACCAGCTGAAGTTATCGTAGCTTCTTTCTTCAGCGCTTCACAAGCAGCGCCTCTATAGCGGACTGTCTATGCAGCACAAATCCCGACCGATGTGATCACTTGTCAGTCACTCGTAGTATCCGGGAAAAAAGGAGGCTCACTGTGGGACAGTGAGCCTCCTTTTTTCCCGGATACTACGAGTGACTGACAAGTGATCACATCGGTCGGGATTTGTGCTGCATAGACAGTCCGCTATAGAGGCGCTGCTTGTGAAGCGCTGAAGAAAGAAGCTACGATAACTTCAGCTGGTGAGTCACGTGAGACGTCACGTCTGACTCTATACCACGTGGGACGCCACGTCGCTGCACTCGGCTGCGACCTCGAGTCTCCATGTGAGCGGAGCTGATACAGAGGTAAGAGATCCGGCTACTACTTACCTTTTGTAGCGGAAGACCTTCTCTGTCGGGACATAAAAGATTTATTGCTTATAGCTGGACATTCTAAATCGGTCAGTGTGATATCTCATTCCGTCTTCTGGATATATTGGAATTTTACACTATATGGGACCAATTGCAGGTTGGAGTATATGGATTGCAGGCTGACCAATGCTTGATGCTTGATGAATTTTCTGACGCTTGATGAACTCTGTAACCATTAGCCTCTCAGGACTTAGTGCTGCTGTTTTTTAAAAAAAAAATTTATATATCTTTTATGTATCTTAGTTCTATGGATTTTTATGTGCAATGAATATAGTTTTATGTATGATAATGTTGATGACATTAAATTAATATTATCCAATATCGTTCCCTTATACGGAGTGCCCCTCATCTTTTTATACAAATTCAATATTTCTTTATAATTACCTCTATTTTTTAATATTGATTATTAAATGGAAGTATTATCCGTAAAGTATTGCCTTTATTTTCTTTATCTTCCTTTTTATTAAAAAAGGTGTTTCTATCCATCTTCCTAACGAACTCTAAAAAAAGGATAGCGGAACATATTAATAATATAAGAAAAGGCTTTGAACAACACTCCTTGTCAAAGCACTTCAAAGAACAACACAATAAAGATCCATCGACACTTATTTTTGCAGCTCTAGAAAAAGTCAAGAAACAATGGAAGGGAGGAAATCACACATGGTGGGAATCGAGAAGAATCTTTGAATTCAATACATTGTTACCCAACGGACTCAATGCAGAGATGGAGCTGTTCGGGTTTCTGTAGATCCGGGGTGGGCGCCCTTCATGGACAAGAAATCGAGGTCAGGCTGTGTTACCAACACCTCGATCTCTCCTCCATGGGAGGCCCCCACCCCTATCCATCTGTAGATAGTGGGAGCAACTCTTTTATATCCAACACTTGAAACAAGAAGTGGGAACATTAAGGCTAGGTCTACACGACGACCGATAGGGCACAACTACACTGCTACATTTGTAGAGCAACATTTTGTTGCACCAATGTCGTGCGACAATTTTTATAATGGCAGTCTATGTTGTCGCACTGCAACATGCAACATGCTGCGACTGCGACTCAACAATTGCAGAAAAATCCATCTCGAATAGATTTTCTGCGACTGTTGCGCTGCAGTCGCAGTATGTTGCATGTTTTAGTAGGACACCATAGACTGCCATTATAAAAATTGTCGTGTGACATTAGTGCAACAAAATGTCGCGCGACAAATGTCGTCGTGTAGACGTAGCCTAAGTTATATACAAATATTTTGACATGATGAAATAACATTAAGCACAAAAATAAGGATATACATACAAGCAAAACATTCTTCAATTAACACCTTTATGTATCTGTGGAGAGTGGGAATGGTTCTAATCTATTTTTACACTTGAAATAAGAAGTGGAAATATTAAATTACATACAAATACTCTGGAACGATGAAATGACACTAAGGACAAACATAAGAATTGTTTATAAACAAAACGCACAAAAAATGCATCAAAAACGCATAAGCTCATTTTTTTTATGCTAAAATTATTGTGCAAGTGATTACGTCTAAACAATTAAATATGAAAATCATGACTTAAGAGAAACTTTTCTAGTGATACTCAAATGATCTTCTAATAAATAGACATACACTATTGGATTGGGACGTTCTTTAATGTATTGGAAAAGTCATAGGAGGCAATTCATTATGTAACAACTATATATATATATATATATATATATATATATATATACACTCACCTAAAGAATTATTAGGAACACCGTACTAATACGGTGTTGGACCCCTTTTGCCTTCAGAACTGCCTCAATTCTACGTGGCATTAATTCAACAAGGTGCTGATAGCATTCTTTAGAAATGTTGGCCCATATTGATAGGATAGCATCTTGCAGTTGATGGAGATTTGAGGGATGCACATCCAGGGCACGAAGCTCCCGTTCCACCACATCCCAAAGATGCTCTATTGGGTTGAGATCTGGTGACTGTGAGGCCATTTTAGTACAGTGAACTCATTGTCATGTTCAAGAAACCAATTTGAAATGATTCGAGCTTTGTGACATGGTGCATTATCCTGCTGGAAGTAGCCATCAGAGGATGGGTACATGGTGGTCATGAAGGGATGGACATGGTCAGAAACAATGCTCAGGTAGCCCGTGGCATTTAAACGATGGCCAATTGGCACTAAGGGGCCTAAAGTGTGCCCAGAAAACATCCCCCACACCATTACACCACCACCACCGGCCTGCACAGTGGTAACAAGGCATGATGGATACATGTTCTCATTCTGTTTACACCAAATTCGGACTCTACCATTTGAATGTCTCAACAGAAATCGAGACTCATCAGACCAGGCAACATTTTTCCAGTCTTCAACAGTCCAATTTTGGTGAGCTCGTGAAAATTGTAGCCTCTTTTTCCCATTTGTAGTGGAGATGAGTGGTACCCGGTGGGGTCTTCTGCTGTTGTAGCCCACCTTTCTTTCCCATTCTGACATTCAGTTTGGAGTTCAGGAGATTGTCTTGACCAGGACCACAACCCTACATGCATTGAAGCAACTGCCATGTGATTGGTTGACTAGATAATCGCATTAATGAGAAATAGAACAGGTGTTCCTAATAATTCTTTAGGTGAGTGTATATATATATCTATATAGAACAAATTTGTTCACACCGGGTATCCGCTGTGTATAGGGTTCCCACCCCAGTCGTAATACAATAAAAATCACAGCAGTAGGAGATTTTCTTTGATTGCGATTTATTTTGTGCTGATTACATGCGACATTTACGTGTAAACACGTAAATGTTGCATGTAATCAGCGCAAAATAAATCGCAATCAAAGAAAATCTCCTACTGCTGTGATTTTTATTTTATATATATATATATATATATATATATATATATATCTACATCTCTATTCTCATACATTTTATTATATATTTTTAATATATCTTCTAAATATGTTTATATTTATCTTTGTAAGGGCTCACTCAGACGGCTGTATGCTGTACGCAAAAAATGCGGATCAGTTTTTTTGCGGATTAGATGCTGTTCCATTCACTTCTTTGAGGCCCTTTTCTTCCATTGCACGGCTCAGCAAAAAAAATTCAACAGGACACGCTCTATTGAAGTCTATGGATCAGCAAAAAATCTGTTTTTTTTGCGGACATGCTGAACTGTCTGCACAAAAATGGATCCGCATTTTTGCGGACAGCATACAGCCGTCTGAATGAGCCCTTACTCTGAAGCTAAAGAGAGTGAAAGTACCAAACAAAAAAACTCGGGACACAATATTAATTTTGAGGCACTTTTTTATTGATAATATATCACAGAACCAACAGACACTAAATGAACAATATACCTGTAACTGATGAAATACACAGATTATGAAATACTGAGGATGAACTGTTAATCACCATTTATTAAAGGGAACCTGTCATCAACGCTGTGCTGCCCATACTATCGGCAGAATAAAGTAGACACAGGTGAGATGATTTCAGCGTCTGTCATTTATAAGTTAAAAGTAAGTGGTTGCCGAGAACCAACATCACAATCATTGCAGACTGGGCCTGGAAAAGAGTCCCGGCCACCTGAGAAGAGTCCTGGTTATTCATGAATCCCTGCTCTCCTGCCCACCTGCTGATGACTGACAGTCTAATACCTAGTTCTCTCCCTTTCTGTCTAGGAGATAACGGCCAATCATCAGCAGATAGACAGGAGAGCAGGAGATTATGAATAACCAGGACTCTTCTCAGGTAGATTTGACTCTTTTCCAGGCCTGGGCTGCAATGATTATGATGCTGGTTCTCGGCAACCACTTACTTTTAGCTCATGAGTGACACACCGCCGGAATCAGCATTTGTGTCACTATTGTATGCTGCCCTCAGGGAGGTCACCGAAAAGTTAATGACAGGTTCCCTTTAAGTCACATTATTTACACCATATCTTTGGACCAAATTGGGACTTTATTATATGCATGTCATTTTTTCTTTTACAGTAAACACTTCTTTTTATGAATTTTTTTGGACTGTTTTGAGTTTTGGACAATAAGAATGGATTAATCATGTGACATATGAACTTGTGCTTCAGATAGAATTATAGGACAATAGAATTAACCGTCAATCAGAGTATCAATTGTTATCCTATGCTACATTATTTTTTATTTTTTGCTTTATATATTTCATCTTGTTTTGCTTTCTATGAGTTTTATCCAAGTTTTATATGTAATCATGTATGCAGTGATATTACTTTGTTGAATTAATGGGAGTGATCTGATTGTGGTATTTATTTATGATTAGTATATTTTTAATTGGATCCATATTTTTTATATTTTTTTATATTTATATTTGATTAAAATATTCAGTTTTCTAATGCGACTCTGAATGAGTAGAGTGCATGTTTACAAATTAATTACCAATATATACGATTGAAGCTTTTCGGTGAGGCTTTAACATAGCACCTTAAATCCAGACATCAAAATAGGTGAGCCACCACAGACACTATAATCTTCAAACTTTGTCTTGGTCCCAGCAGGCTATAGCATTAAAACTGGCAGGCAAACTCGTCTCTGCTACATCTGTTGCTTTCTCGCTCTGCTATACTTACAGGCTGACTGTATAACTTTGCTTTCTTCTGGATGCTGCACTTTCTTTCTTTGGTCTGTCTCTAGATTGGCCCAGGGAACTTCCCTCCTGGCTCCTGAGGCTCTAAGCTTTGGCCTCCATGGCCAGCAGAGCTGAAGGTGCTCTGGTTGGCTTGGTTGGGGACGTGCAGAAGAGACGTGCCCTCCACACCTGTGTCCTAGCAGGGGGTAAGCTAGACTAAGGAAAACTAGTCCCCACCCTTTCTGCAGGAAGTAGGACTCACCCAGTAGGAGGGGAGGGGGTTAGGATGGAATAGAAAGCTCCATTCTACCTAACTGTAGCTCTGCCATAGTTGCTGGCACCTGCTGGTGAACCAGGCACATAACATGAAATAAACAGCTGCAAACATCATTAGAAATTCACATTATGGTGAACCTGGAATAAAATGCACAGGTGACATACAGGTTAGATCAATAGAGATAGTAGCAGGGTGCAGAAGTGGTAACATCACTCTGGGGTGTTACACTTGTTTCCATGGTTTCATCCACCCTGCAATTAAACAGTGGTGGTCGCGTGCTTGCACACTATAGGAAAAGGCACCGGCCTCTCTGGTGTTTTTGCACTGTAAAGGTGGCTGTAACCGCTTAAAATGAGAAGTGTATAATGTGATGGAAAAATAAATCTAGCTAGCAAAGGAGACAATATGGATATTAACAATACATTATAAAGTGACTTGTATTAAAGGGGTTTTCTCAGGCTTATATACTGATGACCTATCCTCTGGATAGGTCACGAGTATGTCATTGGTGGGGTTCTAACACCCAGAACCCCTGCAGATCAGCTGCTTGAGAACGCAGGGTCGCTCGCAGTAGTGCCGCGTCCCTCTCTTAGCTTTTTCTAGGCCGTGTGACTTCACATTCATGGCCAAAGTGCCACTCAGTCCCATATAAGTAACCAGGGCTGAGCAAGATACCAAACACAGTCACTATACAATGTACGCGCTCTGTTTAGTGAGCAGGGAGAAGGCTGCAGCGCGCACAGGAACGCCTATGCATTCTAAAACAGCTAATTAGTGGAGGTCATGGATACTGATGTACTATCCAGGAAACACACAATCGTTATGTGAGATGGGGAAACAGCTCAAATCAAGTTAAATGATCTGGACTGACATTCTGCTGTTTGGCCACAAGATGCTGTGTTTTCCTAAACACAGCTAACAGACTGCATATTTTCCATATTCATGAGAGGTGGAGTTACAAAGCCTGTAGGAGAAAGGAAGCAGCCATCTTAGAGG
Source organism: Bufo gargarizans (assembly GCF_014858855.1). Lineage (NCBI taxonomy): Eukaryota > Metazoa > Chordata > Amphibia > Anura > Bufonidae > Bufo > Bufo gargarizans. The sequence goes on along the minus strand of NW_025334725.1, from coordinate 216,011 downwards.
AAGCTGAGACTGAGGAACTGTGTGAGCAGAATATCCATCGACATCCAGGTGTTGGAGCATCCCTCAGTGACCAGAACTGCAGTTAAGTAAAGCTGAGTGTGTCCAAAACCCTGATCCTGTCCAGAGGAACGAGTATTGCTAATGTAACACCCCGGAATTGTGTTACTACACGCCTCTACCCAGCTACTATCTCCTAAGAGCCTTTATAATGTCATCAGATATGATTTTGCTCATGTCCTCCAGAAATGTGCATATAAACCTATGTTAAATTCAATTGTTCATGTAATTTACCTTGCCTGGTTACCAATAGGTGGCAGCAGCACATTGGCAGAGACGGTTTAGTATATCTGAGCATGGGTGGAGAAGGAAGTTGGAGTCAGTGTGACAGCCACCCCTGTTGGGGAAGGCTGTGTGATAGTGTCCAGGAGCTCCCCTGCATAGGGAAGACAGCAAGGGCTAGTCTCAGCTGACACTTGGCCATATACCCAGTCTGAGCACCTTCAACTCAGCTGGAAGAACAAAGCAGAAAACCACAGACAAACTCCAGTGTTCCAGGAAGAAAACATCCCCTGAGAATCCATCTAAGAGATAAGTCCAGAGACCTAGGAGAAGCTATTTCCTCCTCAGCTAGTCTGTCCCCCCCACATTTAAAACAGAAGTACTCATTCCTGCCAATCCTTGCCAAAACCTGCTGGGACCAAGAGACCAAAGCTGTATACTTCTTAGATGCAAGTTATTTCAAGTAAAGCAATGTTTGAACTTCATCTAAAGGTCTGGACATCATTTACTCTGCAAAATTCCTCTATCACTCCTACTATCACTAAACTCAAATTTATTGAAAGTGAGCCAGGAGCCAGGAGTCCAGCTGTACACAGATAGGAGACACCGTGACATAACTACCACAACCCTACAGAGACATTATAGGCCATTACACCACTCTGGCATTCCTAATCTGGGATGTGCTTTATAACACCTTGGAAGGGCCCTGGGATAGTACCCTGCGCATGCTGCAATTGGCATCATGACAAATACAGAACATTAACAACCCGTATCCTGGCCATTGCACTTCTAGGAACACTGACGATAGCTGAGGAGCAAACATAAACTGCGGTACTGCATGCTTGTTGGAGAGGCATTTGTTCGGTTCACAGTCGCCAGCGGATTCAGAGCAGACTGTGTCGGTAAGACTGATCGTGCATGCACCTCATCACAGTGTTGGCGACTAGAACCCTAGAGACCGAGACCAATCCTGTAGTTAGTTAGATAGGATTTCTATTTGTGTCAGTGTTGCTCCACAATTTAAAGTGACATTTCACACTGGAGAGCTGATAAACTTCCCCACAAACTCAAGCCAGGCTGGCATTTTGGCTCAGAAGGAATACTCGGGCGGGAGGGGAGAATACTGTAGAGCACTTTAAGTTTGTAAGCTGTTGTCTGCACTGCAGGCTAGCCCGTACCACACACCCAAACAGTTGTTCTTGATTTTTTTTAGGGTAATAACAGGTAAGGCATGGCTGTTTAATTGTGTCTGCCAGTAGGTAAATTACTGCACTATCCTCCGGCATCCGTTGAAGAGTGCCGCGTGGTGCAGCACAAGGGTCTCAGCCTTTGGGCTGGGTGTATGTAAATCGATGTTTAAGAAAAATACTGTTTTGGAAAAAGCGGGTGTTGTGGTTGTTTTCCTCGTTGTGACTTCGCTGTATCCTGGGGAGCCCAGCAAGGTGGAGGCCGTCCAGAAGTGGGCCCAGCTGCAAACACTACGAGAGGTGCGGGCATTCGTGGGACTGGCCGGCTACTACAGGAGGTTTATACCCAAATTTGCTCATTTGGTGGGCTTGTTAAACAAGTTATCAAGGGGCACTGCGGGGGGCCCAAGAATCATCCTATCGAGTGGGGACCCCGGAACCAAGAGGCCTTTGAAGCAGTGAAGGAGGCGCTGACCAGTGCCTTGATTTTGGCTTATGCGTGGTTCGACACCCCATTCCTGCTGTACACTGATGGAAGTCTACATGGTCTAGGGGCCGTGTTATCCTAAGTCCAGGATGGACGTGAGAGAGTCATTGCCTATGGCAGCTGATCTCTGAAGGAGTCAGAGTGCAACCCTGACAACTATAGCTCCTTTAAATTAGAACTACTGGCACTGGTGTGGGCCATGACCGAAAGGTTCACAGAGTGCCTGACAGATGCAGAGGTGACCGTAATGATGGACAACACCATGTTAGTACATCTGGAGAATGCCAAGCTCCGTGCTCTTTAACATATCTTTTCTAAGTACCAATACTGCATCAAGTTCCAGTCAGGGAGGGAGAACAGCAACGCCGATGCACTCTCCCAAGTCTCTGTAGGGTTGTCGACTCAGAGTGCTGATGAGGAGCTAGAGGACACTGAAACTCCTGACCTTGGTTGATTGCCCATGTTCCAGGACTTGGCACATTCAAGTGGGGGGCGTCCGGAATGCCAATGGTGCTGGGAAAGACATTGGCTTATTGGGAGAGGGTCCAGAATGACTGCCCGGACCTGTGGAAAGTGAAAGAATGGGTCCGGACCAACATCTGGCCTCAGCCAGAAGAGTGGGCCCATCTAAATCCAGAGGGCCAGAAGTTGTTGAGACAGTGTAACAAGCTGACTGTTACCCAGGGACTCCTGTGTCAGACCATATACTTGCAATCAGAGCTGCAGTACCGACAACAGATTGTCATCCCCATGTCATTGGGACCGGAGGCCGCCCAGGAAGCCCATGGGAGAAGTGCCCAATTGAAGAGCGACAAAACATTCAAGTGGCTCCAACGGCTGGTATACTGTCCAGATTTGGCGGACATGGTGGCCGAGACATGTCTTAGGTGTTGGCCCTGCGGGCTGAGTAAGAGTACTGAACAGCGGGCTCCTGTCCAGGCCATCCAGATCTCTGCACCCCTAGAGCTCCTTATGAGTGATTATGTACAGATTGGGTACTCTACCTCGGGACACTTGTACTTTCTAGTCATAACAGATCATTTCACAAAGGCCAGACAGCAAAGTTGGCTGCTGAATCTGTCTGCAAAAACTTTATACAGGTGTTCGGGTGTCCACGCAGGATACATTCAGACCAGGGGGCATGTTTTCAGGGTACTCTAATGAATGAGCTGTACCAACTGTATGGGATCGAACATTCCCGCACCACCCCGTATCACCCCCAGGGAAACAAGGCAAGCAAATTCAACCACACCTTGCCAGATGCTGTGGACTCTGGAGGACAGCCAAAAGTACCTACCTGAACTGATGTGGGCCTATAACAACAGGGTACACAGTACCACCGGATACTCCCCACATATGCTCATGTTTGGGAGAGCAGGACGGGAGATAAGATCTCGATATGCCCGATCCGATGGAGCCACCACTGAAAAATACCACCACATGGGTGCAAGAGCTCTGCCGCCAGCTAAGAGTGATCCACATGGTTGTAGGAGAGCGCCTGGGACAAGCTGTAACGCCTGGGACACCCTAATGCAAGACCGATGCAGAGCGATGGGTATGCCCTGGGTGATCGAGTGATGGTCAAAGCCAAGCGGCCGTCTGGGAAGATGGGTGGATGGTGGGAGGCGGTCCCATACACGGTGAAGAGGAGGGTATACCCTGCCATCCCTGTCTATGAGTTAGAGCCAATAGGGACTAGGGAGCCCTCACGAAACTTGCACTGTAACATGTTGAGGCATAGTAATTTTGATGAGCCCGTGCGCGTGGAAGAGATGCCTCCTCTTGCTCAGAGTACAGAGGAAATCCCCTTAGAGGAGGAGGAGGAATGGTGGGTTGGGAATGGTGGGTTGTCCCTGCCCCGGTACCCACAGCGGCTCCAGCCATGGCAAGCTTGCCACCCAGGGAAAGTGTTGAACAGTTAGCAGCTCCTCCCCCATTAGATGTTCCTGACATCCTCAGTGCTTCTGAGCCTATAACTCTGCGAAGATCAACCAGGCCCAATGCTGGTGTGCCTCCACAGCGCTATGCCCAGGATGAGTTTGTATGAGGAGGGTTGCCGAGGATTACAACCTCTAGTGGGGTGGCATGTGAGATGGGGAAACAGCTCTCATTGTCTGAGCACTGTGTTAATCAAGTTAAATGATCTGGACTGACATTCTGCTGTTTGGCCACAAGACGCCGCTATTTCCTAAACACAGCTATCAGACTGCATATTTTCCATATTCATGAGAGGTGGCGTTACAAAGCCTGCAGAAGAAAGGGAGCAGCCATCTTAGAGGAAGATGAGACTGAGGAACTGTGTGAGCAGAGGATCCGTCTACATCCAGGTGTGGGAGCATCCCTCAGTGACCAGAGCTGCAGCTAAGTGAAGCTAAGTGTGTCCAAGACCCTGATCCTGTCCAGAAGAACGAGGATTGCTTCCTGGAATGCTGATATGAACTGAGGAGCAAAGCAACATACACTGTGGTACTGCATGCTTGTTGGAGAAGCTTTTGTTCGGTTCACAGTCACCAGTGGATGCAGAGCAGGCACGCACCTCACCACTGACACAAATCCTGTGGTTAGATAGGCTTTCTGTTTGTGTCAGGCCACAAGTGTTGCTGGCTGTTCATTGCAAGGACTCCACAATTTAAAGTGACATTTTATACTGGAGAGCTGATAAACTTCCCCACAAACTCAAGCTAGGCTGGGAAGGAATACTCTGGCACGTGCTACAAGACCAGTTATGGGAGGGGGAATACTGTACAGCATTTTAAGTTTGTAAGCTATTGTGCTGCACCGCAGGCTAGCCTGTATCACACACTCAAACAGTTGTTCTTGATCTTTTAGGGTAATAACAGGTAAGACGTGGCTGTTTAATTGTGCCCGCTAGTAGGTAAATTACCACACTTTCCTCTGGCATCTATTGGAGGGCGCTGCACCGTGCAGCACAAGGGTCTCAGCCTTCGGGCCTGGACTATGTAAATTTATTGTGTGTTCCCAGCATTTGTGGTCATGCTCATTGCCAAGTTTAAGTAGAATACTGTTATGGCAAAAGCGGGTGTTGGGGTTGCTTTCCTCATTTGTGACTTTGCTGTATTTTGGGGAGCCCACCCCAGTACACAGCTTACAGTTATATGTGCATGGCTATAGAACTACTTGTATACCAAGGGCAGTTATAGTACACTTCATATAATATGTCAGGGGACAATCAGATAATAGTAAGTCATGTAAAATTAATTCTTCTTTCTCCTAGTTGTCGAAAACATATGGCGACTTCTTTACTGTGTATGAAGGGAGCCAGCCGGTTATTGTGCTATGTAGTTATGATGCTATCAAAGATACTTTAATTGACAAAGCAGATGAGTTCAGTGGACGAGCCTATTATCCTTCATTCTTTGACTTTACCAAAGGAGATGGTGAGTATTGCATCGGGTAGGCCTGTTCCCGCTGTTTTAGTTATTGGCTCTTTATTTCATCTCAGTGGATGTTTATTTTGCCACTTCCTTTCTTATCGAGATTCAAGAGGAAATTGGGAAAGTGATGGTCCTAGTCAATACATAGTAACATAGTTTATAAGGCTGAAAAATGACATCTGTCCATCCAGTTCATCCTGTTTTCCTGCAAGTTGATCCAGAGAAAGGCCAAAAAAATTATGTAGGTAGAAGTCAATTTTCCTCACTTTAGGGGAAAAAAAATCCTTCCCGACTCCAATCAGAATAACTCCCTGGATCAATAGCCCATCTCTTGTAGCTATAACCTGTAATATAGTCCTGATCAAAAGTTTAAGACCACTTGAAAAATGGTAAAAAATCATATTTAGCATGGCTGGATCTTAACAAGGTTCCAAGTAGAGCTTCAACATGCAACAAGAAGAAATGGGAGTGAGACAAAACATTTTTTAGCATTCAATTTAATGAAAACAACAAATAAACTGAAACAGGCTGTTTTTCAGGTATCAAAAGTTTAGGACCACACCTCCAGAAAAAAACAAAAAAAAAACAAAACAGAAATCCAACTTTCAAACATGAACTCAGTAATGAGTAGCTCCGCTGTTATTGTTTATCACTTCAAAAATTTGTTTCAGCATGCTTGATACAAACGTTTCCATGAGGTGAGTGGGAACATTTCGCCAAGTGGTGAAGATGGCCACAAGAAGGTCATCTACTGTCTGGAACTGTTGTCCATTTTTGCAAACTTCCCTTGCCATCCATCCCCAAAGGTTCTCAATTGGATTTAGATCAGGGGAACACGCAGGATGGGCCAAAAGAGTGATGTTATTCTCCTGGAAGAAGTCCCTTGTCCTGTGGGCATTGTGTACTGTAGCGTTGTCCTGTTGAAAACCCCAGTCGTTACCACACAGACGAGGGCCCTCAGTCATGAGGAATGCTCTCTGCAACATCTGGACATAGTCAGCGGCCGTTTTATGCCCCTGCACTTCCTGAAGCTCCATTGTTCCACTGAAGGAAAAAGCACTTCAGACCATTATAGCGCCCCATCCACTGTGGCGCATAGAAAACATCTCAGGTGGGATCTGCTTGTCATGCCAGTAACGTTGGAAACCATCAGGACCATCAAGGTAAAAATAATTCTCATCAGAGAATAAAACTTTCTTCCACCTATGAATGTCCCATGTTTGGTGCTCTCTTGCAAAGTCCGAACGAGTAGTTCTGTGGCATTCAAGGAGACGAGGTCTTTGAAGACGTTTTTTGTTTTTGAAGCCCTTCAGTCTCAGATGCCATCTGATGGTTATGGGGCTGCCGTTAGCACCAGTAAGGGCCTTAATTTGGGTCGAGGATCGTCTAGTGTCTTGACGGACAGCCAATTGGATCCTCCGGCCCAGTGCTGCTGAAATTTTTTGGGGTCTTCTACTTGACTTTTTTGTTCCATAACCCTCAGGATCATTTAAGAAATTCCAAATGACTGTCTTACTGCATCCCACCTCAGCAGCGATGGAGCGCTGTGAGAGACCCTGCTTATGCAGTTCAACAACCAGACCACGGGCAAAGGGAGAGTTTTTTTGCCTTTGCCATCACAACGTGTGACTACCTGACAAAAAATGACAATGAATCCACATCTTTGCACAGATTTGGCCTTTTAAAGGCATGTGGTCCTAAAATTTCGATCAGCTGAAAAACAGCCTGTTTCAGTTTAATCGTTATTTTCAATTAATTGAATGCTCGGAAAATGTTTGGTCTCACTCTCATTTCTTCTTGTTGCATGTTGAAGCTCTACTTGGAACCTTGTTAAGATCCAACAATGTAAAATATGATTTTTTGCCATTTTTTAAGTGGTCTTAAACTTTTGATCAGGACTGTATTATTACCCTTAGTACAGCATTGAAATGTATGGGCTCCGCCGAGGTGAAATTCATTAAGTATTTTGGTATTTGATTTTATAACTTGAAAAGCATTTTAAAATTGCAATCCAAAGTCAGTTTCAGTACCTCAGTTCCGAAGCCGACTTCAGATTGCAGTTTTAAAATGCTTTTCAAGTTATAAAATCAAATGCCGAAGTTCTTCACCAAAATCTAGTGAGACTTCACTAAATTTCACCTCTGCAGAGCCCATAAATTTGAATGCTGTACAGAGACGGTGCAGTGTCCCACTATGTGCTAAAAGATGGACACTTCAAATTTTTGTGTATGTCATTATAATCTCTATTTACTCTGTAATAGCTGCAAATTCCCTACAGCAGGCTGGTAGCTGCATTACACCCAGTCACCACTAGGTGGTGCTATTACATCACATATATAGAACAAGTCAGTCATAGGAAGTCAGTTGAGGGATTAGTGAGGGAGAGGAGAGCATGTAAACTTGTGTTCAAAATAATAGCAGTCAGACATCACTAACCTGATCAATCACTGTTTTTGGTAGAAATGATATTTCTACATTGCAAATAATTTACTAGCAGGTGTAGCAGAGTAATAGAAATCCGCAGAGGGTGAGTCGTCACCTTCTGTGACCAGGGACGCGGCAGAGTTAGATGCCCGCATCCAGGAACTCTGGGAACGGCACTGGAGGGGAGTGGACCCCCTACTTCGGCCACTCAGCACCCCGGGTCGGACACCCATAGCGCAACTTAATACCACTAACACAGCCGAGAGGTCCTAAATCCAGTGGAGCCACCAAAAGCGGCAACGATTTGTGACCGCCCGAAATTAGCAGCAGAAATCAAAGCAGCCCGCTTAACAAGTACCCACCAGTGTAAAAAATATAACGAGGACCTCATGAGGAAAATTATGAGTTGTCCCTTGGAAACCCTGCTGAAGTTGTTCCGGAGATGCAGAGTGGTGCTTTTTTTCTGTAAGGAGAGGGAGTTCGGCTTCATTCGGGACCTCGAGACTGGCCGAGACTATTATGACAACAGGAGGTCGGTGAAGCTTCGAGATATGCCGAGCTACCTCCATAGTTTGTATGTTGATGAGGTGGTGATATTTATGCCAACAGATGGCACACACGGACCATATGCTACCAGGATTACGCGGCCCATGCCTACCCCGGAATCCTGAGAAGACCCTGAGGATTTAGAGTCTGAGGAGGAAGCGAAAGAACTGCCACCTACACCTTCTTGGCCTACTGTGAAGTATACGCCACCCTCTGCCCTGGCTCAATATCAGTATGCCGCTGGGTTCGCCGGAACCAAAATCGCGTGGCAGCCCGCCATCACCACCAGAGATCCCGATGTCCATCCCAAGGCCAAGCGGAGACATCCTTGGGCTAGTGTTCATTAAAGTGGCAGTTCCTCAAGCCATGATAGAGCCCACTGCCCTTCTAATGGTCTCCTACGGAATAATTACAATTTTGCTTTTAGTCCCAATTGCGCAATGTTGAGCTTTTTATCCCTTTTTTACCCCCTTCTCAGGTTTCCTGAGGCTCTACAAATCAGGTTTTAAGCAACGTTTTAAGTCAAGTGCCTAGAAAGACATTTTCTGTGTTTTATTCTATGCAACACTCCAGTTTTACAAGTCAGAGACTTTGCACTTTAATAAACCTATTGGATTGCAAATGTTGATACCCCAGGGATGGACTTTGCCTTAGGGGACCTTGTCATGGTCTGTATTACCCTCATGATAAATGCTTCGCCCATTTTTGCCACCGTCAAGCAAAGAAGTTATGATGCCTGCTCACAGAAGTGCATTTTACTGATTAGTGTAATAGGTGAAAGAAAACAGCACTCCGTGTTTCCAATGGAGTGGTGCACGTGTCTCTAGTCGGCGTCCCTGGAACAAAATGTGAAGATAAGACCGGCACTCACTGGTAAATTGCAAATTTATTTTGTCTTTATTTGTCACATAATAATAATTGTGACGAGTTTTGGCTCTAAGTATGAGAAAGGCATATACAGGTCCTTCTAAAAAAATTTGCATATTGTGATAAAGTTCATTATTTTCAGTACATTATCAGTAATGTACTGATAAACATTAGACTTTCATATATTTTAGATTCATTACACACAACTGAAGTAGTTCAAGCCTTTTATTGTTTTAATATTGATAATTTTGGCATCTTTGGCATATTTCATCCGACCAATAAAAGAAAAGTGTTTTTAATACAAAAAAAAGTCAACCTATTTGTAATTATGTTCAGTTCTGCACTCAATACTTGGTCGGGAATCCTTTTGCAGAAATGACTGCTTCAATGTGGCGTGGCATGGAGGCAATCAGCCTGTGGCACTGCTGAGGTGTTATGGAGGCCCAGGATGCTTCGATAGCGGCCTTAAGCTCATCCAGAGTGTTGGGTCTTGCGTCTCTCAACTTTCTCTTCCCAATATCCCACAGATTCTCTATGGGGTTCAGGTCAGGAGAGTTGGCAGGCCAATTGAGCACAGTAATACCATGGTCAGTAAACCATTTACCAGTGGTTTTGGCACTGTGAGCAGGTGCCAGGTCGTGCTGAGAAATGAAATCTTCATCTCCATAAAGCTTTTCAGCAGATGGAAGCATGAAGTGCTCCAAAATCTCCTGATAGCTAGCTGCATTGACCCTGCCCTTGATAAAACACAGTGGACCAACACCAGCAGCTGACATGGCACCCCAGACCATCACTGACTGTGGGTACTTGACACTGGACTTCAGGCATTTTGGCATTTCCCTCTCCCCAGTCTTCCTCCAGACTCTGGCACCTTGATTTCTGAATGACATGCAAAATTTGCTTTCATCTGAAAAAAGTATTTTGGACCACTGAGCAACAGTCCAGTGCTGCTTCTCTGTAGCCCAGGTCAGGCGCTTCTGCCGCTGTTTCTGGTTCAAAAGTGGCTTGACCTGGGGAATGTGGCACCTGTAGCCCATTTCCTGCACACGCCTGTACACGGTGGCTCTGGATGTTTCTACTCCAGACTCAGTCCACTGCTTCCGCAGGTCCCCCAAGGTCTGGAATCGGTCCTTCTCCACAATCTTCCTCAGGGTCCGGTCACCTCTTCTCGTTGTGCAGCGTTTTCTGCCACACTTTTTCCTTCCCACAGACTTCCCACTGAGGTGCCTTGATACAGCACTCTGGGAACAGCCTATTCGTTCAGAAATTTCTTTCTGTGTCTTACCCTCTTGCTTGAGGGTGTCAATGATGGCCTTCTGGACAGCAGTCAGGTCGGCAGTCTTACCCATGATTGCGGTTCTGAGTAATGAACCAGGCTGGGAGTTTTTAAAAGCCTCAGGAATCTTTTGCAAGTGTTTAGAGTTAATTAGTTGATTCAGATGATTAGGTTAATAGCTCGTTTAGAGAACCTTTTCATGATATGCTAATTTTTTTAGATCGGAATTTTGGGTTTTCATGAGCTGCATGCCAAAATCATCAATATTAAAACAATAAAAGGCTTGAACTACTTCAGGTTGGTGTGTAATGAATCTAAAATATATGAAAGTCTAATGTTTATCAGTACATTACAGAAAATAATGAACTTTATCACAATATGCAAATTTTTTGAGAAGGACCTGTACTTAGAGCCGAAACGCTTCACAATTGTATTATTATGTGACAAATAAAGACAAAAGAAATTGCAACTTACCAGTGAGTGCCAGTCTTATCTTCAGATAGTGTAATATGCTCATCAAGTAGTTGTACAAACTTATAGGACCTCTCAGCACATGTACGATGTTTACTTAAACAGTACCACTGAAAATTGGTCCCCTGAAGACGCTGGGTGTCCAGCGAAACATGTCGGGATGCAGGGTGTACATGTGTGTGTGTTTTAAGATTCAGTGGCAAACAGGCAGGGAGCTCCACTCTAGGAGTTAAATATAGCCATATAGGAAGGTAGTAACAGATTGTGAGCCAGAGCGCTCTGAGGCTGAAGTTGCTACAGACTATTAGAACTCAGATCGGTGCTGTGAAGAAACAGAAACAGCAGGAGTTCGCAGATTATGAGAGGGAGCCAGCCTGAAGCCACTGAGAGTTTTAGCCTGTCACAGTTTTTGTTGATTACTTTTGAGAAGTTTTTAAAGAGAACATATAAATAAAGTGAAGTTTAAAAAAAAAACAGGACATGAAAAAAAGACGTAGTTAGGTCTCAAGGACCAATTTTCAGTGGTACCACTCAAGTAGTGATTAAAGTAGTAGTCCAGTGAGACTGTTTGCTTTGCTAAAAGTCCAAACAAGGAGGACGTTAAGGAGACAAGACAGGAAATAGAAGATATGGAGTGACCTAAAATAATTATCTGGAAACTATCCATAAAACCATCCAGGAATTTTCTGTTACGGAAAAGAATCTGATGATAGTGTAAATTTTTTTATTGCATTGCACAGATATTGCATTCAGTAGTGGTGAAAAATGGAAGGCGCTGAGACGTTTTTCCGTGATAACACTGAATAATTTTGGAGTTGGAAAACGCAGCTTCGAGGAGAGGATACTTGAGGAGTCCGGGTTTCTGTGTGATGTGCTGAGGAAAACAAATGGTACAGTTTATTCATTTTTTATTGTGATTTATTATTAGAATGTTTTTTTCTATAATTTTTACTTTTAATCCTCTAGATTGGTCATCAGTATCTGATTGGTGGGAGTCTGATACTCAGGACCCCCGCTGATCAGCTGTTTGGATAGGCAGCAGTAGCACCATGGCCTTCTCCAGCTTTTCCTAGGCCACGTGATGTCATGTTCATTGGTCATGTGGCCTAGTTGCAGCTCAGCCTCATAGAAGTGAAAGGGGCTGAGCGCGAGCAGAGAGAAGACCCCGGTGCTTCTGCAAAAGCCTCTGCCTGCTGAAACAGACTATCGTCAGGGGTCCTGGGTGTAGGACTAACTGTTGTTCTATACAGTGGTCAAATTACACTTTCATACAGCTGCTTCAATAATCATGCTATACTCAGCCACTATCACCACACAACAAAAAATATATTGTTGTGCCTTACAAGTAAGTACCGCCACACAGTGGTAAAATAGTACCAACATACAGTGAGCAAACAACAGTTTTATACATAATGTACTATAATAGCAATGTAAGGTCTATGTATTACAGCTATATCGGGCACCCGATTCAGCAGAAGCAGCTGATATACCCTAAGCTTTTGTATAACACTGACTGATTATTTGACCACCATAAACTCCACACATTATAAATCCTATGTTTGAGGATCAGCTATTATCAAGAAAAGGCCTTGTTACTCCACACAACTATTTGGAAAGCCCCGCCAACACATTGCTCTTGTGTATATTGAGTTTTACCTATTGATTGACTTTTTTTTATTATTTTAGGAGCTTCAATAAATCCCAATTACCATATACTACGTTCTATGTCCAATGTGATTTGCTCCGTGGTGTTTGGTAGCCGGTTTGATTATCAAAATGAGCATTTCCAAAAACTTGTGAAATGTGTTCAAGACAACTTTGCTCTCATGAGCACACGCTCGGGACTAGTAAGTAACATTTTAGATTTCAGGAATTCTCAAATACTTTATGTTTTAGATTTAGTTCTCATGCACTTAGCATAGACTTGGGCACCAGGCCTATGGTTTTGCCATATGGTGCTTCTGTAACAACGCTTCCTTGGTTCTTTACTTTCCTGTTTCATTACTACATTGCAATAGTAGACTGAATTTACATGTACAAAACAGTAAAGGAAAAGGAACATTTTTGGGTCAAAATTTACACAACATTCAAAGTCTGCAAACAACTAAGTCTTAATGAGTTTAACACGTATTCCCCCCTTACAATTTGATGTTCTCCTCTTTCTGTTTATCATTGTCCCCATTGTGTAACCCCCTTTTTGTCAACAGTACATCATTCCCCATTTTCTTGGGAAGCGCTGCCCCATTGTTGCTGATGTCTGGAAACCCTGCCAGCATCACTGGTCACTGGGAAACAGTGGTTCATGGATGCCAGTTTGAAGATACCTGGCATCAGCCATAGTCCATGCATGGCTCAACACTGATGATGGTTTTTCTGTGTAGGAATGGACCAGTAGGAGGACATATTATGTGAAGGGATAAGTAAGTACGAGCATTTGCTCCGGATAACTGGCGTACATTGCAACATAAATCTACTCCAGCTCCTGGGGGAAGTAAATTTCAGTTCTGAAGCATTGGTAGCCTGACATAAGTCTCATGACAGCACAATGTCAGTACACAAAGCAGGTCTTAATAAATCTTCCCATAAGACTTTTGACTAGAGATGAGCGAATCAAAGCTGACAAAGTAGAATTCGATCTGAAGTTCATGAAAAATTTGATTTGCAATGAATGCGAATTTACTCGCGCTTCGTGGTAACGTCGCATTTTTCCTAAAATGGCTGCTGCACGTGTGAAAACATGGGGCAAGGAACTCTGGGAAGGCAGGATCACACAGATTGACATGCCTGCATGCAGCCAATCAGCAGCTAGCCAGCCCTGTGACGTCACAGCCCTATAAATACGGCAGCCAGCTTGGAATCAGACATTTTCTAGCGTTCTGAGTGCAGGGACAGACGTGAGAAGTCGCTAGGGACCGTAATAGGAAAAACCTCATTGTGAAAAAAAACTGTGAAAAGGAAAGGGAGGAATCATTTCACAGCATCTTAATGCAGGGAGAGACGTCAGAAGGCGCTAGGGACAGTCATAGAAAAAACCTCATTGTGAAAAAAAAGCGATTCACAAGTGCATGGAAAGATTATTTGGGGATCCAAATAGCTATTAGACAGCTCTGTCATTCCAGCAATTTGTTCTTGGGGTGCAAGTGCTATGTTGAAAAGTGTTAAGTGGCTTATATCTGTGGAAAAAGAGAAATATATTCTCAGTTCACTTCTGCAGTTATGTGTGGTGAAAGCATTTAGTGGCGCATTTCAGTACATAAAGAAAAATATAAACGCAGTTCACTTTTGCAGCTATATGTGGTGAAAGCGTTTAGTCACACTTTTCAGTACAAAAGAAAAATGTATATGCAGTTCACTGTTGCAGTTATTTGTGGTGAAAGCGTTTAGTGGCCTATTTCAGTACAAACATAAAAATATATTTGTCGCTTTTAGGGGTGTTTTAATTTGCTTTTAATTTATTTATTTCAGCTAAAAGTATGTCATACAGAGAAGTGCCAGGCCATTCACAGAGGAGTGGCAGAGGCCTAATTGTTTCTGGCGCAGACAGAGGTTGCGGCAGAGTAAGGGGGCGTGGCAGCAGGAGTCGCAGCGAGAGGCGTGAGCTCCCGGTGTCTTCTTGCAGTCATGTCTTGACCAGCAACCCAGTGAGTCTTGATTGGTTAACTTGGTCATCCACCTCATCCCAAGTGACATCAGACACCCCCAGCCAACAATAGGTGGGTTCGTCAGACACAACCCTTAGTTGGCATGGCCCGGAAGCAGGCCCTGTGCCCTCACCTGCCTTCAACCTGCCTCTGTCCTTTTCTGTTGCCTCAGCCAGAGTAGTATTATATGCTGTGGGCTCAGCTCAACTATACAGTGAGGACGAGCTATTAGAGGACAGTCAGCAGCTACTGCCAACCAAGATCTGGAGGAGAAATCCGCCGCTTCCTCTGCTAGGCGGGCAAGTAGTGATGAGGAGAGTAGCGTGGGAGATGATGTTGCGAGCGGTCCTGACCCAGAGACCATTGAGGAGGACATCAGTGATGTGCAGACACTACTCGATGATGATGAAGCCTACATGGCTGGGAAGTAGTGGTGCAGAAGTTCACGGAGGCAGTAGCAGTTAGTCAGTGCGGGATGTTGGGGGGAAAATCACCTACTCAGCGGTTTGTCCGTTTTTTGTTAAGCCGTCGGAAGAGGTTAACATGGCCATATGTAGAATATGTGGGCAGAAGGTGAAGCATGGCCAGGGTGCCAATGTTGGCACCACGGCCCTGTGTCAACATATGCAGCGTCACCATAAATTGGCCTGGGAGAATCGTGGTTCCGATGTGGTAGTCCAGCCTGCCTCACCCAGTGGCACGCACCCGGTTTCAGGCAGTCAAGGCTCCACCACCTCAGCCAAAGGGATCTGTCTGTGATTCCCATCTTCTGTTGGTCCAGATGCTCCTGCTCCTCCTCCTCGTCAGTCATTCCGGCAGCAATCGATCACTGAAGCGATTGCCAAGAGACAGCAGTATGCGTACACTCATCCAACGGCACAGAAACTGAATTCTGGCACTGCAATCCCTCCCTTGCCAAGTGGTGGACTCTGCACCTTTCAGAGAACTGATGGCTTTTGCCGAGCCGAAATGGAGAGTCCCAAGCCGTCATTTCCAAAAAAGGCAGTACCAGCCCTGAACAAATATGTAGAGCAGAAGGTGGGCCAGTCCTTGAGCCTGTCAGGGTCTGCCAAAGTGCACGGCAGTGCTGATGTGTAGGGCTGTAACTACGGTCAGGGACAATACATTGGGTGAATGTGGTTCCTGCACAGCCACACCAGCAACTTGGCCAGGTCACTCCGCTTCCGCCTCCACGTTGTCATGCTGTTGGCCCTGCGACAATGTCCGTCTCTACCTCCTCATCCTCTACCATGTCCTCATCCTCCACTGCAGGGACAAGGGGGGGGGGGGGGGGGGTTCCCTCTGCACTCACATTCCACTGCCATGGCTGCTGGGGAGGGGTGGGTGGCAGGAGAAGTACTGCTCCATCAGCAGCAGCCTGAGTCTACAGTCACTGATGAGTAGCTTTCTTCACCCACATAGTGAATAAACTACGCACCAGCAGCAGCAGGTAGACCTTGAGCAGGACCTGAACCATCAGGTGGTGGCATACTTGGATAAAACCCTGCTAACCCACATTGAAGATCTACTGGACTACTGGGCAGCCAAACTGGATTTGTGGCCACAACTAGCAGAGTTTGCCCTGGAAAAGCTGGCCTGCCCAGCCAGTAGTGTGGCTTCAGAGCAGGTGTTTAGTGCGGCGGGGGCCATAGTTACCCCAAGGAGAAATTGCCTGTCTACCCAAAATGTGAAGAGACTGTCCTTTGTCAAGATGAATCAGGCGTGGATCAGCCAGGCTTTCCACACCCACCAATGTCTTATGCATCTGATTAGATCATCAATGCCACCTAACCCAAACCAAAAGAGACCAGTTTCTCTGTGGCCTCCTGATGCTGCTGCCATCTCCACACTATGTCACCTTGCCGCTTTGTGGTATCCTGATGCTGCAGCCATCTACACAATATGTCACCTTGCCACTCTGTGATATCCAGATGCTGCTGCTGTAGCTGCCATATCCACACTATGTCACCTTGCCACTCTATGGTATCCTGATGCTGCTGCTGCCATTGCCAAACTATCACTGTCACTCTGCAGACTCTGTCATTGTGCCACTCGGTGGCCTCCTCATACTTCTGCCACCTCAAGACTCTGTCATTGTGCCACTCGGTGGCCTCCTCATACTACTGCCATCTCAATATTCTGTCATTGTGCCACTCAGTGGAGCCAGACTGCTTCTTATTGAATCCAAGAGAATCTGCAGAACTGTGAGTGGCACCGGTGCTTATCTGTGATAGGTTATAGAGTCAGGGACTTAGTCAGTGCGCTGTAAAAGCGTCCCCTGGATAGCAGGGCTGTATGCGGAGACTGCAAGCTGACTGCTATTTAGCTAATTCTGTGTCTATGCAAAATCTCATTACCACTGTTGTTGTTTTATGTTCACCTGTTAATACCATTACTATATTGTTACTCAGGTTTTCCGGCAGTTTCATTTCGCTCCTTGTCTGCTGTACTGTACTTGAATCCTGCCTTGCGGTCTCTCCCTCCTCTGACCGCTACAAGGACAAGGCCACAAATTAAGATTTTTGCCCAAAATGTGTGTTTTTTTAATACCAGAATATGACAGCAGTAGATAATGCTTGAATTTCACACATACAGATGCAGATTACTATTAGACTGACTCACCCCATATTTAATAAGATTCAGCCCTTAGCAACCAGTCTGCATAAAACTGCAATTTCACTATTCAGTTAAGATGGCTGCCACTGCCCTCACCCTGAGGCTAATCCCGCCTGCCCTCACTAGCCAGTAACAATAGCCCCCCAAAAGTGTCAGTTACCAGAGCCCTCCCCCCTAAAGGGTTAATCTCCTGCAGCACAAAGGGGTCCTCTTACCACATGTTGCTTTCATTTATACACTGAGCAGATGGCAGATCTCCCTTCCCTGCTCTGCGCTGCTTCAACTCTGCATTCTCCAGCTCTGCTGAGTGAGGGAGCGTCTGCCAAGCGCAGGGACAGGGAGAAGTGCTCACAGCCCAGGCACTGTTATCAGCTGCTGGGGGGGACCTGGCTGTCAGTAATCTGACCCTGCACGCAGCCTGCTTCTGCGTCCTTCAACACATAGACGGACCATGCCTAGCAACCCTATTTTAAGCACAGGTAAAAGTAGGCAGTACAGGGAACAAAACTGTGGAATTAAGGGGTAATTGAATACACAGTGAAAAGTTGAAATAGGGCCACCAAGGAGATATTAATCACCACAATCCAATACTCCAAAAAAAAAAAAAAAATACGACAGTTATACTTTAATACCAGAACAGCACAGCAGTATCTAACGCTTGAATTTCACACGCACAGATGCAGCAAAGGCTGTAAAATTAAGTGTTTTGCCCAAAAAGGGTGTTTATTAAAACCCAGAAAAATAAAACTGTATTTCTAGCTTAAATTGCAAAATGACTAATGCAACAGAGGCCCAAGATGGAGGTTATTGTCAAAAATTTGTGTTTTTTTAAAAGCCAGAAAATTATTGAAGTATTTCAAGCTTGTTTGTAACAATCACAGATGCAGCAAAGGCTGCAATATTAAGTATTTTGCCCCAAATGGGTGTTTTTTTTACTAACAGAATATGCCAACAGTATAAAACGCTTGAATTTCACACGTACAGATGCAGCAAGGGCTGTAAAATTGAGTATTTTGCCCAAAAATTTTGTTTTTTTAAAACCCAGAAAATTATAGCTATATTTCTAGCTTAAATTGCACACTAACTAATGCTGCAAAGGCACCAGATGTAGGATATTGCCAAATATAGGTGTTTTTTTAAACCCAGATTATTATTGTAGTACTGTATATCAAGCTTGGATTTCAATGTCAAAAAAGCACATATGCAGTGCTGGTGCACTGAGCTTGCATAAAATGGCTGCAGCTGCCCACCTAACTAACAGACGAATAAAAGTTATTTTTCTCTGTCACTGGGCTCAGGGCAGGGTAAAAAGATTGTGCGCTGCACCCACACAACTAGATCTATGTAGATCGCTGAGTTCAATTGCAGTTCTGATTAAAGTTTCTTTCCTATTCTCTCCCTCACAGCAGCAGCATCCTCTCCCTACACTAGTAACAGCAGAGTGACGTGCAGCGCTACGTGACTCCAGCTTAAATAGAGGCTGGGTCACATGCTGCACTGGCCAATCACAGCCATGCCATTAGTAGGCATGGCTGTGATGGCTTTTAAGGGCACAGAGTTAGGCTACATTCACACGTCAGTATTTTTCTATATCCCGAATTTCGGTCCGTTTTTTGCGGATCCGTTGTTCCTGAAAATGTTTCCGTATGTCATCCGTTTTTTGCGGATCGGCAAAAAACGGAAACATGTATAAATTTCAATAAGCAAATAAAGTTGTTTGGATTTCTTTGAAAAAAAATAGAAAAAAAAAAAAATATTCTGTTTGCAGGATTTAATTTCCAGGAACGGAATCCGCATAAAACGGATGACATACGTAATGACATACGAATGTCTTCCGTTTTTTTCGGATCCATTGACTTTGTATTGTACCAGGATCCGATTTTTGCGGAAAAGAATAGGACATGTTTTATATTTTTTTGGACATGCGGAACGGAACAACGGAAACGGACAGCACACATTGTGCTGTCCGATTTTTTCCAGGACCCATTGAAAATGAATGGGTCCAGATCTGGTCCAGATCTGTTCCGCAAAAAACGGAACAGATCAGGAAAGAAAAAACGGACGTGTGAATGGACCCTTAAACGCTTGTTGATTGGCTGCTGTGCAGCCTTTCAAAAAGCGCCAAGAAATCGCAGAACATTGAACCCGAACTTTTACTGAAATGTTTGGGTTCGGGTCCGGGGTCCAAAAATCCTAAAGGTGGCCTCCTCATACTGCTGCCAACTCCAGACTCCTTCATTATGCCACTCGGTGGCCTCCTCATACTACTGTCACCTGAAGACTCTGTCATTGTGCCACTTGGTAGCCTCCTCATACTGCTGCCACCTCCAGACTCGGTCATTGTGCCACTCGGTGGCCTTCTTGTGATGCGTCTGCTGCCGCCACCTCCAGACTCTGTCATTGTGCCACTCGGTGGCCTCCTGATACTGCTGCCACCTCCAGACTCTGTCATTATGCCACTCAATGGCCTCCTCATGCAGCCAACTCCAGACTCATGCCACTCGTAGTGTTGATCACAAATATTCTAATCGTTAATTTTTATCGCGAATATTGGCACTTCGAGAATTCGCGAATATCTAGAATATAGTGCTATATTCTAGATTTCTTTTCAGCAGTACCCATGATCCCTCACTGCTTCTTGCTTGAGGACCAATAAGAAGGCTGCAATATCTTTGACTTTAGGAGTAGTGTTGATCGCAATTTTTTTTTTCGAATTATCCAATTGCCGATTTTCGCAATTAGGAAAATTATTACTGAGGATCACGAATTCTCGAATATATGACGAATATTTGCCCAATTACTCGCAAAATATTGCAAATTTGAATATTGGCCCTGCCGCTCATCACTGGCCACTCAGTGGCCTCCTCATACTGCTGCCAACTCCAGTCTCTGTCCTTGCGCCAATTGGTGGCCTTCTCCTGATGCTGCCAATTCCAGACTTGGTCATTGTGCCACTCAGTGGCCTCCTCATACTGACGCCGCCTCCAGACTCTGTCATTGTGCCACTCGTGGCCTTCTCCTGAGGCTGTCAACTCCAGACTCGGTCATTGTGCCACTCGGTGGCCTCCTCATACTGATGCCAACACCAGATCCTGTCATTGGGCCACTTTGTGGTCTCCTGATGCTGCTTCCACCTCACTATTATGTCATAGGTATATTTATTTGACCTTTCTTCTGATCTGTCAGAAGGAATGAAAAATGAGAAACACAACGGATCCCGTCTGTGTAGCAGCTGTAAGGCCTGTATGGTCCCATCAGAATTGGCTTTTGATTTGGTAGCCAAAAGTAGGAGTGGGTACAAAACACTGAAGACATGCAAATACTCCATCAGAGAAAGGGCAGATTAATCAATGACATCAACACAAACTTACTGCTGACAACCTCTCCACTCTGTTGGCGGGGGGGGGGGGGGGGGGGGGGGCTCTACTTGTATAAGCGTTTAAT
Organism: Bufo gargarizans; assembly: GCF_014858855.1. Classification (NCBI taxonomy): domain Eukaryota; kingdom Metazoa; phylum Chordata; class Amphibia; order Anura; family Bufonidae; genus Bufo; species Bufo gargarizans. The sequence goes on along the minus strand of NW_025334725.1, from coordinate 195,378 downwards.
AGAACAGGTTCTGTAGACATCTATGTGGAATCAGCTGATAAGGGTGTAAAAGGACTGCGCTTCTTCTTGACGCAAACATCGTCCTGTAAGGCTGAGTTGTCATACTGACAGTATTATTTTACTACCATAGCAGACTCGCTATGTGCATTACTGCAAAGCACAGTGTTCTACAACCCTTTAAAGGCTCTCTGCAGCCCAGAAATAGCTTTTTTTTCTAACTTAATTTGCTGCAAATAAATTCGGATCAAAGCGAGTCTTTTAGAAAAATTCTGCGAACCGGCCGAATCGAATTTGTGAAAAATTCGCTCATCTCTACTCTTGACTGATCAGTGTGGGCAGAAATAAGACCTGTCAAGAGGCGGACTGAGTGGTGGACAGAGTGACTAGCTGTCCTGGAACCAACTAAAAGGCCTTTCCTCCTAAGCATACGGTGTGAGTGGACTGGTGGGCCAAAGGGCACAAGTTCAAAAGCACAGTATGATTCTTTCTCCTCCAAAATGAAGTTAAGTATACCAGAGTTTACAAGGGGGTCTCCAGGACTACAAAAAGATGGATGCTTTCTCCCCAACACAGCACCACACCTGTTCATGGGTTATGCCTGGGATTGACCCTTTAACATGTCAGGAATCCTGTATTGTGAGCTACTGTTCTCTGCTACTCCAGTTAATATTGATGACCTCTGCTTCTTTACATGTATGTACGTAGTATTGTGAGACACTTCATAGTTTATTTATACTTTTTTGGTTATTGTTCTTATTTTAGCTTTATAACATATTCCCGAATGTCATGAAATACTTACCTGGACCTCACCATAAAATCATGGAAAACTTTAAATTCATGACAGACTATATCAAAAAGAGGATGGAGGAAAACATGAAGACTTTGGACAGTAATAACCCAAGGGATTTTATAGACTGTTTCTTGATCAAAATGGAGAAGGTACAAACAAAGTCAAATGACTGTCTGATAGATAGTAGTGCTTGAGAACATCTATCATTGCATCTTCTTCTCCACATCTTTTCTTTAAACACAGGAAGGGAAGAATAAAGACGCATTCTTCAATCCAAATACATTGGTGATGTGCTCTATGATCTTGTTCTTTGGTGGGACAGAAACAGTCACCCTTACTCTGAGATATGTATTGTTAAATCTCATGAAACAACCCGAAATAGCAGGTATGTAGACTGCTTAAGGTTCAACATCTGATAACCTTAAAAAAATTATATAATAAAAAAAAAGTTTTTTTTTCTCCCCCCCCCCCCCAGAGAAGCTTTACAGGGAGATAGATAATGTAATTGGCCAACGTCCACCAAATTTTGAGGACAGACTCAATATGCCTTACACAGAAGCTTTCATAAATGAGGTCCAGAGATATGGCGATGTAGTACCCTTGAGTCTTCCCCATGAATTGACCGTGGATGCTGAGATTCGCAATTATAAATTGAAGAAGGTAAACATTAACTTGGGGTAAGGAAAACAAATTAAAAAAAATGACAATGCAAAAAATGTACTGATCAATTTCTTTTCAATATATTCTCACCCATAGGGAACAGTTTTCACTCCCGTGCTGACGAGTGTACACTTTGACAAAGCAAAGTTCAATAATGCTGAGAACTTTGACCCCAAAAACTTTTTGGATGAAAATGGCAAAGTTCTAAAGAAAGATTCCCTTATGCCATTTTCCGTAGGTGAGTATGAAATTGAACCAGATGCAAAATTGGGTGGATTATACGATGAATGAGGACTTATCCACTCTCCTGAACTTTTTTTTAGCAAATACTTGGATTCCCCTGTAAAATATAAATTTGGAGCACTTGGTGCCTTCCTCTATAATTTTGCTTGTCAATATCAAGGGTCTCACACAGACATTCTCAGCACAGATTGGACAAGTGTTATCATGCCAGAATACATGGCGCATTAACCAAGGGAAATGTTCTCTATGAACTTCCCTTTCATCTTTCATCTTTGCAGTCCTCATAGGGACTACTTAATACTGCATTCTTTCAGTACCTTAAACTCCAACATGCTTTTGAATCCACAGTTTAGATCAACCCTAGGAGTCATTGGTTTATTCCACACTTTGGTCTCCTAAATTGGTGAAACCACACATTTATGAGTTATTACACTTCAGTGTAACTAAGCCATTTGATACAGTCCTAGCTAAATGGATGGAGGATCTACCCAAACTGAGTGATAGGGACTGGGAGGAAGTTGTGGATTCCTCTCTACCTATTATTTTGGACACTGGTCTTAGGCTGAGTTCACACGGGCAAAATTTCCATGCGGGTGCAATGCGTGAGGTGAACGCATTGCACCCGCACTGAATCCGGACCCATTCATTTCTATGGGGCTGTGCACATGAACGGTGATTTTCACGCATCACTTGTGCGTTGCGTGAAAATCGCAGCATGCTCTATATAGTGTGTTTATCACGCAACGCAGGCCCCATAGAGTAAATGGGGCTGAGTGAAAATCACAAGCATCCGCAAACAAGTGCGGATGCGGTGCGATTTTCACGCATGGTTGCTAAGATGACAGTCTATTCACTGTATTATTTTCCCTTATAACATGGTTATAAGGGAAAATAATAGCATTCTTTAATACAGGATGCTTAGTAGAAGGTCAATTGAGGGATAAAAAAATATATATAATTAACTCACCCCCTTCTCTTGATCGCGTAGTTGCCGGTCTCTTCTTACTTCTTTAATCATGAGCTGCCGGCTAAAGGACCTTTGGTGATGTCACATCACATGGTCCAATCACATGATCCATCACTGTGGTGATGGACCATGTGATTGGACCATGTGATGATCTCAGTGACGTCACCACAGGTCCTTTGACAGGTCCTGAAGAAAGAACAGGAGACCGGCAGCTACGCGATCAATTGGAGGAGGCGAGTTAATTTTTTTATTTTTTAATCCTCAATTGACCTTCTACTAAGCATTTTGTATTAAAGAATGCTATTATTTTCCCTTAGAACCATGTTATAAGGGAAAATAATTACATCTACACAACACGGATCCCAAACCCGAACTTTGGGTCTGGGTACCACATTCAGGTTTTTATCACGCGCGTGCAAAACGCATTGCACCCGCGCAATAAAAACTGAACAACGGAATGCAATCGCAGTCAGAACTGACTGCTATTGGGTACCTAATCGCGCGGGTTTGCCGCAGTACACCCGGGACGCATCCTGAACAAATCCGTCACGCCCGTGTGAACCCAGCCTTAATAAACCCCTAAACCTCTTCATAACTTCGGCGTATCCTCCCCAAGTTCTAAATGTAAGATAGCTTCCAAGCTGTCCTACATTAAGACCTTTTCTACACCTAAAACAGGCGTACAGTATTTTAGCTTAATTCATGACCCCCCCAAGTTTTTCTCTTTTGATGTTCACACAGTTCCTCCCTTTTTTTTTCCACTTTGGAAACACTCAAATTTTCAGACTCTTTGCTATAACAGTTGCTCTTGGGGACCTCCTATTTCTCTTGATCATCTTTGAGATGTTTTTACACCTTGATAGGAGTCACCGGTGCTAAAATCAGATAATTGGACATAATTTGAAAAGCCCTGTCTGTATAAGGTCTCACAGCTGACAACGCATATCACAGCAAAAATCAAGCCATGAGGAGGAAAGAACTGCCCATAGAGCTCAGACACAACCATGACTCTTCCTAAAGCTGGCCAACCCTACCAAACTAAGTAATCAGCAGAGATGGGTATTGGTAAGAGAGGTGACCAAGAACCCAATGGTCCCTCTGGATGAGCTACAACGATCCTGGGAAAAACTTCCAGAAGGTTAACCATCATGGGCTTTATGGGAGAATGGCCAGAAAGAAGCCTCTCCACAGTAAAAGGCCCATGAAAGCCCATCTGGAGAAATGCACCTAAAGGACTTTTTGTGAAAAAACATAACTCATTGGTCTGATAAAACCACAATTTAACTTTTTAGCCTAAATTCTAAGCGGCATGTCTCGAACAAACCATGCACTGCTCATTACCTGCCTAAAACTATCCCTACAATAGAGCATGGTGGTGGAACCATCTTTCTGTGGGTTGTTTTTCAGCAACTGGGACAGATAGATAGGTTTGAGGGAAAGCTGATTAGAGAAAAGTACAGAGATATTTATAATGAAAACCTGATCCAGGGTGCTCTGGACCTCAGAATGGGTCAACGGTTCACCTTCTAACAAGACAATAACGATATGCGCACAGCCAAGACAACATAATGGTGAGTTAGGGAAAACCTTGTCAATGTCCTTGAGTGGCCCAGCCAGAGCCTTGACTTGAACCCAACTGAATATCCTGAATATCCCAACTAAACACTGACAGTCCACATCCAACCTGTCAGAGCTTGAGGGTATCTGCAGAGAGAAATGGCAGAAAATCCCCAAATTCAGGTGTGCAAATCTTGTTGCATCATACCCAAGAAGACTGGATGCTGTAATCGCTGCCAAAGGGACTTCAACTAAGTCCTGAGTAAAGGGTCTGAATACTTATGGCAATGCAATATATATATTTTTTCAATAAATTAGATTTCAACCATTCTGCTCTCTTTTCACATCGTTATTATGGGGTATTGAATGCAGAATGATGGGGAAAACTTTATTTATTTGTTATTTTAGCACAAGACCCCAACATAAAATGTGAAAAAAGTGAGTGTCTGAAAACTTTCCAAATGCATTGTATAAGATCCTATATACATATTGTGACACCAATGCAGGATTGGTTGTGGAACGGAGGTACTGTATATTTCCTGTGAGAGTCTTCCACCTGCTACTTCACATAGGAGAAGAATCTTGGGGAAATATACTTCCCTTCCACCGCCAATCCTGCATTGGTCACAATATATACAGCATATATATCACCTATTGCTAATACTCCTTTATGTATTCACTAAAATGTCTTTTTAGGTAAGAGAATTTGCCCGGGCAAGAACTTGGCACTTATGGAGCTCTTCATTTATATCACAACACTATTGCAGAACTTCACAATCAAGTCACCAGTGCCACCTGAAGAGATCTCAGTCGCTCCAGTTGCGATTGGACTTGGAAATATCCCTCCCAACTTTGAGATAATGCTCATACCCCGTACAGGCTCTTAAGAGTAACATAATAATGTCATACCTGTACCTGGTACGGATCTGAGCGATCATGTGATTTGGAAGACGTTCATGAGTGCAGGAATCAACTTGGTGACAGGGAAGAGTCAAAATATTCCAATTCTTACTTAAAGGGAGTCTGTCACCAAAATATCATCATGTGCGCTGCTTACATAGCGCTGTAGCACAAATAAACATGATGCAAATGGTACCTTTGCTATTTTCTTCTGTTGTTCATGAACAGCAAAAACTTGGTTTTATTGATATGCAAATGAGGGCTCGCAAGTTCCCAGGGGTGGCGTTCGGCCAGTAAGTGCCCAGGCCACTCTGCCTTCTCCGTGCATAACTTCTCCCTAACCCCTCGTCTGGCTCGCCTTGTAATCCCTACGTCATGCTGTTAAGTGGCAGAGAGCACAGTTCGCTGCCGGGCCCGGCGCCAGCTATCCTAAGCGGAATGCCGTTAGCTGGCGCCTGCGCAGACTACTGGGAGCGAGGCTGATGCCCACAGTGGTCAGAACAGTGTGCATACCCAGACCCGGTGGTGAACTGCACAAGCACGGCATCTACAGGGGTTGCAGGGCGGGCCAGACGGGGGATTAGGGAGGAGTTAGGCACAGAGAAGGCAGAGTGGCCTGGGCAGTTACTGGCCGAATGCCGCTCCTGGGCACTTGCTAGCCCTCAATTGGATATTAATAAAACCACGTTTTTGCTGTTTATGAACAACAGAATAACAAAGGTACAATTTAAATCATGTTTGTTTGTGCTACAGTTCTATGTAAGCAGCGCACAAGATGAAATTTTGGTGACAGACTCCCTTTAATAGTATCATTATCTTATGCAATATCTATCATTCTTTATTATATTATGTAAATGGTGTTATATGAGATATAGATTAACAGACAGTGGTGTACCTACCATACAAGCAGACCACTCAGCTGCTATGGGGCCCCTGGGGAAGGGGGGCCCAAAATGGAGGATAGGCCCCGTCCCCTTATTACCTTCAATACTGGCTCCCGTCCAGCTTCAGTTAGAAATTCCTATTGTCAGTGAAGAAATCTAAAGGACCTTTGATGATGTTATCACAGGTGCTGTAAGGGAATTGCACAGAGTAAAGTATAGTTCAGGGGTGGCCAACCTGTGGCTCTCGTGCCGCATGAGGCTTTTTGGCTCTTCAAGTGCGGCTCTAGCGGTGGAGCTGGCGCAGCCTAGTATCAGTTAGAGAACATGGCGCGCGCCGCTCACAGTGTGCTTACTTGACTATTTTTGGAACTCCCACAATGATAAATGGAGAGCATTTTGTTGGCCCTGTTCTGGAGATAGGTACAGGCCCCACCTTTAGGACCCGCTCCTATCTGACATTGATAAGCCATCAATGTATAAAAGGAGCCAATCCCTTTAACAGACGATGATTGGTAAAACTGGTCCCCAACATGTAGCCTTTGTTTCACATAAGTGTAAAATACAGGTCCCAATTACTATTTGGTTTCCCCTCCACGATGGTCTCACAATATGAAGCTGCAGTAAGGTCGTATTATTACTCTTCATTTCATAAGTGGTCTGCTATGCTTGAGAAGATGTGTGAGGCTTATCCTGAGGTGCCCATCCAATGTATTCAGCAGGGTGCAAGGTGGAGGTTGCTGGACATCATAAGGAGTTCTGGAGCCATGTTAATTTGCCTGGATGGGGTTCAGATATTCAGTCCTGCTAAAAGATGTCCAAGATTGTCACCTGATTGTCAATTATTTGCTATTACCATATTTTTCGCCCATAAGACGCACCAAGGTTTTAGAGCAGGACAACAAGGAAATAAATATTTTTAATTACACCTCAGGTCAGACCAACAATCAGACCCCCAATGTTAATAAGACCCCATTAAGACCTCAGATAAGAGCCCCATGCCTTTCATCAGCCTCCATGCCTCTAATCAGCCCCCATGCCTCTCATCACCCCCATATCAGCCCCCATGCCTCTTATCAGCCCCCATATCAGTCCTTATGCCTCTTATTAGCCCCCAGTATGAGCGTTGTGCCTCTTATTAGCCCCCATTATGCCTCTCATCACCCCAAGCCCCAAGCAGCCTTATGTTTTATCAAATAAAAAAAACACCTCTCCTGCTCCTGGCTGCTGCCGCTCATCACCGCCCGCGATCTACTTCCTCCTGCTATTGGCTGTGCTGTGAACTGGTGCGCACAGCGTGAGGTCACAGAACACCCTCATGCTGTGTGCAGCCACTGCACAGCTGACAGCTGAGGACCAGGAAGCTGCAAGTACAGAGCCTTCACCGCTTCCTGGTCTTCCAGTACTAATGAGCGCTTCAATAATGGAAGCGCTCATTAGTATTCGCCCCATAAGACGCAGGGGCAAAAAAATGTGTCTTATGGTGCGAAAAACACTGTATATAAGTTTCAAGCAACACTGACCATATTTGTATTATTATGGTGGATAGGTAAGAGCTTCTCGAATATCTTTTTTTCCTCATATTTTTGTGATTTTGTAGCCTAATGTGTATACTCACTTCATAAAATACATAACTCTCTATCCTGTTTATTGTGTCATTTTTATTTGTGGTCTTTTAAATCGAAAACTTGAAAATGAAGTCCAATCACTGAAAATGAAGTCCAGTCTGAAATCAGCAGATTATAGAGCAGGGGGAGCTGAGCAGATTGATATAAAAGATTCAGGATAACCTGTAATTTATTGATCTAAATCTCTGTTCATTCTGGGTCTGGCCTTAGGAGTCCAGTGATTGACAGCTAGCTCTGAATGTACTCTTATACACAGAAGCCCAGAACGAGCAGAGGTTTACATCACAATATTACAAGATACTGAATCAATCTGCTCATCTCCCCCTGCTCTATAACATGCTGCCTGCAGATTGGAGTGCATTTTCAATGTGACGGGTTCCCTTTAACCCGTAGAGGACCCGCGCCGTACGGCGCAGATGGACGCGACTTAAGGACCAGCACTGTACAGTACATGTACGGTGCAAGGCTCGCCGGGTTCTGGGAGAGGATCACAGGGGAATCGGGGCAGGATGGCTGCTCTTACCGGCAAGCATCCATGCCGGCTAAGGCCAGCACGAGGTATTTCTGCCCCCCCCCCCGCAGCTCCAAGCGCTGCGATTGTCTGGTCAATGAAGAACAGCACATCGCAGAGCCAGAAGCAGTATAGAGCTGCAGGGGGGTCATGTGGAGGTGACCAGTGCTGAACTAGTCAGCACCTGTCTCCCCCGAGGTCAGGCAGGTGACTCCAGTGTTTGGCATCCCCTGCCAGCGCTGCAATTGGTTGAATCAACGCTCCAGCCAATGGCAGCGCTACAGCAGCAGAGGGAACAGGAAGAATCCCTCTGCATGCAGCCATTCTAGCTGGAGAATGAATGCAGAGTGGACCTGTGCCCCTCTGTGCTGTAAATCTGCCCTGCTGGGACTTGTGGTGCACCACCACAGCTTACTTCAACCTGTGAAAAGAAGAAGAACATCTACATAGTAACATAGTTTATAAGGCCGAAAAAAGACACTTGTCCATCCAGTTCGGCCGGTTATCCTGCAAGTTCATCCAAGGCAAAAAAAAACAAAAAAACTGTGAGGTAGAAGCCAATTTTCCCCAATAAGGCTAACTGCACACAAACGTGTTTGTTTCCGTGTCCGTTCCATTTTTTTTGCGGATAGGATGTGGACCCATTCATTTCAATGGGTCAGCAAAAAATGCGTGCAGCACATCGTGTGCTGTCCGCATCAGTATGTCCGTTCCGTAGCCTCGCAAAAAAAATAGAACATGTCCAATTCTTGTTAATTTTAGGCATTGTTACAATGGATCCACACAAAAAAAAAAGGATGGCATACGGATGCAAATTGCGGACCGCAAAACACATACGGTCGTAGCCTAACTCCTTGGAACAACGATCCATCTCTAGTAACCATAGCCTGTAATATTATTATACTCCAGAAATACATCCAAGTTCCTCTTGAACTCTTTTAGTGCACTCACCATCACCACCTCCTCAGGCAGAGAGCTCCATAGTCTCACTGCTCTTACCGTAAAGAATCCTCTTCTATGTTTGTGTACAAACCTTCTTTCCTCCAGACGCAGAGGATGTCCCCTCGTCACAGTCACAGTCACAGTCCTGGGGATAAATAGATGATGGGAGAGATCTCTGTACTGACCCCTGATATATTTCCCCTCAGTTGTCTTTTTTCTAAAGTGAATAACCCTAATTTTGATAATCTTTTAGGGTACTGTAGTTGCCCCATTCCAGTTATTACTTTAGTTGTCCTCCTCTGAACCCTCTCCAGCTCTGCTATGTCTGCCTTGTTCACAGGAGCCCAGAACTGTACACAGTACTCCATGTGTGGTCTGACTAGTGATTGTAAAGTGGTAGGACTATGTTCTCATCATGGGCATCTATGCCCCTTTTGATGCAACCCATTATCTTATTGACCTTGGCAGCAGCTTCCTGACACTGGTTTCAACAGCTTTGTTTTCTGCTCACTAAAGTCCTTAGGTCCTTTTCCATGTCAGTGTTACCGAGTGTTTTACCATTTAGTATTTACGGGTGACTTGCATTATTCCTTCCCATGTGCATAACTTTACATTTGTCAGTGTTAAACCTAATCTGCCACTTATCTGCCCAAGCCTCCAATCTATCCAGATCGCTCTGTAGTAGTATACTGTCCTCTTCGGTGTTAATTACTTTACACAGTTTAGTGTCATCTGCAAAACTTGATATTTTACTGTGCAAGCCTTCTACAAGATCATTAATAAATATATTGAAGAGAATAGGGCCCAATACCGACCCCTGAGGTACTCCACTAGTGACAGTGACCCAATCTGAGTGTGTACCGTTAATAACCACCCTCTGTTTTCTATCATTGAGCCAGTTACTTACCCACTTACAGACGTTTTCTCCTAGTCCGAGCATTCTCATTTTATATACTAACCTTTCATGTGGTACAGTGTCAAACGCTTTGGAGAAGTCCATAAATACGACATCCATTGATTCGCCGCTGTCAAGTCTAGAACTTACCTCCTCATAGAAACTGATTAAATTAGTCTGACATGGCCGATCCCTCATGAAGCCATGCTGATATGGCGTTATTTGCTTCTTTTCATTGAGGTACTCCAAGATAGCATCTCTTAGAAAACCTTCAAACAGTTTACCCATGACAGATGTTAAACTTACCGGCCTATAGTTTCTGGGCTCTGTTTTTTTACCCTTTTTGATTATTGGCACCACATTTGCTATGCGCCAATCCTGTGGGACATTCCCTGTCAGTATACCGTAGAGTCCTTAAATATCAGAAATAAGGGTCTGGCTATGACATTACTTAATTATTTTAGGATACGGGGGTGTATGCCATCCGGTCATGGCGGGTCGGGTCCTGAACCAGTTGGGAAAAGTAATTGTATTTGGTTATTGCCAGGAACCTATTTCCTTTATGAGATATACAGCTTTCAGTTTCCCAGTCTATATCTGGATAGTTGAAGTCCCCCATAATAACCACCTCATTATGATTTGCCGCCTCGTCTATTTCGTTTGGTAGTAGATTTTCTGTGGACTCTGGTATATTAGGTGGTTTATAATAAACTCATATTAGTATTTTATTATTGTTTTTTCCTCCATGTATCTCTACCCCCAGTGACTGCACATGTTCATGTCCCTCACTTATATCTTCCCGGAGTGTGGGCTTTAGACAGGAGTTTACATAAAGGCAGACCCCTCCCCCTCTCCGCTTTTTGTGATCCTTTCTAAACAGACTGTAACCCTGTACATTAACCGCCCAGTTATAGCTATCCTCCAGCCATGTCTCAGTTATTCCCACTATGTCATAGTCCTCCTCACACTAATTCCAGTTCCCCAGTGTTATTAGTCAGGCTTCTGGCATTAGTATACATCAAATTAAGAGGTTTATGTATATTTTTTACCCTACACTTTTCCTTCTGAACTGTTCTAGTCCCTCCTTCCATTCCTTCCCTAGTCCCATTATCTTGCCACCGGTCTCTATCTGCACTATCTTCCCATCCTATAACGTAATTACCCTCCCGCCAGTCCCTAGTTTAAACACTCCTCCAACCTTCTAGCCATCTTCTCCTCTAACACAGCTGCCCCTTCCCCACTGAGGTGCAGCCCATCCCTACGATACATAGACAGAAGTCGGCCCAGTTCTCCAGGAACCCAAACCTCTCCTTCCTACACCAGTTCTTGAGCCACTTGTTAATCTCCCTAATCTCCCGCTGCCTTTCTTGGGTGACTGGTGGTACAGGTAGTATTTCGGAAAACACTACCTTTGAGGTTCTTGCCCTAAGCTTGTGACCTAAATCCCTAAAATCATTTTTAAGGACGCTCCACCTACCTCTAACTTTGTCATTGGTTCCAATATGGACCATGACTGCTAGATCTTCTCCAGACCCTCCCAGTAATCTGTCAACCCGATCCGCGATGTGTCAAACTCGAGCGCCAGGAAGAAAAACACACCGTTCGGCGATCCTGGTCTTTGTGACATATCGCCCTATCTGTACCCCTAATAATTTAGTCTCCCACTACAAGCACCTGTCTGGCCTGCCCTGCTCTCCTGGTTCCCTGCTTACTGGAACTGACATTCCCCTGACTGGCAGAGGAAGTGTCCGGCTGCAGCAGTGCCGTCCCTGGACTGACATCCCCCTCATCTGCCAACCTTGCAAACTTGTTGGGGTGTGTCAGATCAGGGCTAGCTTCCCTGGCACTCTTCCCTCTACCCCGCTTTATAACTGTTATCCAGCTAGCTACCTCACTTTCCTGAACCTCCTCGCTACTACCCTCCCCCTCATCTACCCCATAGAGTGATTGCTCAGTGAGCAGCAAACTCTTTTCCAAATTGTCAACACTTCTCAGTGTTGAAACTTGCCCAGTTAGATACTTGATGTGCGATTTCAAACGGGGAATTTGCTCACATTTTGAACAAAAATATGCACCCTTAAACGGCTGTTCCAGGACTGCATACATTAGACAAGATGTGCACTGGACTGTATTGTCAATAATGGAATACATACTCACCAAATGGGGATTACGCAAGAAAAGAGAAAAAGTACAATATAGTGCAGTGATAAGTATATAACTTACTGTAGCCCCTCCTAAAGTCCCTGAATCTGAAGTCACGTAAGCTAAAGTCACACACTTAATACAAACACACAATTAAAAATCAAACACGTGGACGCTCACAAACTTGCATTGTTTGTCTGCTTGTATAGGTTCAGCTCTCAAACCAGACTGCTTTTTTACCTCTGGATTCTGGAACATCTGCTGCAGTGTTTTTTTTTTTTGTTTTTTTTTTGCAGCAGCAGAAGTTCCAGATCCCTAATACCTCACCCCCTTCCCAAGCCATAATCCTTGTCCCTATCCCCCCTCTCCCCATCCGATTTTGTCTACAGCGAACAAATTGTGACTTATTTTTGTCACTTTTACAGTTGCAAGAAAAAGTATGTGAACCCTTTGGAATAATATGGATTTCTGCACAAACTGGTCATAAAATGTGATCTGATCTTCATCTAAGTCACAGCAATAGACAATCACAGTCTGCTTAACTAATAACACACAAATAATTGTATGTTATCATGTTTTTATTGAACACACCATGTAAACATTTACAGTGCAGGTAGAAAAAGTATGTGAACCCCAGTGGCGGATTACAATAGGGACGTTCGGGTCGGCAGCCCCGGGCCCAGCACCGCTGGGGGGCCCAACGCTGACCCGAACGCCCACATACTGCGGCGGGGCACGGGAGCGCATAGCTCCCTGTCCCGTCGCTGATCACCGGCATTCAGCGCATAGGCCTCAGGCCTTGTAGGCCTGAGGCCTATGCGGTAGTGAAATCCCGGCGCAGGCGTGCGTGATGACGTCATCGCGCGCCTGTGCCGGGACGCAGCACTGTGACGCGCCTGACTCATCCCGCCCGCCTTCCTTCCTCTGCGAGCAAGCGCCTGGCCCTGGACATAGGTGAGTATTTATTTTTTCATTTTTTGTTCATTTTTTATTTTTTTATTTCATTTGCCTACTTAGGGGGGGACACAGGAGGACCTATTAGGGAAGAATCGATTACATGGGGGGGAATGTGGGGGCTGTATGGGGCCAAATTATTATGGGAGGGAATACTATGTGGGGGCAAATTACTAGATGGGGCAGTGTGGGGGCAAATTATTATGAGGGAATACTATGTGGGGGCAAATTACTATGTGGGGGCAAATTATTATGAGAGGGACTACTATGTGGGGGCAAATTACTAGATGGGGCAGTGTGGGGGAAACTATTGTGTGGGGGCAAATTGCTGTGTGGGGGCAAATTATTATGGGAGGGACTACTATGTGGGGGCAAATTTCTATCTGGGGGCAGTGTGGGGGAACTATTGTGTGGGGGTAATTGCTATGTGAGGACTATGTGGGGGAAACTATTGTGTGGGGGAAATTGCCATGTGGGGACAGTGTGGGGTAATTTCTATGTGGGGACAGTGTGGGGTAATTTCTATGTGGGGACAGTGTGGGGTAATTTCTATGTGGGGACAGTGTGGGGTAATTGCTATGTGGGGGCAAATTACTATGTGGGGGCAAATTACTATGTGGGGGCAAATTATTATGAGAGGGAATACTATGTGGGGACAAATTACTATGTGGGGGCAAATTATTATGAGAGGGACTACTATGTGGGGGCAAATTACTAGATGGGGCAGTGTGGGGGCAAATTACTAGATGGGGCAGTGTGGGGGCAAATTACTAGATGGGGCAGTGTGGGGGCAAATTACTAGATGGGGCAGTGTGGGGGCAAATTGCTATGTGGGGACAAATTACTATATGGGGCAGTGTGGGGGCAAATTACTATGTGGGGGAAACTATTGTGTGGGGGAAATTGCAATGTGGGGACAGTGTGGGGTAATTTCTATGTGGGGACAGTGTGGGGTAATTGCTATGTGGGAAAATTGCTATGTGGGGGCAAAATACTTTGTGGGGGCAGTGTGGTGGAAATTACTATGTGGGGGCAGTGTGGTGGAAATTACTATGTGGGGGCAGTGTGGAGGAAATTACTATGTGGGGGCAGTGTGGAGGAAATTACTATGTGGGGGCAGTATGGGGCAAATTACTATGTGGGGGCAGTGTGGGGCAAATTACTATGTGGGGGCAGTGTGGGGCAAATTACTGTGTGGGGGGGGGGCAAACTACTATATGGGGGCAGTGTGGGGCAAATTACTGTGTGGGGGCAAACTACTATATGGGGGCAGTTTGGGGGAAATTGCTGTGTGGGGGCAAATTACTATGGGGGATTACTATGTGGGGGCAGTGTGGTGGAAATTACTATATGGGGGTGTTGCTATTGGGGAGGCACTATAGGGGCAATTCTATTATTTCTGGGGACACTATACAGGGATTATTGCCTGGAGCACAATAGAGGGTGGTATTATTACTGGGGGTCTCTAGGGGACATTATAGCTGCTGTGGACACTATAGGAACATTTGGGGTAATTTATCAAACTGGTGTAATGCAGAACTGGCTTAGTTGCCCATAGCAGCCAATCAGATTCCACCTTTCATATTTGACAGCTCTTTTGGAAATCCAGTTCTACTTTACACCAGTTTGATAAATTACCCCAATTATATCTATCAGGGTCACTATTTTTTCAGCAGTATAGTTCCTGGGGCATTGGGGAGCACAACGGGCACAGTATTGGGGGTGGCAGGATGACACTGTGGGGACACCAGGATGAGGAGGTTGATGGAAAAATTGAGAAATCTAACGTGTCCGTGTTACAAACTGTAGAGACGAGATGCGGCTGAAAGAATTTGCCATGGTGGTCTGGGTCAAACGGAGGAGAAGAGGAAATAGAAGGTCTACATGACAGGAGATGTCACTGGATGTAACAGGTATGTGGTGCTGTATTCTCCTCCATGTCTTTTTTATTACAATTATATGTATTTTAAATTTGACGACCAAATTTTTCAGTTTAGGACCCAATTTGGGGTATTTTTTTTTTTTGTCTGAAGATGTCATATGGCCTAAGAAGAGACTGTGGCGCTCATAAAGCACCGCAGCCTCTTCATACAAAAAAAACAAAAAACTAAACTAAAATGGAGGGGGGGGGAGGGCCTAAGTTGGGTAGACAGCCCCGGGCCTATCATGCACTTAATCCGCCCCTGGTGAACCCCTAGACTAATGACATCTCCAAGAGCTAATTGGAGTGAGGTGTCAGCCAACTGGAGCCCAATCAATGAGATGAGATTGGAGGTCTTGGTTACAGCTGCCCTGCCCTATAAAAAACACACCAGTTCTGGGTTTGCTTTTCACAAGAAACACACAACACTATGTGTGGAGAAAACGAGGCACAGCACACCAACATCAAAACCAATTGCAGGACAACGACCCAAAGCATAGAAGTAAATCAACAACAGAATGGCTTAAACAGAAGAAAATACGCCTTCTGGAGTGGCCCAGTCAGAGTCCTGACCTCAACCCGATTGAGATGCTGTGGCATGACCTCAAGAAAGCGATTCACACCAGACATCCCAAGAATATTGCTGAACTAAAACAGTTCTGTAAAGAGGAATGGTGAAGAATTACTCCTGACCGTTGTGCACGTCTGATCTGCAACTACAGGAAACGTTTGGTTGAAGTTATTGCTGCCAAAGGAGGTTCAACCAGTTATTAAATCCAAGGGTTCACATACTTTTTCCACCTGCACTGTGAATGTTTACATGGTGTGTTCAATAAAAACATGGTAACATTTAATTCTTTGTGTGTTATTAGGTTAAGCAGACTGTGATTGTCTATTGCTGTGACTTAGATGAAGATCAGATCACATTTTATGACCAATTTGTGCAGAAATCCATATCATTCCAAAGGGTTCACATATTTTTTCTTGCAACTGTAGCTCCCAATTACCATTCTAGCTAAATCTGTTTTCCAAAAGCCTTTCTTGTAAGTAATATAAATGTGGATTACAGGCAGAGGTGTAACGTGATGATCCATGGGCCCCGCAGCCATAATATGCAATCTATAACAGCTCCTTCCCCCCATTCTTCATTTATAAAATGAGGGGGATATTTATCAAAGTGGTGTAAAGTAGAACTGCCTCAGATTCCTCCTTTAATTTTTCAGAGCTCCTTTGGAAAATGATAGGTGGAATCTGATTGGTTGCTAGGGGCAACTAAGCCAATTTTTATTTACACCAGTTTGATAAGTCTCCCCCTTAGTTTTCTTACGCGACAGAGGAACCTTTGTCTCCCTCAGACTCAAAGCTCGGTAGCGACTTCTACTTCTACACCCCGAAACCTATGCTGTTGAATATAGGAACGACACACAGACTCACATTTTTAAGTCCAATTCACCTACAGTACCAGGTTGTCCATATTTGTATGCGTTCTTCAAGTCAAAGATTCCATAAAATTTCTAGTAGGGGGTAAAATAGGGGTAGAATTTTTTTGTTATGACTCTGATTTGGAGGTTTAGGAGGAGAGTTATCAAACGGATATAAAGTAGAACTGGCTTAGTTGCCCATAGCAACCAATCAGATTCCACCTTTCATTTTGCAATGGAGCTGTGAAAAGTGAAAGGTGGAATCTGATTGGTTGCTATGGGCCACTAAGCCAGTTCTACTTGACACCCGTTTCATAAATCTCCCCCTTGGTTTCCAAATACAGACTTGAAGGTACCTTGCAAAACAAGTAGAGTATTGTAGATTATGGAAGGAGAAAGCGATCCATCCATAAGGGTTTTTTTTTTATACAAGCAAGACAAGGTGTAGTAATAAGGTTTTAAGCAAATGAAGGTAAAAATCAACTTCTGTCAGCTTCAGGGGTGGGAGGGATGGTGACTTTCTCCCTGCAGCTCACGCTCAGACAGCACAGTGCTGCTGTCTGAGAGTGAGCTGTTCAAAAGAACATCCATGTGTCCATCCAGGCCCTGCGCCGGATGGAGGACAAGGAGTCTGAAAGCTGGACTGTCCGGCCTAAAACTGGACCTCTGGCCACCCTAGGGGCAGGCTGCTATGGAGGTCACAGTTAAGGGGACGGTCCGCTATGGAGGTCAGTGTTAATGGGCAGATTGCTGTAGAGGCCACTGTTAAGGGGACAGGGTGTTGTGGAGGTCACTAATGAAGGGGCAGGCTACTGTGGAGGTCACTGTTAAGGGGGCAGGATGCTGTCGAGGTCACTGTTAAAGGGGCAGGCTGCTGTGAAGGTCACTGATAAGGGGGCAGGATGCTGTGGCGGTCACTGTTAAAGGGACGGGCACTGTGGAGATCAGTGTTAAGGGGCGGAGTGCTGTAGAGGTCACTGTTAAGGGGCGGGGTGTTGTAGAGGTCACATTTTAAGGGAACAGAGCTCTGTAGAGGTCACTGTTAAGGGGGAGGGTTATTGTGGAAATCACTGTTAACAAGATGGGGTACTGTGGAGGTCACTAATAAAGCGGCGGCTGCTGTGGAAGTCACTGTTAAAGGGGAGGGCACTGTGGATTTTACTGTTAAGGGGGCAGGCCACTGTGGAGGTCACTTTTAAAGGGGTGGGGTACTGTAGATGTCACTGTTATAGTGGATATGTAACATCCCAGAGTATGTCACTAAACTCTGTCTCCCTGCTACAACATGTTAGGTGTGTATGTACTGTCATCTGGTGTAATTTAACTGTGCATTTTCATCATATGTACTTTCCAGGCTTGTATTATGTATTTGCTGTAATTTCCCTGTCCACCAGCAGGTGGCAGCAATATGTAGCAGACCATAGCTAGTTAGTATATCTAGTCTGGAATAGTCCATTCCAGTCTAGCCACCCCCCTGTGTGAGCAGAAGTGGGACGTTTCCATGTCCTGTCTCATGAGGAGGAGAGGAAGTTTAGTCAGTGTACCAGCCACTGTGTTGGTAGGAGCTCCCAGAACCAGGGATCCCAACCCTGGATCCTGCCTCGGCTGAGGCTAAGGATACATCTTCCCAGCCTGAGTCATCTACCTCAGCTGGTTGACAAGCAAGCAACAGCCTCCAGAACTTCAGATCTCCAGGACGACATCATTCCCTGCGAGCAGTGCTGTGAGTACATATCCAGAGTCCAGGAGAAGCCAAATTCCTCCTCAGCTAGTCAGGCCCACATCAAGCAGAATACAGACAGAGCAGAAGATAAATACCTGCCAGACTCTTTAGGCATATGACAAGAAGCAGAATAGATATAAATTCCTGACACATATTGCCAATACCTGCTGGGACCCAAAAAGACTATTGCTGTAACTCGTATGGATATCTGTTGCTATTAAGTAAAGACAAGTTGGATTATATCTCCTGTCTGGACCTCAATCATTCCACCATTACTCCTACTGACCACACTCAATTTTTTTGCAAAGTGAGCCAGGATCCAGGAGTCCAGCCGTACCAAGGTAGGAAACACAGTTGACACTATACTTACTGCTATACAGAGACATTACCCCCCTCTGGCATTCCTCACCTGGTACGTGAGTTATAACATCTTAAAGGGCCCTGCTACAGTACCTGCGCAAGGTGCAATTGGCGTCACGAACTACTACAGACTTATACACATATCTATCCTGACCCACTGCATGGTACCACGGTCCTGCTCATTGCAGATACTGTCGATATCTTTTAATGACATACATAAACATTAGATGAAATATACCCGTGCGAAGCTGGGTCCTTCTGCTAGTCAGGAGAATATAAATTCCAATATAATACAATTATTCAGATTACACTATTTTATGTAAAACATCATCCTATTCTTTATTGTGCTTCTAGTTGGTGCTTGGAGCCTGCTTTGTGTGTCCAAAAAGTATTGTGTACTGTATGTAAAGTGTAGAAGAAAAAATAAGCTGGTAGATGAGGGTAGAGATAATAAACAAAAAGATATGTAACTAGAGAGAACCGGATAGTGAATCTATCAACCTTCGCACCTACAGAAACAAGTCTACATTGCTGACTGATAACTATGGTCTTGATGTGTCTTGTAAAACATGCCCATATCAATTGTGGGGGTCTATAAGAAGTCTGGTTGGTCTCAAGAAAGTTCCTCAACATATGCTGTGTCCCAAACAGCTTGGATTCTTCTTTTGTTTCCCCCTGGAGCTAAGATGTTCTACTGTATTTCTGATTACCACACTATGGAAATAACATGTGTGATTGTTTAGCGAGCATCAGAGACTTGGATGGAAAAGGATTTGGCTTTATATGAAGAATTCAGCTGGTAATTGATTTAGTCTGTTATTTTCATCAACTGCAAAATCTGGGGAACAAAATACATTAATATCAGG
This sequence comes from Bufo gargarizans, assembly GCF_014858855.1. Classification (NCBI taxonomy): domain Eukaryota; kingdom Metazoa; phylum Chordata; class Amphibia; order Anura; family Bufonidae; genus Bufo; species Bufo gargarizans. The sequence continues at coordinate 176,017 of NW_025334725.1, read as the reverse complement.
ATACACACTCCTGAGGTCTTAAAGGGGTATTGTCATCTGAGACAATGGGGGTTTATTGCTAGGTTATACCTCCATTATCTAGGTGCGGGTCCTAGTCCCTATCTCCTAAACAGAGCCCTAAAAGTGGTAGAGGGCGCACTTATCTACTTTTATAATAGATAGTAATACCTCCAAAAATAGATATTATTTTACATTCCGCATATGTCTACTTCATGTTTGGGTCATTTTGGGAATGCAATTTTATTTTTTGGGGACGTTACAATGCTTAGAAGTTTAGAAGCAAATCTTGACATTTTTCAGAACCAGTTCAGGTTTGAAGTCACTTTGTGAGGCTTACATAATAGAAACCACCCAAAAATGACCCAATTTTACAAACTACACCCCTGAAGGTATTCAAAACTGATTTTACAAACGTCGTTAACCCTTTAGGTGTTCCACAAGAATTAATGGAAAAAGTTACCCCATTTTGGAAACTACGGGATAGGGTGGCAGTTTTTTTGGTACTATTTTAGGGTACATATGATTTTTGGTTGCTCTATATTACACTTTTTGTGAGGCAAGGTAACAAGAAATAGCTGTTCTGGCACCGTTTTTATTTTTTGTTTTTTACAACATTCATCTGACAGGTTAGATCATGTGGTATTTTTATAGAGCAGGTTGTCACGGACGTGACAATACCAAATATACATTAAAAAAAATTCTTTAGTGTCTCCACATTCTAGTATAGTTTTATTTATTTTTTGGGCAACTGTTTTTCGGGATGAGATAACGGTTTGATTGGCACTGTTTTGGGGTGGGTATGACTTTTTGATCGCTTGCTATTACACTTTTTGTGATGTAAGGTGACAAAAAATGGCTTTTTTTACACAGTTTTGATATATATATTTTTTTTAAGTGTTCATCTGAGGGGTTAGGTCATGTGATATTTTTATATAGCAGGTTCTTACGGACGCGGCGATACCTAATATGTCAACTTTTTTTTATTTATGTGAGTTTTACACAATGATTTCATTTTTTAAACAAAAAAAATCATGTTTTAGTGTCTCCATAGTCTGAGAGCCATAGTTTTTTCAGTTTTGGGCGATTATCTTGGGTAGGGTATGATTTTTGCGGGATGAGATGACATACCTAATATGTATACTTTTTTATTTACTTAAGTTTTACACAATGCCAGCATTTTTGAAACAAAAACAATGATGTTTTAGTGTCTCCATATTCTGAGCCATAGTTATTTTTATTTTTTGGGCGATTGGCTTAAGTAGGGGCTCTTTTTTTGCGGGATGAGGTGACGGTTAGATTGGTACTTATTTGTGGGGCATACGCCTTTTTGATCACTTGGTGTTGCACTTTTTGTGATGTAAGGTGACAAAGGTGCTTTTTTTTACACCGTTTTTATTTAAAAAAATGTATGGTATTTATCGGACAGGGTGGATCATGTGATATATTTATAGAGCCGGTCATTACAGACGCGGCAATACCTAATATGTATGTTAGTTTTTTTATTATAAAATAAGGGGAAAGGGGTGTTTGTTTGTTTTTACTTTATTAATGTTATTACTTTATTAATTTTATTAAAAACATTTTTTTTGACACCTCGGCTCCCATAGAAGGCAGTTCCCATTCCCAATGCCGTGCAAGGCATCGGCACGGCATCGGGCTGCCTTCTGAGACATTGAGTCCCCGCCACAGCACCTTGAGGACTCGATGGGCTCCCTCGAACATAAACCCCTTAATCCGCAGCTACGGGGGGGAAGGGGGTGTCACAGGACCCCCCTCGGCATTGACCCAGGATGCCTGCTGATTGATTTCAGCAGGCACCCAGTTCCGATCACCACCCGCCGCGCGGCAGTGATCGGAAATACACAGGGCGTACAGGTACGCCCTGTGTCCTTAAGTACCGGAACACCTGTACACCCTGTGTTCATAAGAGGTTAAAGGGTTTCTGTCACCTGAAAAATGGGTATTAAGCCGGCTGACATTAGCGATGTGTTAATGTCAGCTGAACATAACTATATTAGTGCCATCTCACTGCCTAAAGCCTTTATTGGGAAAAACAAACTTTTATACTATGCTAATTAGCCTCTAGGAGCAGGGGGGGCATGGCACCTGCTCCTAGAGGCTCCGTTTGCCCACCTCTTTTCACGCCCTTTTTGATTGACAGGGCCAGGTCAGCGCTGCTCTCCTCCCGCCAGCCGTGTTTGCAGTGTAAATCTCGGCGCACGCGCACTGAGGAAAGGATGCTCGGCGGCTGCTGACTTCCTCACTGCGCCTGCGCCAAATACTGTACGGCGCAAGATTTACACCTCAGACATGGCCGGCGGGAGGATTGCAGTGAAAAGAGGTGGGCAAAAGGAGCCTCTAGAGGCTAATTAGCATATTATAAAAGTTAGTTTTTCTCAATAACGGCGGCAGGCAGTGAGATGGCACTAATATAGTTATGTTCAGTTGACATTAGCACATCGCTAATGTCAGCCAGCTTAATACCCATTTTTCAGGTGACAGAAACCCTTTAAGGGTGGGTTCACACTAGCGTTAGGGATTCCGTTATGACTTTCCATTATAACATGGTTATAACGTAAAATAACGGAATGCCCAGACAGAATCCAAAACGGAAGCCTTTAAAAGGCATTCAGTTTGCTTTCCGTCCTAATGGAAGTCTATGCGAAAGCATAACGGATCCGTCTGTGTCCCGTTATGCAAGACAGAAAACAAAGTCCTGTTGACAGGACCCAGACGGATCCATTTTGATTCCCATAGATTTTTATTAGGACAGAAAGAAAACTGAATGCCTTTTAAAGGCTTCCGTTTTGCATTCCGTCATAATACAAGTCTATGGGCAGAAGAACGGATCCGTCCTTCCGTCTTATGGATTCCGTTATAACCATGTTATAATGGAAAGCCATAACGGAATCCCTAACGCTAGTGTGAACCCACCCTAATATGGTTATATTCTAATAGTATGATCGTTTTCACAGGCGGCGATGCCCATGATGTTTATTTTTATTTTTTTATTGGTTAAAAGGGTTGGCCACTTTCTGGTTACTGTTGACCAAAGTGTTAGTGAGATAATTATATCACACTTACTAATATAGCCTTTGTTAAAATTCTGCACCATTTTCTATATTTAAGAAGGTATGCCCCCCTTGTTTTCCGAGTCTTTTGTGCTGTCCACACAGAGGTCCTGTCCATAAAATGGCTGCTGATGGAGGGTCATGTGACCAGGGAAATCACCTCCATGTGATGTCTCCTGCATTCCAGTACTCTGCAGCTGCACTAAACTCCAAACAGTACAGATGCAGGTGCCATATAATTATCTTACACTCATATTAGTCAACAAATAACCAGAAAGTGGCCAACCCCTTTAAGTATTTGATTTTGATTTTGGAGAAAGGGGGATGATTTTAACTTTTTAAAATTTTTTATTTATTTTTAAACTTTTTTTATTCTGGCTGACTATAACTGGCAATCATTAGATTGCCCATTATGTGCATTGATGCCTATACAGCTATCATTGAACACTTCATTTTCAATATACCAATACAGGGCTGCCACCTAGTGGCCTGTATTGGTATATTCCACTAATATCTGCCGAAGCCTGCTTGAGGCGTTGGGCTATTAGTATAGTGCAACAGGTTCCCTGATCTCATTTGACCACGGCAGCTGAAGGGAGAAATGTATACGATAAGCCTTATGCCTGATCGCATATGTGTGCCTAAGTTCTCTGCTGTTTGAAACAGCAAAAACCCCATGGCTATGGAGCCCGCTGCATGCGCAAGCTGGCATCATATTTAAGGACGCGGCATGTACGGCGGAGGTCGAGAAGGGGTTAATCCTGCAGATCTTGCACACAGCTGTGGTTTTGTGTACCTGCTTTGTGGAGAAAAACACACAGAGCTTCAGGCAGCCAAGCTGGGATTAGCTCTGGCTCATTTTGGGCCTAACCCACCTACGGTGTCAGCAGCATCACCAGATCCCAAAGCAGAAGTGGCACTGGCTGTTTTTTGGGAGGTACTTGGCCTCTGCTCTTTTTTGCTTCCACCACTGCCCACTGATGTTGCCTCCTCCTCAGCTCCCCAGAACATTTCACTCCCAGGTCCTGTCCAGCACATCTTCATCAGAGTCCTCACCCTTCCTGCCACTTTTATCAGTCTGTGAGATATCATGGTGGGCTCCTGGGCCCCCTCTCCTGCTCTGCATTTTCCCCGACTGCTACTGTCACTGCCCCCACCACCAATGCCGTGGCAACGAGTGCCACTCTTACCACCACCATCAACACAGGTATGCACGAGATCACCAGCGTTCTCCCCAACCTCCTCCCAGTCCAGACCAAATGGTGAGGGCCCTCACACAAGTCATCAACAGGGAGAGTCTCTGCCATAGAGCGTGGTAGTTTTTTTTTTGCCTCTTCTTAGGAAAAATTAAGGTGTATCTCTAGGAATGTGCAGTGAAGACTGAGAGGCCTCCACTGAAATTCTTATTTGGGCTGCAAGGAGGAGGAGCAGAAGGAACGGTGTGATCCATGGCTCCACGACACAGTGTCAGACTCTGAAGTCACCTCCACGTCAACCTGCTGCGAATGAGAGGAGGAGTGAGCCATCCAATCCACAATCTCAGTGAGCCATCCAATCCACAATCTCAGCTTTCTCCTCAGCTATAATATTGCGCCTATCTGAAGCCAGCAGGGACAACTGTAACATACTACTACTACTACTGGCCAGATAGTTGGTGCTGCTACTACTCACATTCTAGCTCTGGTATTTTACTTTGGAACCCTTCTGTAGCCGTGACAGTTTTGGAACTCTCAGATAATGTTGTGCACCATGCAATATGTATTGGTGTAATAATAACCCATATATAGTAACATAGTAACATAGTATATAAGGCCGAAAAAAGACATTTGTCCATCCAGTTCAGCCTGTTATCCTGCAAGTTGATACAGAGGAAGGCAAAAAACACCTGTGAGGTACAAGCCAATTTTCCCCACTTAAGGGGGGAAAAATTCCTTCCCGACTCCAATCAGGCAATCAGAATAACTCCCTAGAACAATGACCCACATACAGACGTTTTCTCCCAGTCCGAGCATTCTCATTTTATATACTAATCTTGTATGTGGTACAGTGTCAAGTGCTTTGGAGAAGTCCAGATATACGACATCCATTAATTCGCCGAAGTCTAGAACTTACCTCCTCATAGAAATTGCTTAAATTAGTTTGGCATGACGGATCCTTCATGCAGCCATGCTGATATGGCGTTATTTGCTTATTTCCATTGAGATACTCTAAGATACCTGTAGCATCTCTCAGAAAACCTTCAAACAGTTTACCCACAACAGATGTTAAACTTACCGGCCTATAGCTCTGTTTTTGGACCCTTTTTGAATATTGGCACCACATTTGCCATGCGCCAATCCTGTGGGACATTCCCTGTCAATATAGAGTCTGGCTATGACATTAAGGGTCTGGCTATGACATTACTTCATTCCCTTAGGATACGGGGGTGTATGCCATCCGGTCCTGGCGATTTGTCTATTTTAATCTTTTTAAGTCACTGTTGTACTTCTTCCTGGGTCAGACAGGACACTTTTAATGGGGAATTTACATTTACATTCTGCATTTCATCTGACAGTTTATTTTCCTCAGTGAATACATTGGAGAAAAAAATATTGAATAGCTTTGCTTTCTCCTCAGCGCTCTCTGCGACTCCCCCCTCATTACTCTGTAGAGGGCTGACACCTTCAGATTTATACTTTTTACCATTTATATAATTGAAGAACATTTTAGGGTTAGTTTAGCTCTCTTTTGCAATTAATCTCTCGGTCTCTAGTTTGGCCGCTTTTATTAGTTTTTTACATATTCTATTTTTTTCCTTATAGTTTTTCCAGTGGCGTAGCGTGGGTTGCCAGCACCCGGTGCGAGCCATGTATTGCGCCCCCCCTCCCAACCTGTGGACATGCCCCTTTTACAGATAATGTAGTAGTCCTACATAACACCACAGATAACATGGTGATAACTCTCTAAGTACAGATGATGTAGTAGATGGGTGTGAGGCCCCAGAATTCAGAACACACACACACAGTGTGACCTGAAGTCTGGGGCCAGGATGCGGCAGGGTGGGCCAAATTCTCAATCCATCCCCCAACCCTACCGTGAAACAAATATGTGTTTTTACATTACATACATCACTACAAAATATACAGTATAATACCGCACCACATACCTCATCCATGCAGTGACATCTCCTGTGATGTAGACTTTCCTCAGCGTCTTCATTCGGAGATAAGACACCTACTATCAGCCGCGTCTCATCTCTGCAAAGTTTTATTATTATTAGTTATTATTATATATAATGGCCCCTCTAATTAATAAATAATGGTCCCTCTGTAATATTAGGATATATAATGGGCCATTATATATCCTAATAATACAGAGGGGGCCATTATATATAATAATAATAATAATAATAATAATAATAATACAGAGGGGGCCATTATATATCCTAATATTACAGAGGGGTCACTATATATAATATACAGGGGGGGCCATTATATATTATAGTTATACAGAGGGGCTATAATAAACAATAATTATACAAAGGGGCCATTATATATTATACAGAGGGGCCATTATATATAATAATTATACAAGGGGCCATTATATATTATACATAGGGGCCATTATATATTATAATTATACAGAGAGGCTATTAATAATGGGCCCTCTGTATAATTCTAATATATAATGGCCCCCCTGTATAATTATTATATATTATGGCCCCACTGTATAACTATACATTATAGTTATACAGTGGGGCCATAATATATAATACTTATACAGGGGGGCCATTATATATTAGAATTATACAGAGGGCCCTTTATTAATGCTAAGTTCCAAGAAAATAAAATTTCAATAGTGTGTAGATTGCTACCCACCCTGTATCTTGTAGAAGTTACATGTATATGCTGGTTTAATAAAATTTAACAATCCCCCCCAAAAATTTAATTCCAACTGTGTGATCAATTTCACGTTAGCACTCACATGTAGATTATTGCTATACCATGTGCTTTGCTGCAGTAATCACATATATATATATATATGCTGGTTGATTAAATTGAACCCCCCAAAAAACTTAAATTGCGTGCAAAGGGAATTCATAGAAACGGATGATTGAGGCTTGATGCTCAATTTCACGTTTAACACTCATAGGTATACTGCTAATCACGTATATAGGCTGGTTAATTAAACTGAACCCCCCCCCCCCCCCCCCAAAAAAAAAAGCATTTCTGTGAAAATAGGGGGAAAATATGAAATTATTTCCTTGTAGTTAGCTGCTTTTGATGTCTTTACTGCAGCAGCTGCAGTTCTGCTAGGAGGCACGGTGGCCACAGCTCCTCACTCCTTCCTCCCTGGCTTTCAGCTTCCCTGCATCCCTATTCTACACACACAATTCTTAGCCTTTCCCTGGCAGTATGATACAAGCTTGATTTCTCACTGTCCCTGACTCCCTAAGATTGTTTTTCTGGCAGACATTGTAAGACTCAACCACCCTCATTCACAGCCCAGTACAGAATGCTGTTCTGCTCGTTCTGCTAGGGCACCTCACTGCCTTGATTGGCATTGATTGGCTCATCCAGGCTTTCTGTCAGAAAGACCTCTTCTTCTTCCTCCCTAGTGTTTTTTCTTGTCTTGTTGAAACTGGCGCTAAAATGGCACTACGTTATCCCATGACTAACGTAAAAAATTAAAATCAGATATCATATAGTACATAATAATCTCTTTTTAACACATGGATCTGCCCATTAATTGCTATGCTAAATTTCAAGGGGAGTCAGTTGAAGGATGGGACTTAGCATGTGCGGCCATCTTAGTAAGTTGGACAAAGAAATAATGGTAGAATATTTTTCGTGGGACAACCCCTTTCATATTAGCCTAGTCTAGTACAGGGATGCCCAACCTGAAGCCCTCCAGCTGTTGCAAAACTACGCAGGTTGAGCATCCCTGGTCTAGTACAAGTAATGTGCAATTTAAAAAGGCATGGAAAATCATATGATACTGGTCAGAACCAAGCCATAAAAATTACCCTGGCAAATAATTAAAAAGCAGATAGAAAGTAGTTGAAAACAACATATGAATACAATCATATAAACATAATAATTTATACCAAAAATTCATGATGCCAAAAACAATAAATAAGGTCGTGACAATAATTCATACAATAAGGCTGTCTTGAGTCCAATACAAAAATCCAAAATATTTCTTTTTCTCGATCTTCTCCACAGGCTGTTCTGAACAAATGTTCAGAGAAAGAGGACACATCTCCTCATGGATTTCTCAAAAGTGTTTAGTTAGTGCATAGACATTAGTTACGCTTTTATTATTAACATTGCTCAAAGGTTTGCCTATGGTTTTCCGCAGAGGGCCACACGTATATCTACATGATGTTGTTTGCAAAGTGTACAGGCTGCTAGACAGACAACACTTACATCTGGGGTTACCACCGCTATAGCATCCTGCTCTAGACAGCCACATTTGATTTTGTTTGGAGTTGGAAAAGACCAAGTTAGGAGATAATGGAGCAGGTAGAGTGGGAGCTCTTCTGGCTGCCACTCTAATGTCAGGCGTGTGCTAATCTTCATGTCAAGGTTGACAAGATTCGGCTCCACTAGCTACTGAAATATATCAAGGGCTGATGTATGAATAGCCACTAGTGATGAGCGAACCCCTGGAAGTTCGGGTTTACCGGGTTTGGACGAACTTCAGGTCAAGGTTCGGGACCTGAACTTGACCCGAACTTGAACCCCATTGAAGTAAATGGGGACACGAACTTTACTTTATTATTTTCTGTTTTAACAAGGTTATATCAGAAAATAACATAATACATAAAACGGAATGCAAAAGGGACACCTTTAGAGGCATTCCATTTTGCGCGAACCCGGACTTAAGTGAAAATGTCAGGGATTGGGTTCCTGAACTTGCAAAGTTCAGTACGAATCCAAACTTTGAAGTTCGGCTTCACTCATTGCTAGTAGCCACCAGATAAAAAAAAAATACATCCACTGGCACGTCAAACTTTGAAGGGCAAATAAATGCATTTGATGTGTAGGTTGAAAAACATTATTGAAAAATTTGATGATCAACATCGTTAGTATCACCCCCCCCCCTTCACCATCCATAACAGATTTAAGATCATTTGGGGACTCCTAATTCATTCCTGTACCTTCATTTTTCGAATGAACACACAGGGCCGTCTTTAATATTGATTGGACCCTGGGCAAAAATTTACTTGGACCCCCTGGATCTCGCCTTCTCACACCCTAGCAGGCAATCAGGCCCTCCACCATAACACACACAAAAAAAATCCACACACCTGGTAGAGTACAGTGAATAACTGTAAATACTTCCAGTTCTGAAGACTCCTGCGGCTAAGGATCAGTTCTCTGGGCCGGTGGGCTCAGGCTGGAAGTGGGCTCCGCTCTGCAGGAAAGAGACCGGAGCTTGGCGCACCCTAGTGTTACAGTGCACCCCAGCACCCCACAGTATGCAGTATAGCACCCTATAGTATACAGCACCCCACAGTATACAGTAGAGCATTATAGCACTCCACAATATACAGTACCCCACGATATACAGCACCTCAAGATATACAGCACCTCACAGTATACAGCACTCCACAGTATACAGTAGAGCAGTATATCACACCACAGTATACAGACCCCCACAGTATACAGACCCCCACAGTATACAGTAGAGCAGCATAGCACCCCTCAATATACAGCCCCCACAGTGTACAGTAGAGCAGTATAGCACACCACAGTATACAGACCCCCACAGTATACAGTAAAGCAGTACAGCACACCACAGTATACAGCACCCACAGTATACATTAGAACAGTACAGCACACCACAGTATACAGCACACCACAGTATACAGCCCCTCACAGTATACAGTAGAGCAGTATAGCACACCACAATATACATCCCCCACAGTATACAGTAGAGCAGTACAGCACACCACAGTATACACCCCCCACAGTATACAGCACCCCACAGTATACAGTAGAAAAGTAAAGCACACCACAGTATACAGCCCTCCACAGTATACAGCACCCCACAGTATACAGCACCCCACAGTATACAGTAGAGCAGTATAGCACACCACAGTATACAGCCCCCCACAGTATACAGCACCCCACAATATACAGTACCCCACAATATACAGCCCCCCACAGTATACAGCACCCCACAGCATACAGTAGCTTACAGTATATTCGCAAAACAGCCCCTGTCACCTTTTCCTGATGTAATCTTCACAAAAAATGCTCCACAGTTAAGACAAACTTCTCCTGCAGCGACACTCCTGGTAGAAAGAAAGGACGTTTGATTACCTCATAGCCACGTGACCAGTAATATTGCTAGGTTACTGGTCACATGGTGATGATGTCATTTAAGGTCCTTTCTCCTTAGAGAATCACAGCTCTCACAGTTTGCTGCCTGGAGTGCCGGCAGGCATGGCAGCACCCCCCTGTGTAGCTGACAGCCTGACACTCGGGGCAGTGGCCAGCAGGGCTCAAGAGGCAGCTGCCTTGGGTCCCCCAGGAGCAACTGCACCCAGGGAAGCTGCCCCTTTTGCCCCTTGTCAAAGACTGTAACATTCCTCGCGAACCTGTTAAAATCTAAGGCTACTTTCATATCTCCGGCACGTGTAATCAGGCGGGCTATTACAGCATTAATGGATGAAAAAAGCTGCATGCGGAGGTATCTGTCCTGCTGAAAGCCAGCATTTATGATAGTTGATGAGGATATGGCGATGAACTGTAGAATCTGGGAACACTGGATCCGATGACCGCCAGCAAGCTCTTTTCTGCAAGAACAGCTTGCCGGATATTTTCTCCAGAGATGTTAAAGTACCTTAAGATGGTATTAAAAGGTTTGTCTCATCTCAGACAATGAATATGCCCCCATTGTCTGATAGGTGCGGGTCCCACCTTAGGGACCCACACCTATATCGGGAAAGGAGCCCCGTAAGATGGTGGCTGGAGGACTCCATCTGCAACGAGCCCACTACATACGCCTGGGGATACCTTACCCCTTCAAGAGGCTTTTACGATTAAATGTCCCTCTGTTAGAGTAAGTAGTCGTGATTCCAGTTGCAGTGAAGCAACAGAAGCACAATGCTCCCTATGTAGTTATGGTATAGGTGGTACCCAGTATAGCAAGGCCATAGTGGTGTTAAATAGGCCACAATATCCCTGGAGACGTTGTGTAGCACTTGTCACAATGCTCCTACCTGAATACGGGTGGATCCCAGACATAGTGTGGTCCGAAGCAATGCAAAAGGGGTTGACAACTTGGATGGTGTAGAACAAAGTTGAGTCCAGATTTGGTCAAACTGTTGCTTTACTTGTAATAAACAGTAATCCATACAGTTTGCAGACTTTATCTTGGTCTCGAATATGTTTCAGCAGGCAAATGGCAAGCAAATACTCTCTCTGCAAACAAACTCCCCTCTGCTGTATCCTTGGGGTAGCTCTCTCAGCTCAGCTATTTTAGCAATAGTAGTTTGTCTCTTACTGTAGGCAATCCTAGGAACTTCTTGTCCCTGGCATTGAGTACCTAAAGCTCTGGATGTAGCTTGGATGAAGGCGATGCAAGAGGGGACTTGCAACCAAAATGCACAACCTCTAGTGATAAGGTTGCCTAGGAAAGGCCAGCTCGTCCAGGAGGGATGAGGCCTTCCTCCTTCCCCTTACAGGGGTAAACTGAAACTAACCCTGTCTAGCTAACTCCTCCTCTCTCTGAGAGCAGGATAGAGACTGGAAGGAAAAGTTCCAGACTCTGCTAGTGCTCTGCCAAGTGTTTGCTTCCACCTGCTGGTGGACCAGGCACATCACATCAACATAACAGTTTTACATGAATAATTACACACATGGTAAAGATAAGCACCCTTCTGCATTAGATAATATTGATGTTAGCCTATAGGAAGTGGTATTGAGGTGCCAAGGAGTGGTAATGGCACTACGGGACATTACACATCAAGCATTCTCCCTATAGAAGTGAATGGGAGCGCAATGTGCAAGACTGGCCACCACTCCCATTCACTTCTATGGACCCGACAGAAATAGCCCAGTCAGCGCTCAGCAATTTTTTTCGGCTACCCCACAGAAAATCAATGGAGGGCGGCAGAGCAAGAGTGCGCCCTCTACCACTTTCAGGGCTCCATTCTCGATATAGGTGCGGGGTATAAGACAATGGGGGTATATCCTAACGATATGCCCCCATTGTCTGAGATAAGAAAACCCCTTTAAAGAAGTTGAACTTAAATGTAGGTAAAAAAGATAGTCCATGATTTAACAGTGAATAGTGTTGAGCGAGAATATTCAAAAGGCAAATTTTTATCTTGAATATTGCAACTTTGAGAATTCGCAAATATTTAGATTATAGTGCTATATATTCGTTATATAGAATATTTGTCATTTTTTCCATCTGAACACATGATTTCTCCCTGCTTCTTGCTTTTGGGTCAATGAGTCAGTGGCCCACAAGCAACTTAAGCAGGGAGGAATCATGACTTCAGATGGAAAAAAATTGCGAATATTCTAACAAACTAATACAGTTGCAAGAAAAAGTATGTGAACCCTTTGGAATGATATGGATTTCTGCACAAATTGGTCATAAAATGTGATCTGATCTTCATCTAAGTCACAACAATAGACAATCACAGTCTGCTTAAACTAATAACACACAAAGAATTAAATCTTACCATGTTTTTATTGAACACACCATGTAAACATTCACAGTGCAGGTGGAAAAAGTATGTGAACCCCTAGACTAATGACACCTCCAAGAGCTAATTGGAGTGAGGTGTCAGCCAACTGGAGTCCAATCAATGAGATTAGATTAGAGGTGTTGGTTACAGCTGCCCTATAAAAAATACACCAGTTCTGTGTTTGCTTTTCACAAGAAGCCTTGCCTGATGTGATTGATGCCTCGCACAAAAGAGCTCTCAGAAGAGCTTAAGAATTGTTGACTTGCATAAAGCTGGTTATAAAAGTATCTCCAAAAGCCTTGCTGTTCATTAGTCCACGGTAAGACAAATTGTCTATAAATGGAGAAAGTTCAGCATTGCTGCTACTCTCCCTAGGAGTGGCCGTCCTGTAAAGATGACTGCAAGAGCACAGCGCAGACTGCTCAATGAGGTAAAGAAGAATCCTAGAGTGTCAGCTAAAGACTTACAAAAGTCTCTGGTACAAGCTAACATCCCTGTTAGCGAAACACTAAACAAGAATGGATTTCATGGGAGGATACCACAGAGGAAGCCAATGCTGTCCAAAAAAAAAACACATTGCTGCACGTTTACAGTTAGCACAAGAGCACCTGGATGTTCCACAGCAGTACTGGCAAAATATTCTGTGGACAGATGAAACTAAAGTTGAGTTGTTTGGAAGAAACACACAACACTATGTGTGGAGAAAAAGAGGCACAGCACACCAACATCAAAACCTCATCCCAACTGTGAAGTTTGGTTTGGGGCTGTTTTGCTGCGTCAGGGACTGGACGGATTGCTATCATCGAAGAAAAAATGAATTCTCAAGTTTATCAAGACATTTTGCAGGAGAACTTAAGGCCATCTGTCCACCAGCTGAAGCTCAACAGAAGATGGGTGTTGCAACAGGACAACGACCCAAAGCATAGAAGTAAATCAACAACAGAATGGCTTAACCAGAAGAAAATACGCCTTTTGGAGTGGCCCAGTCAGAGTCCTGACCTCAACCCAATTGAGATGCTGTGGCATGACCTCAAGAAAGCGATTCACACCAGACATCCCAAGAATATTGCTGAACTGAAACAGTTCTGTAAAGAGGAATGGTCAAGAATTACTCCTGACCGTTGTGCACGTCTGATCTGCAACTACAGGAAACGTTTGGTTGAAGTTATTGCTGCCAAAGGAGGTTCAACCAGTTATTAAATTCAAGGGTTCACATACTTTTTCCACCTGCACTGTAAATGCTTACATGGTGTGTTCAATAAAAACATGGTAACATTTAATTCTTTGTGTGTTATTAGTTTAAGCAGACTGTGATTGTCTATTGTTGTGACTCAGATGAAGATCAGATCACATTTTATGACCAACTTGGCAGAAATCGATATCATTCCAAAGGGTTCACATACTTTTTCTTGCAACTGTATATAGCACTATATTCAATATAGTGCTATATATATTAGTTTTTTAGAATATTCGTCATTTTTTTTCCATCTAAAGTGAAGTGTTCAGTGTTCCCTTCAGATGGTAAAAAATTAAGAATATTCTAAAAAAACTAATATATAGCACTATATTCAGTATAGTGCTATATATTAGTTTTTGACCCACGCCTGTATTAATCACGTAATATTCGCATATTACACGATCATTACCTTGCCGATTTTTTTGTTAAAAAAAGAATGTAGAATATAACGAATATTTGAATTCGCTAATATTCTATGAAAATTCTTCAAAATATTTGCAAAATATCACGAATTTGAATATAACCCCTGCCGCTCATCACTAGCAGTAAACTGTCCGCTTCCCACAATACTGTTGCAGACAAATATATTACTGAATTTCCTAGTGCTTCTTCTGGATTTTTTGGAGATATCACTCGCCTTTGTTATGCTTCTGTCCGGCCCTCTTCTGCGTTTTTTTTTAAAGATACTTGGGGATTAAATACACAGGATACTGACAGTGCTTGGGGATACAGATGTAGCAAGCAGGACCGCATGGAAAACACGTGAGGCTCACGGTGGGCCAATGGGGGTAGTAGTTGTTTTTACTCACGGTTAGCAGATGCCTCCCTGGGTCTGCAGTGCAGTGGATGGGAAGACAGCACGAGATCTTCCGGGGCACTCTCCGTTGCAGAGAACACCAGCCAGATGTTGGTTGAGGTGCCCTTGATGGTGGTGATGTTTAGGGTGCTTGTGGCTGGGCCCTTGGTTCATGACGCCAGCACCGTTAGGTGCAAATGTTGAGAGTAGTAGTTGTAAGAATGAGGAGTCAGTAATTGTAAACCAGTTGAACATTTACTGAAGATCAATAGTCTCTGGACATTTGGTACAGTTCATCAATAAGAAGCGTTTTTATATGGCATAAGTAATAAGTTCACTGGTATTACTATTATCTGGTAGTGGCAAATGTCTATGAGGAATGGTCCTTTTATGAGTAGACTCTTGGCAGGAAAGGATCCTGGTAGAAATCGTATGTTTACTTTACAGCACACTGGCACTAAAGATGCTAATAATTATTTATCTAGGAGTTTTCCTTTAACGGCGTCCCCCTCACGGCAGGCAAACACATCTGCTTCATTATTTGGCAGGAAACTTATCTAGAAACTGATTTTATGTTTTCTCACTACCACCCGGAAGGTTAAGTTAGTGATAATGACAATTTGGCCTAAATTGTCTGGTTGTGTTCAGGCACTCTGAAAGCTACTCCTGATCACTGGTGCTAATGAGGTCTATAAGCCTTAGGTATCTGTTACCCTCACTAGTCTCCTTGCATCTCGGTGTATAGACTCACTGTCTGGTGCTGGTCTTCTGCAATGATCTTCTCCAGGCTTGATCAGGGAAGTACAGCAGTTACATGGTGGCTTAGGTCTATCTCTCTCCTCCATGAACTTGCTTCTTTCTTCTCTAACTTTAACAACCTCTATTCTCCTTTTCTCTCTTCTGCTCAAATCTAGACATACCCCACTATATATGCTATGTGGTGCCAGCACCACCTAGGGGTGAATGGATGTAAATGACATTGCCAGACAGATACTAAAGAATACCATGCATTGCAATTCAAGGCATACATATATTCAGAGGTTTGAAGTGTCTTATTTACACACATATGTGGGACGCTGCAAAGAGTCCAACAGAGTGAAGGCAGGGACTCCCAGAGAGAAGCGCAGGGAAATGACTACTGAAAATGACCATCTCTTCAATACGCCAAAAAAATACCAACATTTGCCTCCTCCATCCACCACTAATGGGGATGTCCAGGATTAGAAAAATCTAGACACCTTTTTCAAAAAAAAAACAGGGCTACATCTGTTCCAGGTTCATGTAGTATTGCAACTCTTCCAGAGTTTGGTGACCAGGTGTGTTCTGTAGGTGATAAATCTAGGTCTATATTATACCAGCTATCCGAACACTCACCCTACACCTACCCTTCGTGACTGTGGATTACTTGCCCTGAAAAGAGTGCCCCCTCTTCATTTCTGCAAGCATAAAAACCCTGATATTTTATGTATTCTGACATATTTACCCCTAGGTATTTCTAGGTTTCATCAGGGGATTTAAAAAAATCCCAAAACAATATGATATATTAATGCAGTGTGCAAGACAGTCAGGTACCGCTGTGACCTCTTCTCGTATGGAACCCTCCCCCCATTCCTGGAAAATAACCATACGTTGAATGGCTATACAGCTTATCTGTGTAAATCAAGTGTATAATGTATTGATTGATGTATCACCGCCGTTTCTATTTGCAGGTCAGGTTGTAGGATATTTGATTTTAATAGGGTATTTTTTTGATCTGCAGTGATAGTTGTCTTTGTTCACCTGATATTGATTGACCCAGCTGGATCTGGGACAGCACATTTGGACTTTGTTGTTTATTTTTGGCACGTGTCCTCAGTGAAGGGCTATGGAAGTAAACCAGATACCTGGTCAGGTACTAGTATGGGCGCGAACACTTGTAGGGACAATCAGGGGCAGGCTTACAATTGTAATGAGCACAAACATACAACATATACAAACAGATACAGCATATACAAACACATATACAGAATATACACACATATGCATTATATAGACACACAGATACAACATATACACACACATACAGCATATACACAAAGATACAGCATATACACATATATACAGTATGTACACACGCAGATACAACATATACACACATACTGTACAGCATTACGGCATATACACACAGATACAGCATGACAGGAGTAGAGCGAGCCTGGGCGATCCAGGATGACAGGAGCAGAGCGAGCCTGGGTGATCCAGGAAAACAGGAGCAGAGCGGGCCTGGGCGATCCAGGGTGTCAGGAGCAGAGTGGGCCTGGGCGATCCAGGATGACAGGAGCAGAGCGAGCCTGGACGATCCAGGATGACAGGAGCAGAGTGAGCCTGGGTGATCCAGGAAGACAGGAGCAGAGCGAGCCTGGGCGATCCAGGATGACAGGAGCAGAGCGAGCCTGGGCGAACCAGGATGGCAGGAGCAGAGCAAGTCTGGGCGAACCAGGATGGCAAGAGCAGAGCGAGCCTGGGCGAACCAGGATGGCAGGAGCAGAGCGAGTCTGGGCGAACCAGGATGGCAAGAGCAGAGCGAGCCTGGGCGATCCAGGATGACAGGAGCAGAGCGAGCCTGGGTGATCCAGGAAAACAGGAGCAGAGCGGGCCTGGGCGATCCAGGGTGTCAGGAGCAGAGCGGGCCTGGGCGATCCAGGATGACAGGAGCAGAGCGAGCCTGGACGATCCAGGATGACAGGAGCAGAGTGAGCCTGGGTGATCCAGGAAGACAGGAGCAGAGCGAGCCTGGGCGAACCAGGATGACAGGAGCAGAGCGAGCCTGGGCGAACCAGGATGGCAGGAGCAGAGCGAGCCTGGGCGGTCCAGGATGACAGGCGCGGAGCGAGCCTGGGGGATCCAGGACGACAGAACGAGCCAGGGCGATCCTGGATGACAGGTGTAGAACGAGTCTGGGCGAACCAGGATGATAGAGACAGAGCGGGCCTGGGCCAGCCAGGATAACTGAAACAGAGAGAGCCTGGGCGATCCAGGAAGACAGAGGCAGAGCGAGCCTGGGCGATCCAGGACGACCGAGGCAGGCGAGCCTGGATGATCCTGGATGGCAGAGGCAGAGCGAGCCTGGGCGATCCAGGATAACAGAGACCTCAGATGACGTGGGAGTGTGTCAAGAAGCAGGGAAGACAGACAGAAGGCGTATGCATGATACCTGAAGAATTCGGGAAGCTGATGAGCAGCTACTTGGCTGATCGGGAGGATTGAATATCAGATAGTACCGCACCCCTGTTTGTTTTAAGAAAAGATTGCCCAAAATGGTACATTAGGAAACCGGAAAATAGCACGGCAACAAAACCCCACTACTAAAACAAACATTCATGGAGTTAGCTACCCTAGAGGGGATAACTTGTTTTACATCTGGTAGCAGCCGTGGAAGGTTCAGTTTCTGGTTCCAGTCGAGGAGGCATAGAGTGATTGTGCAGCAATAGATAGGCACCTGTGGGTATAGGGGACCACCGGAGGTAGCAACCCAAACTTAACCTGGGCCAGCGGTAGTATAGGCGGTCGGAACCAGAACAGCAGTCCCAGACCACGCTGCAGCGACCGCAAGGCAGCACCTCACTGATCACACTGGTGTCTGGTCTCTCCGCTGCGTTCCTGAAGCTTTTTTTTTTCTTTCGCCTTTTCTTTTTTTTTTTTTCACCGGAATGGAGAAACAGGCCGGCCAGCCCCGTGCCTGCCAACCATGGCTCCTTGGCTGGAATGTACTGCAAAATAAATGAAAAATAGAAAACAATACATGCAATTATACCTAATTACCGTTGTAGATACCCCCAGGTCCGGTGTATTAAAGAACAACTTGTACCAATTAGATTTTATTATTATTATCATTATTCTTAAACACCGCTTTAGGAGAGCCGGGAAGAGAAGGAAGATGCGGGAACGGGGACCGGGCGGGGAGCAAGGAAGGATGACAGAGGCAGCGTGGGCCTGGGCGATCCAGGATGACAGAGGCAGAACGAGCCTGGGCAATCCAGGATGACAGAGGCAGAACGAGCCTGGGCGATCCAGGATGACAGAGGCAGAACGAGCCTGGGCGATCCAGGATGACAGAGGCAGAACGAGCCTGGGCGATCCAGGATGACAGAGGCAGAACGAGCCTGGGCGATCCAGGATGACAGAGGCAGAACGAGCCTGGGCGATCCAGGATGACAGAGGCAGAACGAGCCTGGGCGATCCAGGATGACAGAGACAGGAACGAGCCTGTGTGATCCAGGATGACAGAGGCAGCGTGGGCCTGGGTGATCCAGGAAGACAGAGACAGAGTGAGCCTGGGCGATCCAGGATGACAGAGGCAGAACGAGCCTGGGCGATCCAGGATGACAGAGACAGGAACGAGCCTGTGTGATCCAGGATGACAGAGGCAGCGTGGGCCTGGGTGATCCAGGAAGACAGAGACAGAGTGAGCCTGGGCGATCCAGGATGACAGAGGCAGTGTGGGCCTGGGCGATCCAGGATGACAGAGGCAGAACGAGCCTGGGCGATCCAGGATGACAGAGACAGAACGAGCCTGGGCGATCCAGGATGACAGAGACAGAACGAGCCTGGGCGATCCAGGAAGACTACGGATGATGTGTGAGAGCGAGATAAGAAGCATGGAAAACAAACAGATGTGTGCGTGATACCTGAAGAAATTCGGGAAGCTAAGCAGCTACTTGGCTGAACGGGAAGACTGGATATCAGACGGTACTGCAGCCCTGTGATGAAGAGGCTCCCCCCGGAGCTGGAGGGGAGAGGACGACCGGCCTTTTTTTTTTTTTCTCTTGCCTGGGGGCTGACCTGGAAGTCTGGATATAAGATGGTACTGCAGTCCTGTTTGGAAAAACTTATCAGCACCCAAGTATGACAATGAGTTCATGAAGAAAAACCCTGACAACCGGAACCAGCATTTGACCAAGAAGGGAAGGCCCGTCTAAGAGTTATGCCGCCCTCCTCCATACACGCGTCTGGGCGGAAAAGCCGGCAGAGCCACATGCCTGTGCACAAAGGGGCGGCACGGCAGCCATGCCAGGAACCCGAGCACGGAGGACAGCACCACACCACCAAGCCATGTAATGTGCCCAGAAGGGTGGCAGAAGTGGAGCCGACCACGCGTGCACGGGAGGCGAGACCACACCACCGCGCCACAGATGAGCGCACAGGAGGGTAGCATGGGATGTGGAGGTGCATGCGTGCACAGGAGGGTGGCACAACAGGTGTCATGGACATGGCAGTTGGAGTATCGCATGGGGATAGCATGTGGAACATGACCGCATGTTGATAGGGAACCACTGGCACTGAAAATCCTTGTGGCCAGTCTAACCCTGCTTACATAGTATATGATATATTTAATGCAGCAGACTAGTGTGCAAAGACAGTGAACAGTAATGAAAGCATTGCAGTTCCAATTTATGTTTTTCATAAAATTGTGCTAAACCGCTGAGGATCTTGAGGCGCAGGGGGAGCCCAGCGGAACGGTCCGTCCCCACTTGAAGTGCCGCGGACGCCGGTCCCGCCGAACCCTGCTGCGGACAAAACAGACCTGTAAAGAGGAGGCTCCCCTGGAGCTGGAGGGAAAAGGAAGACCGGCCGGGCGATGGACGAACGCTGCCCCCAGCTGAGGCAGTCTAGCGAGCCGAGACCTACCCGGAAGTGACGAGGCTGTGAACCGGAAGTGACGGGGCGGAACGAAGAAAGCCAGCATGAAGCGACCGTCCTCATGGTGAGGTCGCGTGAGGAGATATAGCCAGCAGCCCCGCCCACAAATACAGGCTGTAACCAGCCTTAATACATATGCATACACACACATATACAGCATATACACACAGATACAGCATAAACACACATATACAGAATATACACAAACAGATACAGCATATACACACATATTCAACATATGCACACACACGTACTGCATATTCACACTTTTATACACACATGTACAGCACATACGCATATACACATAATTCAATATTTTTTAGCAGTTATATCAGGGAATCACGAGGCATAGAATGTGTGATAGAAGATGCTCAGAAACACCACCAATCTAATCAGAAGTTATTGATTATGACTCTGTAGCACTTGCCTCCCCCCCCCCCCCAAAAAAAATGAAATAAAAATATGCCTCTCTCCAAACCCCAATGTGTGTTCGAGCTTAACCCACATAATAAATACAGACCCTGGCTAGGGCCAAAATAAGTACAGTCATTAAAGACAGATCCCAGAACATAAAGAGACCTCAGAGTAGACCAAAAAAATATATATACCCCAGGGCAACCCCAGACAATACCCTATGCCAGTGGTGGCGAGCATATGGCACGTGTGCCAGAGGGGGCACTCAGAACCCTCTCTGTGGGCATGTGCGCAGGGGAGGATTACAGGCAGGCAGGCCCGGACTGGCAATCTGGGGGCAGGCCAGTTCGCTCTTTAAATGTGAGACACAGTGATGTGTACTGGCTAGTGGCGCGCCCGCCCTTACCCAACTCTGTGTGGGCCATTGGCAACATTGGAAACCATAACCAGGGCAGTATAATACGCAGGTCATCCTCGTGGCCCAAATTGCTGTGTAGCCATGTTATGTTTGTGGACTGGTGAGGTTTGTGTGCCAGGGCGGCTTTTAAGTCCCGTTCTGGCCAATGTTAATGTATGAGTTGTTTTTTCTAAACCCAAACCTCAGTATTCAGGCAAATTGCCATGTTGGCACTTTGCGATAAATGAGACCTCATATTAAACGGACGCTACTATCAATCTTTTTTTGATCACTTATTAATAGCCTATATGTGAATATCTGTTGTTATTTATTTTTAACAAAAAATCTATGGTTTTCTGAATATAGTTTTTTGACAAATAAAAATACCATACCAAATACGAGTAGTTGGAATCGAATGAGACTTTCTATGTGTGAATGTAATGATGATATACAGTATATAAGTGATTACAATATCAGAGCAAAAGAATACGTTTATTGGGGAAAACTACAAACTCCCAAGATGCAGACTTGCTTGGCTGTTCTCAGAACTCCATAGAAATGAATGGAGCATGCTGGGAGTTGTAGTTTCACCACAGCTGGAGTTCTAGGGGTTAGTCATCACTGGCCTAGATGATTGGCAATTTGTAGAACCAACCATCCTACTTAAACTGTCTTTGGGTGCATCGTAGAGGCATGTCTAGCAGTCAATGAACTCCTGAAAATGCCTTTGCCCTGCGTGATTCAGCTCAAGGCAAAGGAGAGCATCGGAGCATGAATTGCTCCGATGCTCTTATCAGGGGAGTTGCCTGGGTGAAACTCTGGGTATGTCTGGTTTAGATCTTAAAGGGGTTGTCCAGGTTCAGAGCTGAACCCGGACATCCCTCCATTTTCACCCCGGCAGCCCCGCTGACATGAGCATCAGAGCAGTTCATGCTCCGATGCTCTCCTTTGCCCTGCGCTAAATTGCCCAGGGCAAAGGCATTTTTAGGAGTTCCGGTGACGTACCGGGGCTCTCCATGGGGCTGACAGGAACCCCGGTGACGTCACCGGCACTGATGGGCGGGATTTAGCTCTGCCCTAGCCAGTAAAATGGCTAGGGCAGAGCTAAAGCCCGCCCCTCAGAGCCAGTGACGTCACCGAACACACTGCCGGGCGGAAGTTACCGCCCGGCAGTGTGTTATTGAAAACAAAAGAGCCCGTGCCCTGCGCAATTTAGCGCAGGGCACGGGAGCGCATCGAAGCATGAGATGCTCCAATGCTAGGCTTAGGGGGGCTGTCGGGGTTAAAATAAGGGTATGTCCGGGTTCAGCGGGTTCAGCTCTTTACATTACCACTGGAGTGTAGGTCTTTTGTTATCCTGGAGATCGCTACAGAAATATTTCTCTGTAGTGAAAACGCATCAAGAACGCATATGCCTTTTTACTCTATATGTCATTACTATCCATCTCCAAATATTACCAAAAGGAATGAAAAGATTAACATGGTAAATTGCAAATGGATAATTGGCATGAAAAAATAAATAAAGAATAATATATTCTGATCATAGGCATATACACTCACCTAAAGAATTATTAGGAAGACCTGTTCTATTTCTCATTAATGTGATTATCTAGTCAACCAATCACATGGCAGTTGCTTCAATGCATGTAGGGTTGTGGTCCTGGTCAAGACAATCTCCTGAACTCCAAACTGAATGTCAGAATGGGAAAGAAAGGTGATTTAAGCAATTTTGAGCGTGGCATGGTTGTTGGTGCCAGACGGGCCGGTCTGAGTATTTCACAATCTGCTCAGTTACTGGGATTTTCACGCACAACCATTTCTAGGGTTTACAAAGAATGGTGTGAAAAGGGAAAAACATCCAGTATGCGGCAGTCCTGTGGGCGAAAATGCCTTGTTGATGCTAGAGGTCAGAGGAGAATGGGCCGACTGATTCAAGCTGATAGAAGAGCAACGTTGACTGAAATAACCTTAGTGCCAATTGGCCATCGTTTAAATGCCACGGGCTACCTGAGCATTGTTTCTGACCATGTCCATCCCTCATTAACATCATGTACCCATCCGCTGATGGCTACTTCCAGCAGGATAATGCTCCATGTTACAAAGCTCGAATCATTTCAAATTGTTTTGTTGAACATGACAATGAGTTCACTGTACTAAAATGACCCCCACAGTCACCAGATCTCAACCCAATAGAACATCTTTGGGATGTGGTGGAACGGGAGCTTCGTGCCCTGGATGTGCATCCCTCAAATCTCCATCAACTGCAAGATGCTATCCTATAAGTATGGGCCAACATTTCGAAAGAATGCTATCAGCACCTTGTTAAATCAATGCCACGTAGAATTAAGGCAGTTCTGAAGGCAAAAGGGGGTCCAACATGAAAAATACTGCACCCACATCAATGGAGGGTTTAAAAAGATCAGACCTAAGTGGATTGTATATGGAGTCACTGAAGAATGCCAGAGTGGTGTAATGGCCTATAATGTTTCTATAGGGTGGTGGTAATTGTGTCCATGGTTTCTCCTACCTGAGTACGGGTGGACTCCTGGCTCCTGGCTCACTTGCAATAAATTTGAGTGTAGTGAAAGTAGGAGTAATAGAGGAATTTTGCAGCAGAAATGATGTCCAGACATTTAGATGAAGTTCAAACGTTCCTTTACTGAAGATAACTTGTATCCAAGCAATATACAGCGTTGGTCTCTTGGTCCCAGCAGGTTTTGGCAATCATTGGTAGGAATAAATCTTCTGCACTTTAAATGTGAGCTTGCAGGATAATTTGTCTGCTTGGTAGCTCTGTAATTGTGGCAGGAACTAATCTTCTGCACTTTTCTATAACTTCTGCTTTGTGGGGACTTACTAGCTTTCTCAGGGGATGCTTTCTTCCTGGAACTCTGGAGGTTGTCTGTCGTTCTCTGCTTCTTCCTCCAGGTGAGGCTGAAGGAGCTCAGACTGGGAATATGACTAAGTCTCAGACCGAGACTTGGTCCTTGCTGTCTCCCCTATGCAGGGGGTAACTAAAATCTGGTCCTAACTTTTTTTTTTCCCTCCCTTGCTGCAGGAAGATGGAATAGTCCCTCTCCTTAGAAGGGGGGTAGAATAGAACAGGATTGTTCCACTCTGAACTGCCATAACATTAAAACTATCTCTACCAATGATGCTGCCACCTGCTGGTATACCAGGAAAATGACTTCAACAATGGTATTTAACATGGTTTTAAATGCACATTTGTGGAGAACATAAGCAAAATCACATCAGATGACAGTGTGAAAGCTCTTAGAGGATAGTAGCGGGGTAGAGGCGTGTAGTAACACAACTCTGAGGTGATACAGATATAACCCAGGAAGTTGGCCTGACCCTACTTAACAACCCTAAACCAAAATAAATTAACCCTTGATGTGCCAAACAAAAGTTAACATAACATCACAAAAAGGAAGTTTTGGATTTAATTCACACAATAAAGTAGACAACAGCTGTCAGACTTTCCGGTAGTTATGGGGACAGTAGGACAACTCTCATCTATAGCAGTGACCTCCAGGTCCATGAACTTATAACCCCACTCTTAAGATGGTTCATTGTTAAAGGAAATTTGTATGGAAAGCTAAAAATCTTTTCAGGTCCTGAATGATGGGAGTGTTAGCTTCTAATTGAGGGCAAATGGATGAAAGAAGTTTGAAAATGACATTATTTAAATTCCATAGTATGAGAAAAACCATGCAGAAATGTTTCTTCAGGAGCATTCTGCTGCCTGGTTCTTAACTTGCAGCAGGGCCCCCGTTAGTTCTGTGAGCCAAGGAGCCCATTGTAAGTGCTGCTCTGTGTTGAGTCATGTGGCCATGGCAAGGTCTTCCTCCTTCATGAAAGTGACATACATGGCACATTACAGAGATGCGCCAAATTAAAGACTGGACTGCAGATCAAGCTAAGAAAAATAGTTTGTTAAATACCAACTACACTACGTGCAGAATTATTAGGCAAATGAGTATTTTGACCACATCATCCTCTTTATGCATGTTGTCTTACTCCAAGCTGTATAGGCTCGAAAGCCTACTACCAATTAAGCATATTAGGTGATGTGCATCTCTGTAATGAGAAGGGGTGTGGTCTAATGACATCAACACCCTATATCAGGTGTGCATAATTATTAGGCAACTTCCTTTCCTTTGGCAAAATGGGTCAAAAGAAGGACTTGACAGGCTCAGAAAAGTCAAAAATAGTGAGATATCTTGCAGAGGGATGCAGCACTCTTAAAATTGCAAAGCTTCTGAAGCGTGATCATCGAACAATCAAGCGTTTCATTCAAAATAGTCAACAGGGTCGCAAGAAGCGTGTGGAAAAACCAAGGCGCAAAATAACTGCCCATGAACTGAGAAAAGTCAAGCGTGCAGCTGCCAAGATGCCACTTGCCACCAGTTTGGCCATATTTCAGAGCTGCAACATCACTGGAGTGCCCAAAAGCACAAGGTGTGCAATACTCAGAGACATGGCCAAGGTAAGAAAGGCTGAAAGACGACCACCACTGAACAAGACACACAAGCTGAAATGTCAAGACTGGGCCAAGAAATATCTCAAGACTGATTTTTCTAAGGTTTTATGGACTGATGAAATGAGAGTGAGTCTTGATGGGCCAGATGGCTGGATTGGTAAAGGGCAGAGAGCTCCAGTCCGACTCAGACGCCAGCAAGGTGGAGGTGGAGTACTGGTTTGGGCTGGTATCATCAAAGATGAGCTTGTGGGGCCTTTTTGGGTTGAGGATGGAGTCAAGCTCAACTCCCAGTCCTACTGCCAGTTTCTGGAAGACACCTTCTTCAAGCAGTGGTACAGGAAGAAGTCTGCAAGGTAAGAAAAACATGATTTTCATGCAGGACAATGCTTCATCACACGCGTCCAAGTACTCCACAACGTGGCTGGCAAGAAAGGGTATAAAAGAAGAAAATCTAATGACATGGCCTCCTTGTTCACCTGATCTGAACCCCATTGAGAACCTGTGGTCCATCATCAAATGTGAGATTTACAAGGAGGGAAAACAGTACACCTCTCTGAACAGTGTCTGGGAGGCTGTGGTTGCTGCTGCAAGCAATGTTGATGGCGAACAGATCAAAACACTGACAGAATCCATGGATGGCAGGCTTTTGAGTGTCCTTGCAAAGAAAGGTGGCTATATTGGTCACTGATTTGTTTTCGTTTTGTTTTTGAATGTCAGAAATGTATATTTGTGAATGTTGAGATGTTATATTGGTTTCACTGGTAAAAATAAATAATTGAAATGGGTATATATTTGTTTTTTGTTAAGTTGCCTAATAATTATGCACAGTAATAGTCACCTGCACACACAGATATCCCCCTAAAATAGCTAAAACTAAAAACAAACAAAAAACTACTTCCAAAAATATTCAGCTTTGATATTAATGAGTTTTTTGGGTTCATTGGGAACATGGTTGTTGTTCAATAATAAAATTAATCCTCAAAAATACAACTTGCCTAATAATTCTGCACTCCCTGTATGACCTTGTTGGTATGAGCCTGGTTCTGGTGCTGTATTTATGTTATAAGCTTTGTTCTGGAAATGTATTTGTTCTAAGCTCGGTACTGTATTTTATGAGCTTAGATCTGGTGTTGCATTTATGGTATGAGAATGGTTCTGGTTCTGAATTTATGGTATGGGCTTGCTTTTATACTGAATTTTTTGTTATAAGCTTTGTCCTGTTCTCACAACATGCACCCCTGGGGTCTATATGCAGTTCAACAGGCAGATATCACCATTCTACTAGTTAATAAGATGAGACTTGTTTCTGTAGTCTGTGGTTTTATTAACCGGCAGTAGATAAGGTAAACTATAAGAAAATGAACATACAAGAACTGAATATACAGCACAATGTACACAAAACCTATACAAAAACATTAATTAACCCCTTACGGACGATACTTTAGTAAGAGACACACAAAGTGCAGCTGCTCCTTCCATGAGGTGAAGGGAAAAAGGAAGAAGGCGCCTGTCTCTTTCCCAGAAAGCACTGTGAGCAGGAAGTCAGGTGACCTAATGAATATGCATAGTTTAACAAGGCAGAAGATGCACTTACAGCTAAAAGTCACTAGATGGTGCTGTAGGCACACACATGAACACACACATTAACAAACTATGCAATAGTTGGTGAATCAGAAGACAGTACAAGCTTGGTTGTTGTGATGTATTTATGGTATTAACTGTGTACTAACGCTGTATTTATGTTATAAGTTGTGTTCTGGTGCTGTATTTATGTTATGATCTTGGTTCTGGAGCTCTATTTATGTTATGATCTTGGTTCTGGTGCTGTATTAAAGTTATGAGCTGTGTACACACAAGCAGATGCCTGGACCCCAAGCGGAATGGAAGCATGGCGGTCACAGGCAGAGCTGCACACAGACTAGAGATCCTCCCTCCGGAGAACCCAGGAGCCCTCTCACGAAGGCAGGACATACACAGGACAGGAACAGAAGCATTAAGGCACTGCATGCAAGACATGGAACAGACTGGATCAGTAGCAGTTTAGCACTGTCAAGCTATAGATGGACCAGACAGAATCGGAAGCAGTAGGCACTGCCAGGCTGGACATAGAACAACCAGGATCAGAAACAGTAATGCATTGCCAGGCTGGACATAGAACAGACAGGATCAGAAGCAGTAGATACAACAACGTCAATGCTTTACCAGGCAACACCACACAGAAGGGCAGATGGCAAAACCCCCCGGGTCAGCAGCAAGGTCCTACACCCCGCAAGGCAGAAGCAGACTGACCCCAAGCCCCACAGCTCACATATAGATATAGCTGCAATAATGAGGGCACCTGAAAGCCACACCCAGGGACAGACCAGGGAAGGTTAACCCCATCAGAACCAGGAGTACCAGAAGCACAGAACTCAATTGAAGATTTTCCTAGTTTTAATGAAGGAAAATATAGATTTAATGAAAGACAGTAGACGAACATTATGCTAAGATCTTTCTTTTTACTCCCAGCAGCAAAATAGTTAATATAAACAAAGAACACAAAAATATGTAAATCAGCATTCAGGAGTAGCAAATGAGCAGGCAGCATAGGTTATATAAGGTTTACTTCAACATAGCAACGTCCTTCTTTCTTGATGATATGGTGAAGGATAGCAGGAAAATTAGGAAGATAAACATCCACACAGTCGTCGGAGACTAAATTTGGATTTGATGACCCGTTGAGAACCAAACGATCTTGAATATAGTAGGTGTTTTAAACTAAAAGGAATAAAGAAAAGATAAACAACAAGGGTCGGGTCAATAGGGTGGGATAATGTTTGTCTCCTGTCTTTCATAAAATCTATATTTTCCTTCATTAAAGCTAGGAAAATCTTCAATTTTATGTCAAGACAGGAGACTCCATTATGCAAATTTAAAGCTTATGTTCCAAGATATGACTATAAACAAATTATTAAGACCTAGTTACTTGTTATTGAACAATACCATGGAAACGTGTGATTCCGGTCAAAAATAAAAAGTTTTAAAAGTTGATTCGGAGGTCCAGTTGGCTGCTTTTAAAATGTCAGATAAAGATCCTCCGGCTTGTCTAACTTTAGTAGACATAGCTCCTCCAGTGGAGTGTGCTCCAAAAAGAGAAGTATCCACCCCAGCTAAGGACATAGTTTGAGAGACCCATCTAGCTAGGGTTGCTGGTGACACTGGTAGAATATGAAATAAGGAGTTGGGATACGGATGGATTTATGAGAGGTAGAGTTCTACGTTCATAGGATTGTAGACACCTAACTACACAAAGTTTTTCCTGTAAAAAGAAGGCAGGGTAGAAGACCGAAGAGATAATAGTTTTTGTACGACGAACAATAGAAAATGTAACTCCTTGTGGTAGGAATTGTCTACGAGAGATGTCTAAAGATGGGACATCTGACACGCGTTTAAAAGATATGAGGCATAGTAACATGGTTAATTTAAAGGACAACAATTTCAACGGAAGAAGATCATTATCCTCACAATTTAAAAACAAGTTCAATACCAAATTGATGTCCCAAGTAGAATTATATTTGGGAGTAGGAGGTCTTCGAAACTTAATGCCCTTTATAAGTTTGCAAATTAAAGGGTGTTTGCCTATTGGATAGGAGAATGAAAAAAGGAGATGGCTGATCGGTAGACATTAATCATTCTATATG
Organism: Bufo gargarizans; assembly: GCF_014858855.1. NCBI lineage: Eukaryota > Metazoa > Chordata > Amphibia > Anura > Bufonidae > Bufo > Bufo gargarizans. The sequence goes on along the minus strand of NW_025334725.1, from coordinate 146,569 downwards.
CTTTCCCTGCGTCGAAAGAATCAGATAGGAAGTTTATAATCTGATTTAAAGGTGCATATATGGGATCCAAAGACCGTTGACTGCTCCAATCGGACCAAATTTTCCAGGCTGATCTTTAAGAAGGATCGGGTGCCTGGAGCCCTGGCGTCAGAGAGGATGTTGCTAGCTGATTGTAAAATTTTGAAATCAACTCCTGATGGCCGGAGATGAACTAGGCTATTAAGTATAGAAGGTTTAATAGAACCTGCTGGATTTAAAAGGATTGACAGATGAATCGGAAGGATCCGTGGATAATCTATCGTCATTGTCAGTATCTGGGGAAGCCAGGTTTGAGTTGTCCAGTGTGGGGTTATTAATACCAGAGTTGATTGTTGTGAGATGGTTAGGAGAAGAGTTCTCGGGCTGAGATTGAAAGGAGGGAAAGCGTACAAAATTTTCACAGGCCACGACTGAGGTAGAGCGTCGGGACGCCAACTGAAAAAGTGAGAAAGTTGACGATTGAGTCAAGAGGCAAAAAGGTCTACATACATTGGATCCCAAAGCAAATCTATCTGATGGAAGATATTGAGGTCTAGTTTCCAGTCGCTGGTATCTGAGAGAAATCGGGAGTTCCAATCTGCAATGGTATCGGATAAATCTGGAACGTATTCTGCCTTCAGAGTGATATGTTTGCCTAGGCAGAAAATGCCCAAAATCTTTGGCGATGTTGGCTAACGTCTCTGATCTGGTTCCTCCCAAGCGGTTGATGTATTGTACTGTCGCTATATTGTCCATCCAAAGAAGGACGCAACAGTGGGATTTGTGTTTCGTGAAGCTTTTGAGGGCAAAAGAGCCTGCCAAGAGTTCTAAGCAATTGATATGAAGGGAATATTCTTATTCGGAACATTTCCCTCCTGTGAAAAGGGAGCCACACCGAGCACCCTAACCCACTCGACTGGCGTCCGACTCGATAATTATATTTGGGACGGAATTGAATATACGGATGGAGTAGAGTTAACACTCCTGTTTTCTGAGATTTCTGAGTTGTGTTATCTAATCTAAGCAAACACCTTCAATTGCTTTTGTCTTAAGATAACGCGATGAGTTAAGAAATTTGAGCTAATAGCTGGAGTGCTAACCCTGCTCCATCTGTAGTTTTCCCATTCCAGTTCTGGATATGTTGTAACCACCAAAGCAGTTCCTCCCTGGTATCTGAGGTTAGTGTTACTTCATCCGAATAGCCTAACCCCTCCCTTAAATGCTGAGCTTTTAAGCTTTTAAGGGAGCAGGAAAAATCGCTCGGATTGAGGCAGAGAGTAGGCCTACAATCCTTGCGATGTTCTGCAGAGACACTAAATTCTTGTTGAGGATGATATTTTGTAATGACGACATGGCGGTATTGACCACACATTGTACGGATTTTGCCACTGTCTCATTTACAATGGATTGGAGGAGGTCTTCCTCTACAATAACTGTACCTGGAGTTTCAGGTATTTTATTGAGGTTTTCCGCGGACATGGCGGATGAAAAAAATAAAAATAAAAATAAAAATAATAATAATAATAATAATAATATATATATATATATATATATATATATATACACACTTAAGGAATATAATGAAAAAATAGTTTGTAAAATATATATATTACCGACAGGTCATGAATTTGCTCACAGTGATAGAAAATACATGTAAAGGATATTATGAAGAATCACCACAAGGTGGCAGTCAAGTATAGAGAAAGAGCCGAGTTGGAAGCAGCAGGTAGCGCTGAAGCTGACAGGAAACTGAACGGGTTAGAAGAAAACCTTCACTGAGGGGAAAGGGCTTGCAGGCTGAGGACAAGCCGCGCGTGCGCACTGCAGATGGAGCAGTGAGGTCAACCAAAAGTGAGCAGTGACGGCGATAAGACAGGTAAGGCAACAGATAGGAAAAGCAGTGAAAAAGCCAAATGATCAAGCCATTAATAGGGTAGAACAGAATGTGGTACCAAATACATACAATAATGTGAGAAATATAGGAAACACAATCACCAAATCAATTAGCGCTTCACAGGATTATGAAGTGGGCAAATGCCAAGCAAACAGGCATAATAATAATATAATGCACAATCTAGTCAAAACCATATATATACATAAATATATAATAATTATAAGAGGAAAAATTCTCCACGTATCTTTCTGGGAGTCAGCAGCAAGAAAGAATGTTGGATTAAACCTTATATAACCTATGCTGCCTGCTCATTGGCTACTCCTGAATGCTGATTTACATATTTTTTTGTTCTCTGTTTATATTAACTATTTTGCTGCTGGGAGTAAAAAGAAAGATCTTAGCATAATGGAGTCTCCTGTCTTGACATAAAATCACAAGTGTCAGTTTACACCAGTCACAGAAAGCTGCAGCCAGCACGCCCCAAACGACAACCAGCATAAACAGTATAACCTGTAGCCAGTATGAGGTTACAGGCAGCCAGTCTACACAACAACGAGGTGTGACTGAACCGCACTGTGATATAAACGCGAATACGTCCATACTCAAACCCAGTTCACACACAAGGCCGCATCCAGCATGCATTGAAGAACCAGCATGCATGGGAACACCCACAGCCAGTGCACAAAGTGCATGCAGCCAGCCTGCAAGGCAACGGAGACAGGAGCCACAGAGATATAGACGTGGGAAGACACAAACACAGGCAACAGTTCACACACTGAACACTGCAGCCAGCACGCAGTCCCAAGCGACTGGTAAACACAGGAATCAGCCTGCAGCCAGTACGTGAGAGGGCCTGCAGCCAGCCTACATGGCCACAACTGTCACATCGAACTGCAGCGTGACAGTATTCAGTTCATTATATGGATGAATACGCTGTCAGCAATGTTTTTTATGTATTGTACTGTATGTCATGTGCGATCCATGTCACTGGGAGACTCACCTGTTCCCTTGTAGGTCAGTCTGTATGGGCCCTTTCTCATTGTGTAATACAATGAAGGGAACACATGGCGGCATGGTTACGTTCATTGTATTTATTTATGTTAATAAAGTTATCTTACCTGCTGATAGGTGTCATCCACGATGTTCAACTGCAAAGATGAGCCGTTATCTTCATCTTCACCATAATTGGATGGGATCCTAACGGATAAGGCGGGGTGATCTATAAAAGAAGACAAACGTTAAGTGCGCATTCTCGGTGCAGGAATACAACTGTTCCCTTCCCCCTGCCCAACTTTTATTCCGTCGCGATGTTCATTATCGGGTAAGTCACTCAAATGTTTTTGAGTGGACAAGAAGCTATTTATGCTACTGTATTTTATATGTGAATGGTAAGTTGGTTAATCTAGTAAATAGCTAACATCGAGGCCTACATTAACCATAAATAATTAATTTGTTAATATTTAGTTTCAATTATTCAAGGGAGCTTCTGGAATTCTGGAACCTGTGCCACCATGAGTCTGTTGGTCAGGCACCCAAGTACTGGCCCCATAGATATTGAAAAGAGCGGTAGTGTAAAAAACTAATAAAAAAGATTGAAATAAAAAGAGGGGTATTGTGCATGTATGACTACAGAAAGATTTAAACTTCTCACTATGAATATAAAGAGGAATGAAGAGAGCACTTGGGTTCTCTGTTTTAGTGATTGGTAGGGATCCCAGTAGCGTGGTCCCCAACAATCATAGATGTATAACCTATCCTACAGAGGATGAATACCTTTGACTTGGCAATATCTAACTTCTACAACCCTATTGTGATATCCACCCACTAACTTTGGCTTTGCCATACTTTCTTGCCACTATATAGCAGTATAGCACATCAGTTTAGCACCTTGGCTCAGAATGACTTGCAGATGAGCGATCCAGACAACACTTGGAGTATATATATTGCTTAGGCAGGGTACTGGCTCTCCTTAAAGAGTTCAACTGTGTATGGAGACTTTTTAGCAGTGCTCCATGGGAATAAAAATATGCAAAGAGGTATCTCCCAGGGAATGAAAACCATCTCACTAGCGCCACCTTCTGGAAGTGGTTCCTATGAGTCAAAGTCTGACTTTTTAACAAGCTTTGGAACATGAGAGAAAATATCCAAGTAAAAAATCCATCTGTAGACAGAGTAGGATTCTGGCTGACTGAGTGTGATACCTTGAACACAGCTTAGGTAGGGTCCACCTTAAATAGACCAACTGTGCATAGATATGTTTTAGCAGTGCTCCATGGGCAAAAACATATACAAAGAGATCCCTCCCAGGGAAAAAGAAACATCTCGCTTGTGCAACTTTCTGGAAGTGGCTCCCTATGAGGTAAAGTCTGACTATTTAACAAGCCTTTGGCACTTTTTAAAAATATTCACACTCAGCTAGCCCCAATCCTACTCTGTACCAATGAGGGGCAAGCACCCCAAAACAGCTGTCTATGGATGGATATTTGTCTTGGCTATTTTCCCTTGTCCCTATGTTCCAAGGCTTGTTAAAAAGTTGGATTTTGACCCATAGGGAGCCAGTTCCACAGAGTCACCTTAATGAGATGTACTCTTTCCTGGGTGATACCTCTGTAAGTATATAGTGTATAGCATTCTTTATAGTAATTAGATTGTCTCTCGCTCTGCAAAAACATAGCTTACGTTAGCTGGCAACTTATGGAGGTGAATGTCTGTTTTTGTGATTGAGAAACCACGTTGTCAAACTTATCCCAATTGACTTACAGTATTTTCCTGCGTATAAGACTGCTTTTTAACACATGAAAATCTTCTCAAAAGTTGGGGGTCGTCTTATATGCCGGGTGTCATCTCATATGCGGGTATACGGTGTGCTGAAACTTACTTCCTAGACGGACTGGAGAAGCTGTCCTTCTCCAGATTTAGGGACAGGTGTCCTCTAGCTGAGCTACCGTGCACTGCATCCCGGCCAGCCGCTCCTGAAGCAGCCCCCTCTTCCTGCTCTCAGTGGTTTTCTCATGCCGGCAGTATCACATTGCGTACTACAACTCAGATCGTCTTGAAGACAGGGAGGGCTGGGCAAGCAGGGAGAGCTGACCCACCCAATCCAAGCAGGCTTTGTATGTAGTGTGCACAGAAAATACCAGTACATCGCTTGCCGTGATTGGCTGGTTGTTGTATACTGGGTTGGATTGGCGATTCTGAGGGAGGGCAGGGGGAAGCAGGAGCATCTGCACTTCAGCCAATTCTAATGCTGGAACGGCGGATCTCTAATGAAGTTTGGTAAGCATCTTATCTGTGGTGAAAAAACAGAGTCTATCTGGGGAGCAGATACATGTGGTGGTAAATACAGTACAGCACCAGTATCTGTACCGGTTCATACAGTACAGCACCAGTATCTGTACCGGTTCATACAGTACAGCACCAGTATCTGTACCGGTTCATACAGTACAGCACCAGTGTCTGTACCGGTTCATACAGTACAGCACCAGTATCTGTACCGGTTCATACAGTACAGCACCAGTATCTGTATCGGTTCATACAGTACAGCACCAGTATCTGTATCGGTTCATACAGTACAGCCCCAGTACATACAGTACAGCACCAGTACATACAGTACAGCACCAGTTCATACAGTACAGCACCAGTATCTGTTATGTAGTGACACGAAATAAAATACGTTTGTTTGCACTTCAGTGGCCAAATCTAACCCAGATCACAGCAACAGATTTAAGGCCACCTGGTGCACTAGAGTCTTGGAAAGGCATAATATGGTACTGAGGCAAAAGACAAAAATTGCACAACAATTACCTGCAGATCTTGATGCCAAAGTAAATGGCGTTGGATGGGTAGTCTTATACGGCGAGTATAGCCCAAACCCTATATTTTAACAGAAAAAGTTGGGGGTCGTCTTATACGCCGAAAAATACGGTAGTTCAAATGTTTTATGAGAACAAGCTGCCGTGCATTATGTAAATGTTTGCAGTAACAGAAATCATTATCCTAATTATTGCTTGCAAAAAAAAAAAATCATGTGATAGGTCCGGACAAGTCAGTTATGCCATGCCTGGCTTGATTTTTCTTATTTTGTAGGGATTTGCATCTGGTCCAAGAGTTTTTGGCTCTCCCTCAGCACATAAATGTGACTCCAAGAGCTGAAGATTACCAGTGTGTGCTCAAAGAGTGTTTGGAAAAGAAAGGGATCGAGACTCCCACTGCAAGTAAGTGACCTGCACTTCTCTCTGGACGCTGTCAATGGTTAATGTTATGTTGAATAGATATACTTTGTAATGATATTATAGAAGAAATGTTATATTTTTATTGTTCTGCTCTGCCATGGTTGTTAGGTTATATTCAAGAAGGAAAATGGGAAAAGAAAAGCTTTCCTATTTTTAGACACTTTTTCTCGCAATTTCAACCCATCGCTATATAGTGCCAAGACAAAACAGCAGTATACAGCTTACATGATACTACCATATAGTGCCAACATTATGCAATATCCAAATAATACTCATTTAAGTGCCCAGGTAATGCTGCTGTTGAAAGAAATACCAAATAAAACTGTGCAATGCTAAAAAATACTGGGTGGTTTTAGCCGTAGTCAATCTGAAAAGTGTTCAGCTTAAGTTTATGAGCTTTCATGAGATCTCAGGATGAGAAGGTAACTTTTAGAGAATGAGGGCAAACAATTGAAATTTTTTAATGAAGATCTAATAGAAACATTTTTAGCCCCCCAAAAAGTGCAATGCATTAATAAAAAGATGCATTCAAAGGTGTCCATAGCCTTTAAAGTTTTACTTTATTGTTGGGGTATTCTTGGTGGCATAGAGTGGTTTACTGGGTAATATCTAGTATCTCTGGTAGTGTAGGATGATGAAGGATTAATGATGAAAGTTAGCAGTGAATGTTAATTTCAAATAAAGCTCCACACTAGAATATGTGATGTGTCTGATTCCCAGGGTTGCTGTGACCCCAACAGTTATGGGAACTGGTGCCTCATGTTCCCCATTTGGGTGGGGGTGGCTGCAAACCTGCCGTTCTATTTAAAGTGGGGAAGTTCTTTCTGAGCTAAACTTTGTTGACTCCCAGATTAAGACTTTACTCCACATGAATATGTGGACAATCTTAGGAAATGGAGGGGAAAAGCAAGTAAGGCTACTTTCACATCTGCGTTTTTTTCTTTCCACTATTGATATCCGTCATAGGATTTTAATACCGGAGGAAAACACTTTAGTTTTGTCCCCATTCATTGTCAACGGGGGAAGTAAAACTGAACCGAATGGAACGGAGTGCACCAGAATGCATCCTGTTCCTCTTTGGTTGCATTCCCATCACGGAATGCGGATGCGGAGCAAGACGGATGCGACATGAAACACATCAGGGGACATTTACTAATCATGTTCCACCGGAATTATGGAGTAAAATACACCAAAAAGAATGGAGTTTTGATTTGTGCCGAATATATCAACAGTTTTCTCCAAAATTTTAACTATAAAAAATGCATTACGCCAGAAATTACTTGTACATTTCAAAGTGGGCGGGGCTATCAAATTGGCGCATACTATCCCTCATTTATCATCCTCTTATCGGCAGAAATGGCTCAAATTGTTGCAGACAATTAAACCAGATTATGTGGTGTTTTGTGTAAAAAGACACATTTATGAAAAAACTTGTCATGGGAACAAATGATAGCTAAAGCAACTGTCACACCAGCGTTTTGGCTCTCCGTTTATAAGATCCGTTCAGGGCTCTCAGAAGCCATCCAAAACGGATCATATACATTCTCAATGGAAAAGGATCTGCTAAGAATGCACCAGTTTGTCTCCGATCAGTCACCATTCCTCTCTGGAGGAGGACACTAAAACGCTGTCTGCAGCGGTTTTCTGTCTGTCCTGGGATGCGGAGCGAGACGGATCCGTTCTAACACACAATGTAAGTCAATGGGGACGGATCCGTTTTCTCTGACACAATCTGGCACAAGAAAAAACGTATCCGTCCCCCTTTGACTTTCAATGGAGTCATAGCTGTAGAAGACATAATACAAACGGATCCGTTCATGACGGATGCATGCGGTTGTATTATTGTTACAAAAAGCGTTTTTGCAGATCCATGACGGATCCACAAAAAACGCTAGTGTGAAAGTAGCCTAAGTATTAAAACAATAAAAATAAATGAAATTTTTCTCTAATATAAATGAGCTAATTGAACCCCCCACATTTTTTTCTTTGTAGTATATATTGGAGGCGTGGCGATCTCCAGGCAGTCATGCACACCTGACCAGTTAGTCTGCCCCGGAGGCTTGTTTTAAAGTCAGTAAAAAACTGAGTCTGCTTATATAGCACCTACCAGTAGCCATTTGGCTCCAGGAGAAGTATATAGTGGGCTCAGCATGCATGTTGGTACTTGCATCCCTGGATCCGATGAAAGCTGTAATGGCAACGGACGGGGTTAAAAGCAGAGTGTGCTTGGCGTGCATGCTGTACCTGCGCTCCCTGGACTTTGTGTGGCTGTCGTGGCCCATAACAGGTAGGAACTAGTGTTAGGGACCACTCATGGAGGCGACCTTGACGTGGTGAGTGGCTTATTACGCTTTGGCCAAAATGTACACCAATGCCTCATTCAACATCCAGCATAAAGGCAGGGCAGAGTGCTGGTTGCAGTGTGCGATTGCATTTGTGTTTTTGCCTTCCAAAAAACATACGGCGTTCCTTTCCTTCTGCGCCCTGCCGTGCGCCCTTACATCAGTTTACGACCACATGTGGGGTGTTTCTGTAAACCACAGTATCAGGGTAATAAATATTGAGTTTTGTTTGGCTGTTAACCCTCAATGGGTTAAAGAAAAAAAATTAATAAAATGGAAAATCTGCCAAAAAAGTAAAATTTAGAAATGTAATCTCCATTTTCCTTTAATTCTTGTGGAACACCTAAAGGGTTAACAAAGTTTGTAAAATCAGTTTTGAGTAACTTGAGGAGTGTAGTTTCTACAATGGGGTCATTTATGGGGGGTTTCCACTTTGTAAGCCCCACAAAGTGACTTTAGACCTGAACTGGTCCTTAAAAATTGAATTTTGGGAATTTTCTTAAAAATTTTAAGAATTGCTTCTAAACTTCTAAGACTTCTAACGCCCTAAAAAAATAAAATGACATTTCCAAAATGATGTCAACATAAAGTAGACATATGGGAAATGTTAAGTAATAAATACTTTATTAGGTATGACTTTCTGTTTTCAGAAGCAGAGAAATTGAAATTGAGAAAATTGTGAATCTTTAAAATTTTGGGGTAAATTTGGGATTTTTTCATAAATAAAGGTGAAATATATTGACTCAAATTTATGACTATCATTAAGTACAATATGTCACGAGAAAACAATCTCCGAATGGCTTGGATAAATAAAAGTTTTCCAAAGAAATTACAACATAAAGTGAAGCATGTCAGATTTGTAAATTTTGACCTGGACACTGGGGCATCAATGACCCTTGGTCATGACAGGGTTAAGAAAGATCCTAACAGTGCCAGCTATTGCTAAAGAGAAGCTTGGCCTGCCCACTCCATTACACAGATTGCAGCCGATAAAAGACATGGTGTAGGCGAAGAACATGGAGAGAAGAGTTGGGCAACATTTTAAATTTAGTATATAAGTTTTTTTGAATTATTTTTACAGATTAAGACAGAGATGTATGCAGACCTCAAATTGCACCCTTGCAAAACCTAGTATGCCCCTCCAAGTGATATTTCTGAAGAATTTACAAATTAAGTTGACGAATCTTTAATAATAAAAAGTAGCACTCTGCTTCACTTTACCTTTTTTCTGAACAATTCATTTCTTAACATATTTATACCAGATAACTGGCATACATTAATAATTCCCCCCATACAGCTTTAAAGCCTGTGCTTCCCTTTAGCACATAATAAAGTTGTCTGCCTGCTGCCACCACTAGGTGGAGCTTGGTACATAAGAATTTATACACATACTATTGAGCTCAGTGGTGGCTGTCAATAACTGCTATGTATTTATGCTGGGAACAGAAGATGGAGTTCAACGCAGGGCCCTCTCTCTCCCCGGACTCCTAAGAAGCCGTATTGTCTGCCTCCATGGTGAGAAGGTCACTGGATTAAGAGTGTCATTCTGAAGTATGATATTGTGTTAAAAGAGAGCAGGTCTTTCTAATATTTATTAAAAAGGTTATATGGACAGCAAAATTTTAAAATATATATTTTTTTTTTCTGACCGTATTTCCAGAATATTGAATCTTGTAAGGGAAAATGCATTTTTTTTAAATGAACCCTTTAAAATCTTTATTTTTTTACAACTTTTCATTAGTCCATGCAATAGTTTCATCTCTATTATAATACAGTGCAATATTTCCGTTTTGCAGTGTATTTTGGCTGTTATTATTATCTATATAAAATAATCATTTACAGCAATGACATACTATGCACGATAGTTTACTTTAAAGTTTACGTAAAATTATAACTATGTTAGGCCGTGATCACATCACCGTTATGCCTTTCATTTTTGTTTTCTGTTATAACATGGTTATAGCGGAAAATAACGAAATCCATAAGACTCAAATCAAAACGGAATCCTTTAAGATGCATTCTGTTTTAAACCGTCAGAAGTCTATAGGCAGCATAATGGATTCATCTGGTTTCCGTTATGCAGGATGGAAAAAAAAAGGCCTGTCCTGTCCTGCATAACGGAAACCAGATGAATCCATTATGCTGCCCATAGACTTCTATTATGACAATCAAAACAGAATGCCTCTTAACCCCTTCCCGCAATATCACGTACATGTAAGTGGGGGAATGTGGTGCCTTACTGCATTCCCACGTACATGTACGTGATCTGGCAGGTACTGATAGCCGGGCCCATGCTGCATCCACCGGCATTGCTGTTTGCGGTGATGCCGGAAGATTAACCCTTTCACATGCTGCAGTCAGCACTGACCTCTGGTTCCATCGGCCCCCCCGAACTGCACTGACAGGGGACCGATAGTTCCCATGGAAAACGAGTAATGTATAATGTCATGGAAAAATAAATCAAACCATCAAAGAAGGCAATATGTATAATAACAATACATTAGTAAGTGTCTTGTATTAACTTTCTCTACATGATAAATGCAATTTGCTGAAGTGAGACAACCCCTTTAACTGAAAGAGTGTGGTCCGGCTAAAAAGCAGTGTGGCCTAACATCCCTAAAATGCCGCCTGGAACCAAAACAACCAATAGTTGGTATAAAGATAGCTGAAAGTGTCTATGCACCAAATTTATACTCCAATTGTAGCCATTGTAACATCTTTACGTCTAGACAACTATCCTAGTTTATGTAAACTATGAGATTAGTAAATGCAGTGCATTCAGCTTTCAAATTTGCCAAGTCCAAGAGCAAATATTTGCTTCTCATGTAACATAAAAGACAGAGACACTCCCAGCTTCTCGGTACTTGGCTCACAGTGCTGCTTGAAGAAATTCCACAGCAATGGCCAACAGAGAATTTTCTCTGGAACATAATTAATTCCATCTCTATCTCTTTTTTTTATCCTTTTAAATTATGAGTTCTTTGAATGGGATTATAAATTCTCTCCAACTTTAATACATTTAATACACCAGGCATCCAAAATAGGTTGCATAACTAGTCTGGCAGCCTAACGCCTCAGGGTTATCAGATCTACTGTGCACTCTTAAAGTCCAGTGGTATGGCAGGCGCAGCGCTATGAAGTGCCTTTTGCGCTGTGGCATTAGAAGAATTTTGATATCTCTGACTTTTAGCCTAACCAGACTGTCTATTACTCTGTAATTCCTCTAGCGCCGTTCCAAGGAAACTGTAGGTTTAAACAGCACACCAAATGCTTGAAATTACTTCTTTATTAACTTTTCTTTATATATAACACTGCCACCTCTGCAGCAGATAGTCCATGTACATAACACTTGTTGCATAAAGATTTATAAAATGGCGGTATGCATAAGATGGTGGTTCAACTGTTCGATCTTGTCATTCAACATAAAATGGTGGATATATTTCTCTCTTGAGTATCTGTACTCTCACTTTAAGTTATTTAAGCACTTTATGATCTCTCTGAGAGGTCTTAGGTCTAACTAATAGTTCACTTGCTGAATTTGGTCGCAATATGCAGTAACTATTTGCAGATTGGTTTAGTATGATCTGGTATGGTTGTATGCAATTTGGATCGCAATATGGAATTTGAATGGTTGCAGTTGCTTGTATGGTATTTGTAGTTTGCAATTGGTGGAACTGTAAGTAAACACACATATAACTGGTTCAGTACACAGTTCTAATAACTATATTAACAGTAGGAACATTATATAACTGTTTTAAATACCTATTTTGGCCTCTCTGCTTCCATACAACACAGCTCTTAGTGGAGTGAAAGTCTGTTCAGCTTCTCTCCTCTGGTGTAATGATTCTAGCAGCTCCTGCGAACGTAATTTCCCACACAAGCTGTGTGTGAGGCTTGCTGTAATTGGTCAAAACTCTTGCTGTGTGTGAGGCTGGATGTGATTGGTCAAGACTCCTGCCCAACAACAACAGTTTAACTCTATACTTTATGTTATTTCTGCTGTGTCATTAAGCTTACCTTACATTATATAATGAATCTTAAAGGCATACTATCCTTCCTACCTCTGTGAACACAATATATAACAGTTTTATGACATCCAAACATGAAGTCACTGTAAATAATTAGACTTTTGTCTGTAACACACAAACATAGGAACTGTATTAAGGTTATTGACAGGTTTAGCTGTATAAACATATAAGCTATATTAGCAACCTGGGACAGGTCTTAGCTGGCCATCTACAAGTGGATCCACTTAAAGAGGACCTGTCACCACAAAATGCAATGCAATCTGAAAGCAGTATGTTATAGAGCAGGAAAAGCTGAGCAGATTGTTCCTTGTTCCTGTGCCTATTGGATTTATTGTTCCTCAGACCCTGGCTTTCCTTCTGACCACTCGGTGTCTCTCCTTTGCTGCTGCGTTGTCCGTCTGATCTCAACTTGTATTCTGACCACTTTCTGTCCCTCGTTTGGTACTGCATAGCTTGTCTGGTTCTGACCCATTTATGTACGACTCTGGTATTGTGTTTGACTGTCTTTGTTGTTTGTCCGTCTCTGCACTTAAATAGCACAGGGACCGTTGACCAGTTGCAGTCTATCTAGGGCTTGTACTGCAAATAGGAAGGAAAAGTGGGCTGGGTTCTACCCTTAGAACTCACTGTCCTTGTCTGTCCCTACCTACAGTCATAAGATATTGATAGCATTTTGTGTTATTATGTGCTGTGGGGTTTAGCTCAGGTAGACAGGATTAGCGGACGCAGTATAGAAGCAATAAGTTCTTTGGATCAAACAGTTCGGTGTTTTAGTCATACTTTATGCAAGTGCCAAAACAAGCAGTCATAATCAAACAAAAAGTCACCTTGTGTTGTTGGTGGTAATTCACACGATGCAGCAATTCTGCCTCAAAGAGTCCTTGCTGATAGCAGCACCAACCTGTTTTCATGGCAAACAGGTAGCAAACCTTTATCCAGACACAAGGCTCCCAGATCCCAACACAGAGACCTGGCTTCTGAGCCCAGCTGCCTATTTAAGAACAGCCAGGTTCTGCCAAAACCCGGACCGGCACTTAAAATCCAGTCTGGTATTTGACCTTACGTGGCTGTAAATCAGCCCAGCAGCACATGTTGGGAGGAAAAAAACTGTTTTGAATATCTACCAAGAGGTACATCAGATCATGCCCCACTGCAGGTGATACTGGCTCAACCTTTGAAGGGCCCAGCCAAGGCATGAAGACTTAACGCCATGTGGCTAAAGGTGATCCGAGTGGAATCTACCTGTAGGAAGGTATTGGAGGAATTCTGGAAAGCTTATAAGGGGTCCTCAAATCCTTTAATGGAATGGGAAGCGTGCAAGGCGGTGATGTGAGGCGTGACCATTGCAGCCATTGCCACTCACAGGGCGGAGTTGCGGACCACGAGAGGTCGGTTGGAAATCTAGTCTTGTGGAAGCGGAGGAAGCATATATTAATGATCCTAGTGAGGAGTTGCAGGAGAAATGGGTATCTATTCAGAGAGATTATAAGCTACACCTTACTGAGTACACTAAGAAAGGGCTTCTTGCGAGGCAGCAGACTATTTTCTCAGAGGGAGATAAAAGTGTGAAATCACTGGCATATTTGGCTAGAGCCGAAGCCCCTTAAACTGTGGGAGCTGAGATTAGGTCTGATTCGGGAGAGGTAGTGTCCGAACAGGAATATATATGTGCCCAATTTGTTTCATACTATAGTAGACTTTACATGCCAGGCTGCCTCCCTGAGGTGGACGAACTGAGGGCTTACTTGGATCGAATCGAGTTCACAAGACTATCTAGGGGGGACAGAGAACTACTAGATGCTCCAATCTCTGTAACCGAAATCCAGACGGCGATAGGCTCAATGGCCTCCCACAAGACTCTTGGTCTGGATGGCTTTCCTGTGGAGTGGTATAAATTGTATGGTTAGGAATTTGGTCCCCGATTAAGCTTGTTTTTTGAATATGCTCTGGAGACATCTGAACTACCACCCTCCTTCTATGAAGCTACTATAGTGGTGATCCTTAAAGCGGGGAAGCCTCCTGACCGGTGTAGTTCATATCGGCCAATTTCGCTAAGATTTCGCTAAGATTTTGGCAAAAGTCTTGGCTATGCGGCTGGCGGGGGTTATTTTGTCCATAGTGGGACCAGATCAATCTGGGTTTATGCCAGGGAAATCGACAGATATGAATCTTAGGCGCCTGTCATGGTGGGGATTGGGGGAAACACCCCACCATATAATGGGAACTGTTACTAGGCCAGGCAACCATGAAGGGAGCTGGCCACAACCTACAGCCGCCCTAATCCTGACCCTGATCTCCTGACAGCATGAGCAAACCCTGAAGGTGGGAGGGCTCATGCCCTGGAACCTGGATCCTGCTGACCCTGACGGTCCCTGGCATAGGGGTCAGGAATAGGAGACATCCGGTTCCTCAGGGACTCAGACGAACTGTCTCCAGCTGCCTAGTAACAGGTGGAAGGGCAACATGTAGTTTGTGGTTTGCACATGCACTTCCCCTTTAAGGTATGCCTCCCTGCTGTTTGGTGTGCAATGGGTAAATCTTCTGGCTAGTGGGGATTAAAGTGTTTCCTGGGTGTGCCCGCAAGCTTGATATAAACCTATGGCTTGCTGGCTGGGTGTAATTGTACTACAGCCTTGCTAGGTGTTGGAGCTTTGCTCCGTGCCTGGGTGTTCCAGCCCAGTCCTTAAGGGGCACCTTATGGAACATAAATTGTCCTTCCTTTTGTACCCTCCTTGTACCTTTACCCTCACTTGTATGTGTAGTGTGGGTTTATGTTCTGAGTGTGTGTAGCGTTTTGTTGGTTGTTACATGTCTGGGCTGTTGTTGGTCTTAGTCCCTGCATGTATGCTATACGTCACCTGGTATGTTGATACCTCCATGAGGGGGCTGGTTTCCAGGAGGGGTGAACCATAAGCCTGTATGCAGCACTGCTTGGGGCTGCCATGCACTGTGTGAGCATGGGGGGCTCTGGCAGAGTTGGTATGCTGGATTCCTGTGTGGTAGTTTGTACTGTGACCTTCTGTGTTTTCGGGCTCCTGTACTTATGCACGGGTTCCAGTTGTGGAGGCTTCGACAGGTAAGTTAGTAGTCTTGTTGTTCTTACCTGCCGATCCTCTAGCTGTGTATGGACTTCCCTTTTCCCTGCTGCTAGGCCATTTGAGACTCCTGCTCATCCATGTAAAGTAAGAAAATTGCGATTTCCAGCTCACCTTAAACCAGGATGCACGGAACAAGACCGGACCACCCTTTAAACAAAAAAAAACAAAAAAAAAAAACTTCACAGCATCGAGAGCTTCAGAAGGTTGCTTTGCCTTTATTCAGATTCATAAAAAGGAATACATCCAGTAAACACCTCACCCACCACCGTAGTTAGCTGACATATTTCAAACTATTCAGTTGTTAATCATAGCCTGGTAGAGTGCTCGCACCTCGGGGTATAAAAATACTTCACACCCCAATCATGGAGTTGGATGGGAAGAGCTCATCCCGGGGGGCGAGTCTTCCACACACACCGCACCCACCACCATATGTCATAGATACTGTTAATTTGAGCATATAAAACACATAACACAATTAAAATACTCCTCCATTGATCTCTGTAATGCCCAGAACATAATCAGGGCACTTAATAAACAGAGAAGTAAGTAAAAACAACACCATTTCTGCAGGGAAGAAACAAACAAACAAAAAAAAAAACGCATGATAGATCAATGTGAACCAGAACCACAACAAGTCCACAATGTTATGCTGGTTAATTTATCCCTCTGTTTGTGTGGTGGCTTGGGATGGAAAGATTATCTTGTCAATCAGATATATTTGATTACCATAGCATTTGCTAGACCATTAGTAACTAGAATAAAGATTGTAATACATAATATAACTCAAATATATTACAATGACACTTTTCTCTCTACTACTAATAACAATACATACGTTCCCTGCGCATATTGAGGCCCTTTGGGTGCCGAGTATCTAGCCTAAACATCCAAAAGGCTTTGCGCAATAGAATCTTTTTCCTGATATCACCACCTCTGGGAGAGGGAGTAACCCTTTCAATGGCATGAGCTCTCAAACTGGCCACATTTCTATTATGTTCTTTGATGAAGTGGCTGGCAGCACTTGAGATACCCGTTGCCATAGGGTTAGTGATATAGTTTAGATGCTCCTGCAGCCTAGCCTTAAACTGTCTGCAACTACTCCCACGTACAAAACATCGCAACTAGTGCACTTAATAAGGTAAATTATGCCTACACTGTTGCAGTTAATATGGCTCTTAATAGAAAACTGTTCCATATGTGTAGAATTCTCAAACACTGTAGTGGGTTGTACACAGTTACAGCATTTGCAGGGGTGACCCCCGCACTTTGATTTAGATTTGGCAGTAGATGAAGCCAATAAGGAGGGAGACAATTTATTGACTAGGCTGCCAGGATGTCTGGAAACTATCCTACAACCATCCCGCAAAGAGTTAAACAGGAATTGATCATCATCCATGTCTGGGAAGAACAGGTCGTCTCTCCCCTGCTCCTATGTGAGGGATTATCAGGGCAACTCAGGGCCATAGGTATCCTGGTATGAGCCGTCCTACCATCCAGGTCCGCTCATACGGTGAGGAGTTAGGGTGAGGATTAGGGATGCAATAGGAGGTGACCTGCTTCCTGATTCCGGCGTCCTGGCCTAGTTGCTTCCCCTTTATCCCTTTACATTGTACAGTGGGGGGTTTTCCCCACTCCCCACCGTGACAGCGCTTCTACACTAATTTACAGATTACACATGACAATGTAGGAAACAGAGCTATTGCCTCCCTAGATAAGGACAAGGTCTTTGACTCGGTCGAATGGGTCTTCCTGCGGGAAGCCTTAAGCAGATTTGGTCTTCCGGAGAAGTTTCTAAATAGGCTGCGTCTTATGTATCGGCAACCATAAGCTCCCTATCTCTGCTGCTTTTTGCATTGGTGATGGAGCCCCTATCCAGCTTGTTAAACAACTGTAATAATATAGAGGGATGGAATATTGCAGGGATCACCGAGAAGTCATCCCTATATGCAGATGACATGTTAGTCTATCTGTGGGAGACCAGGAGGTCGCTAGAGACGCTCTTGGAGGTGGTTAATGAGTATGTTAAGTTCTCTGGTCTGAAGGTCAACTGGGCCAAATTTGCACTTTATCTGGTGGATAAGGAGGATAAACGGGCTGTCACACCTTGATCGAAACTATTGGTGGTGGACCAATTTAAATATTTAAGGATTATTGTCCAAGGACAGTCACCAATTTTTCCCTCCTAATATATTACCAACAATGGAATACATTGCCTGGACATTGAAGGCATGGGAGACCCTTCCTCTGTCCCTTGTGGGATATATAAATATTTTCAAAATTATAATTCTACCTGTAACGGACCATTTCAGCAGACAAGGGGTTAAAATCCATTTAGGTGATATGCCCCTTTCTGAGAGACAGGCACAGCTACTGCAGAACACCAAACTCCCGAGCTGGATACAAAATAGCACTCCAAACTGGAACCTCGCGAATAGCTGCTAGCAAACGAACAGGAAAAGCATACAATCAGCTTACACTCCTGGCAATCAGTCTCTAACAGCATACAGGGAATCCCCCCAATAACGAGACAAGGCTCCGTGTTGAGGGTCAAGCAGTGGTCTGACTGTACTTCAGGTACAGCCTCTTTTATTCATAAAAAACAAACATAGTACTGCCCACAGGGTTTTGAAATCCAACCAATCAATATCTTAAAGCACACACAATGCAAGTACAGCAACTGATCGTTCATGCCCCCTAGAGGACCAGAAGGGAGACTGCGACACAGAACAGATACAGCACATCCCCACAATTCCTCCTCTCTGTCCCGGAGACAACCAAGGGCAATCCAATTATCTCTCAGGACAAAGGGAGATTGCCAATACACATGTGGAGACAACAGGATAGACATCACCATTTAAACACACAATGGGACAATGGCACAATGGGATAATAGAAACACACCCAGCATATTCCTCCCAAGCTGACAAATTACACTTATTATAAATTGTTACAACTTTGTGAGGTTACATTGTCCATACATATAACTTACATCAATCTAAACAGTATAACTTGGGGACAAACCTATCCAAAATTCCCTGGAATAGGTTCAGGGGTTTAAAAGTTAGTATGGGCCATAATCCTGAGGCAAGAGGCGTTTAAACAGGCCTCTCCAAAACCCAGTGGTGAGGTTGGTTTCGCCACACTACCCAAGCTGCTTTATCTGTATAGGGCAACACCGACAGCCCCTCAGAAATGCCACTTTGTAGCGATTGACAAAATGGTAACCCCCTTCCTTTGGGCCAATATGAGACAGCGACTAGCTAAAGACACTCTCAGAGCACCATGTACCAAGGGGGTCTGGCCTTACCAGATATGTATAAATATTATTGTGCAGTTCAATTATCATATTCTGGCTGGTGGGTAAGAGCAGATGCCAATAATCCAGCGACGGTGTTGGAAGTGGCACTCCTGGGGTCCTATGAAGCTTTGACAAATTTTCCCTATAGAGCGGGCAGTAACTCAGTCCGATGTCTCACTTCTAATATGAAAGCAGTCATTAAAGTGTGGAATCAGTGCGACTGGGTGTGGGATGACAGGGGGGGGGGGGCTTTTCATGGAGGAATTCCAAACTACAACTTAGGCATGCTTGCACTGAACAATTCGGAAGAGGCAATATCACGATAGAATATGGAGAAGACAAATGACACTATACAAACCAGTTTCTTCTTTTTATTTAATACTACTGAACCGAAAGACTTCCCCATTGTCCAGTGCCCTAGCAAAATGGAAGGTAGATATCCCGGGCCTAGAGGACAGGCATGAGAAGGAGCTGATGTATAACTGGAGAAACGCAGTCATATGTGCTAGAGATCAACTGATACAGGTTAAATGGTTACACAGGGTTTACTTAACTCCGGTCAGACTAGAACGCATGCGCAAACTTACTAGTTCACAATGTACCAGGTGTATTAGAGAGAGGGGCACTGTGTTTCATATGGTCTGGGACTGTCCGGTAATAGCGAGATATTGGTCAGTGGTTCATGAATTCTTGAGCTTGAAGTGGGGTTTGCTGGTGATGTGCGCCCCGGAAAATAGTTTGCTAGGATTGGTCAATGACCTTATGCAAGCTAAGTATTCTACGATATTATATTGTCTCCTAATGTTTTATGCTAGAAAAGTTATCCTGCTGAATTGGAAGCCCCCAAAGGTTGCCTCAGCAATGGGTTGTCAATGCCTGCCCTGTGAGAAATCTGAGAAGATCGGATAGAATTGCAGCACGTGAGTCTATCTGACAGGTCTTTCTGCGTTTCCCTTCTTTGTTGTTCTGGGCAGAATCCCACCTCTCTACAGGTTCTGCTCGTTAGCTGTTTAAGAGGCTCTATTTAAGTCCGCCTTTTAATGCTGACTTTGCGGTTGATATATTCCTTCTGGAGTTCTATACTGGTTGTTTGTCAATCCTCTACTTCCCGCTCGTCTTAAGCTAAGTCCTCCTGTATTCTCCTTTGTGCGTGTGTTGCTTCTCGGTCTCAGGGAGACGCTGGTCCCTTCACGGTGGAAGGTACCGGCTGTCTCATTCTCCGCTCCCTAAGTTAGGGTTTGCTTCAGTGTCAGCAGGACAAAGGGTCCAGCGTATGAGTTCGTTCAACATCAGGACTTGCTCATACTGTAATCAGTCAGGGAGAGGCTCAGGGATTGTTAGGAGGTTACCTTTCCCTCCTCCCTAGCTTTGGGGCCTAGTCTGTTTACCTGTTGAGGTTTGTTTACTTGGTGTTCCTCTTATCCCCACTTGCCATCACATGGGTGCAGCTTATTGATGAGGCTTTGCCAATATACAAACTGACTTATGTCGCAAGGGGAAGCCCAGAGAGATTTGAGAACATCTGGGGCCCGTGGCTCAGTGACGTAGGGATCGCCATAGCAGCCATAGTAATGGCTATAGAGCCCTACGCCACTGGGGGCCCGCCGCCGACTGAGGATTAAAAAAATACAAATAAAATTCATGTGGTGAGTGGGCCGGGCGTGGTGCGGTGATAGGGGGCGGTCGGACTCGGAGCCGGAGGGCGGAGGTAGAGAGGCAGTCTGGGAGGTGGTTCGCAACACGTACAAGGATAGGAAGCTGTGAGGTGAGCTGCTGGAGTGTGGGTGGGTGGGTCCGGGGCCCACTGCTCCTGGGGGGGGGCCCACTGTGCCAGCTGCATAGGTTCCAAATGTCGCGGGCGGCTGCCTGCATGTCCCGGCTTATGATAAGCCCGGCCATGCAGGCAGTGTGCTGCCTGCCTCTCACTCACTGTGTGATGCTGCGATCCTTGTCTCCGCCTCCTCACACAACTTAGACCCTTGCACAAAGTGATTTTACAAACATATAACACTTTAATACACAAATCTCAGAAAGCAGCAACTTTACCCTATATTAAGGCGTGGGAAAAATAACTTCACTGCTCATTTTCAGATTCAAAATTGCCACTTATACTGCCAGCTCTGAAAAGGGTCTCTAGATGTCTTAGGACTGTTAGGAAAATGCCTATAAGGTTTATATTGTACCTTATGTACTGGACATTACATAAAATAAATCATACGGACCGCCACAGTTGTCAGTGTTCCCTATACAGAGAAGAAGGGGGCCCGTATAGAAAGGATCAGTATGAGGCTTCGTTCACATCACCGTTTAGCCATTCCGTTCTCCTGCTCAGTTTAGGAGCAGGAAAATGGAAATGACAGATTCGGAACATAACGGTAAAAATATGAAAATAAATACTAGACCGATCCGTCTGTCCGCATGACATGCGGAGAGACGGATCCGTTCTTGCAATGCATTTGTGAGATGGATCCACATCTGGATCCGTCTCACAAATGCTTTCAGTCACATCAAAATCAGCGGATCCGGCGGGCAGTTCCGATGACGGAACTGCCTGCCGGATAAAACTGCCGCAAGTGTGAAAGTAGCCTAGGTGGCTGTTTCTTCGCCAAAATGCCATTAACCATTACCACACCACACTATTAAATAACGCAGCTGTGCCAGGTATATGTGTGAATAGGGAAGATGCTGAGATCCGGCTGTACCTCACAGTGAGGTACAGCCGGATCTCAGCATCTTCCCTAATCCATATTCACACATATACCTGCTCAAGCCTGGCAGGCGCAGCTGCGTTAATTAAAGGGTGGGGGCCCATAATTTTTATTTGCTATGGGGCCCAGTCATTTCTAGCTACGCCCCTGCCGTGGCTGTCTGACGGGTTGGAGATGCTCTAAATCAGGATGGGGGGGGGGGGGGGGGGGGGGGCAGCGCTGTGGTGGTGTGTATTAGTGAGTGAATGGTACGGTATTTAAAGATATTCTCGAGTTAATATAGCTGCAGCAGCGATTTTATAGGCTTACACAGAGATATACTGTTGGTACTTTATGAAGTCTCTATAACGTATCAAGCTAGCTGCCGCAATGTCTATGTGCTACATGTGCTGTGTGTGCTGTGCACTATTTTACATGTTGTTTTCTCTTTAAAAACAATCAATAAAGACTATTAAAAAAAGACGGATCCGTCATGACCCACAATGCAAGTCATTGGGGACGGGTGCATTTTCTCTGACACAATAGAAAATGGATCCAACCCCCATTGACTTTCAATGGAGTTCATGATGGATCCGTCTTAGCCATGTTAAAGATCCGTTCATAACGGATGCAGATGGTTGTATTATCAGTACCGGAAGCGTTTTTGCTGAGCCCTGCCGGATCCAGCAGAAACTCTAGTGGGAAAGTTGCCTAAGACTGTTTTGACCACATGATTATATAAAAATGTAATTAGCGCTATCTCCTAGAATATGACTCCAGCCTAGTATCCTGTAATTGGCGTCTAGATAAAATAGGAATGCTTTCAATGCCTTCTACATCTTGATATACAGTACCTTCCGTCGCCCTATCTCCAGTTATTTTTAATACTTTCTAGGGGAATATTTCTCTGCCTTTAATTTTTAATAGAGAATATCCTGATCTACAATGTAGTGGCGTGGAATGTGGGAAATCATGCCGCTTGGTAAAAGTAATTAATTATGTACACATGTCTAACCACACTATAGGGCCTGTATTGTATCTGAGACATCAAAGGAGATAACATTTCTGGTGCTGCCCCCCACCCCTAAGCCAGAGATGTGGGGTCCCTTGAATACAATATTACCGTTTACACTGAACTCAACAAAGGTTCACATTTATGAAATTGTTAAAAGCAGTTTATGAAACGATTGCTTTCTTTCGACTGGAAGTATCTTGCCTTATATAACAGATGCTGTGCCTTATGTAACCAGTGATATTTGCGCGCGTGTTATTTTATCTTAGGAACTCAACTAAGTCGCCTTTATCAACTTTTGGCAGCTGGAACAAATAACTCTTTCTTATAGTTTCTGTGCCAAAAATTGCTAATCCTCTCCCTCACCGGCAAACTGGTTCTCTCTCTTTTCCTCTCCTTTACTGTCCTACCTCAATCTGTCTCTATTTTATTATCTTGTTGTCTTGACCCTTGTGACACCAGTATCCAATTACCCAAAGACTTGCAAGCCTGTAATCCATGTCCCCTCCAGAGGCTGCACTAGACCCTCAGTAGTGAAATGTGAGGTCATAAACAGAGGTTATAACCTAGTACTGGTAATGGTTAACAAGAGTGACCCAAGTATTAAATATTGCTTACTTTTTTGGATAAATTAGTGGTACAATGGCTAAAAACCAGCTCACGAGTCATGAGGTCCTCTTTATGCTGAGGTGCACGGATCCAACATGGAAAAAAAAACTTGTGAAAATGTGCACCCCTGGTGTAGAACATAAGGCCAACTGGGCTTTGTATATTCACAAGCCAAAAAGAAGATATTAATAGTGATCTCCTGGTTAAATGACTACTATATCATAGAGGACATGCTCATGAATATTCACCACCTGGAAGATCCTCTATTTCAGTCATCCCACAAGCTGTATCAACTGCAACATTTTCCCTGCATAAAATCCACAAGTTACAATAAAAACCTTCCAGTGGTTGGACTTCAGTTAAGACTGCAAATCACATATGTTCTGCGATTCACTTAGTATGTAGTCACATTTAAAATGTAAATCAAAGTAAAAAAAAACATAATTCCTGGATAAAAAGGAAGCCTATGATGCAGAATATGAGATGATTCAGTGGAAACCCTGGTCTCAAAAGCAGCTGTGGTCTAGTGGATCCATAACAGGTAATCTGGAGGTACTATCCGCTGTCTATCAACTGTAGATATTTGGATATTTATGGTGACCATCTCTTTACAACAAAGAGCATGGCAGCCGTGGGCATACCTACCAAAGAGGTAGACCATGTAGCTACTGTGAGGCCTATGGATAGAGGATGCCCAGACCAGGTTGGCGGGTTCTGAGTGTTAAGGGTGTAGTTTTAGTCCTTGTACTGTCCACACTGGGTTAAGAGAAGGAGAGGCCAAACCGAGTATAGTAGAACTGAAGACTTTACTGGAGAACCTTTTCAGCAAGTAGTTGCAGTACAGACGTCTTAGTATAGTCTCTTTACCCAAGTAGTAAGAAGAGGAACACATGCAGACTGGTAGCTTAACAATGTTAGTATCCTATAGATTTTGGTAACGTATCTCATCCACAATAAGAGCACTCCTCATTATCCGCTAGTGCACAATATATAGTCCCTTATGTACAATAACACAGTACTTAATTTTAGGTTGTCTCGCTGGCAAAGGGTGTCTCTACTGCAATGTTTTTTAAGTGTGCAACTTGCTCCAAACCATTTTCTGTCTCTATTGTTTTGGCAATCTACACTCCATTGAACGATGCTCCTCTTCTCCGAGCCTGAAACAAAACTCAGTCATTGTTATGGGAATCACACCCTTATTTTCTCGGCCCACTTTGCTCTCTGTCACACTTTTACAGACTGCCCACTTCCAGGAAGTGACATCATCCAGGATTATTTTTCTTTTAGTTTATACAAAGAGGTATCTCCCAAGAAAGTTAACCTTGGACCATGGCCAATAAGTCTCCATGTCATGGAGTACTTCCAGTAAGTCTCTATACAGGACTAGCCTCTTTAAGGATAGTCAGCACCCTAGCAAAGCCACTTCCAAAGCATTGCACTGAGCCAGCAAGAATCTTACTTTATACTGATGGGGGCAAGCACTTTGAAACAGCTGTCTGTGGATGGATGGATGGATGGATATCTGGCTTGACTATATTCCCTTGCCAAATCCCAAGACTTTCAAGTGGTTAGCGCTGGTGAGATGGTTATCTTTCTTGGAATATACCTCTATTCCTATTAGTTTACAATGGAGCATTGCCAGTAAATCTCCATACAGGAAGGTATTTTTTAAGGAGATTTATCACCCTGGCTAAGCCTTTCAATATGTAAAAGTAATTGTAAAATTTCACAACTAGATGGCAGCAGAGTAACAGTAATTACATTAGTTTGCAAAAGACCTATTATCCTATTATATTATTAGACCTTGCAGGGGAGAAATTGCCATAATTTAACATATACCCCTTACATAACAACCTAGCCCAATTTACAGGTCCTGCAAACAGATGTGTAGGAAGTTAACCCAATCATTATAGAAAGAAAGATGGGGGTCCTCCTTTCTCAGGTGGTTAGGGATGTTTTTAGCTTTAACCAGGACAAGATGGAAGTCCCTTATCTCTATGTAGACCCCTGACGGCAGCTACAGGGAAATACAATTCCCTGTAGCTGCCATTGGAGCCAGTTGAAACTGCTGCCATCTTCTATTAAGGTGGCCCCTTCTATATAATATTAATGTACCTGAGTGTTGTGGAGATAATGAGGGACCTCTTTACTAATTCTGCATATGAATTTCTGTTCACAGGATGGATTTATACGTGGTCACTACAGTCCTCTTGACATTTATCATAGCCAGCGTGTTGGCTAAGTATATAAAGATATTATTGGAGAGGTCAAACCTGCCTCCTGGACCAATGCCTCTTCCCATCATCGGTACTCTTCATAAGATTAGTTTAACCAATAATGTGAAGTCCCTCAGGAATGTGAGTATAGCATATATAGCATGTGTGTGGATAACTAGAAATAAAGGCTTCACTTGTGTAATATTAAAAGCCGAAGTGGGGCTGAGGTCACTAAAGGGGTTGTCTCACTACTATTATGTAGACAAAACTAATACCAGGCACGTATTAATGTATACTGAATGTCCATACTGCCACCTTGATTCATTTTTCCATCACATTATATGCTGCTTGTGCAACGGGTGTGTCACGGACGGGGGTAGGGAAGCGTGCACCCCTGACTGCCACCCACGCCTCTGCACCTACCTACTTGCATGATCCTAGGTAACGGGGCGCAATTGGACGGCAGTCCCTAACTTAAGTAAGTGCAGGGGAAAACAAAAAACAGGACAAACAGAACACAAAGCAACTCAAACTAGCCGAAGTCAAATACCAGGAAGTCAAATTAGTACAAGGGAACAAAAAGAGCGAGTCCAACCACAAGCCGGAAATCAGTACCAGGAGATCACGACAAGCAACAGGGGATGAGCAGAAGCGAGGTCAAACGAGCAGAGCCTAGGTCAGGATTCAGGAGCACAATGCCAGGAATACAGGGGCGTATAAAGACCTTACTGCCTGTTTAAATAGGCCTGGCTGGTGAGTCACATGACGTGGCCAGCGTCACGTGACTCACAGCAGCCCAACTCAGACGAGCACCAATCATCATTATTGGTGCTCGGCTCCCCTGCTGCTTGCCTGCTGCCATGGAGACGAGGAAACAGGCTACATCCTTGCCCCTCTTCTTGCGTAGGTTGCCAGTGGTGCTGCGAAAGAAGGATGCGCCGCCTGCCCCTCGTTACAGGGCGCCTCCCTTTAGGGCCCTCTATATAATGCGACCCAGGTATAGGAATGCCGAGTGGTATAGTGAGGCCTATAATTTATTTTATTGTGTGTCACGTTGCTCCTACCTGGATATGGCTGGACCCCAGGTTTTGGCTCTGAAGCAATAAACAGGGGGAAGTAATGGAGGAATTTGAAAGAAAGATTGAGTCCAGACCTTGTATAAAGCTGAATAGCAGCTTTACTTGAATACATTTTCATCACTCCCACATTGTTGGAGTGGATCCAAAAAACTCAAGACATTAGCAGATTAGAGATCACCACTCTAACACCGTATCTTAACAGCAATTCCTATCACTATGATCTAACAATATGCTCACCTCACCCTTATTTTAATAATCTCGGCTTCTATGATCACTTCCACTTTACAACATTTGAGATCTAATTATTGTTACATTGCTTGCTTACTACGTGCCTTAGTATATATGTTTATGCTCCTATGACCCGTGGGCTGGTTGCCCTTGTTGTACACTTTTCTATTTTTCTATTTTTTGAAAATATCAAAATAACGATTTGATAAAAAAAAAAAAAAATCAAACTTTGTCTTGGTCCCAGCAGGCTTTAGCATTAAAACTGGCAGGCAAACGCATCTCTGCTACATGTGTTGCTTTCTGGCCCTGCTGTACTGACAGGCTGATTGTATTACTTTACTTTCTTCTGGATGTTGCACTTTCTTTCTTTGGTCTGTCTCTAAATTGGGCCAGGGAACTTTCCTCCTAGCTCCTGAAGTGCTAAGCTTTGGCCTCCATGGCCCCAGAGCTGAAGGTGCTCTGGTTGTCTGGTTTTGGCACGTCCAGAAGAGACGTGCCCTCCACACCTGTCCCTAGCTGGGGGTAAGCTAGACTAACTGAAACTGGTCCCTACCCTTCCTGCTGGAAGTAGGACTCGCCCACTTCTCCACAGGCGGGGGGGGGGGGGGGGGGGGTTAGAATGGAATGGAACGCTCCATTCACCCTAACTGTAGCTCTGCCATGTTTGCTACCACCTGCTGGTGAACCAGGCACATTACATGAAATAAACTGTTGCAAACATCATTGGGAATGCACATTATGGTGAACCTGAAATAGAATGCATAGGTGACATACAGGTTAGAGCAATAGAGATAGTAGCAGGGTGCAGAAGTGGTAACATCACTCTGGGGTGTTACACTTGTGTCCATGGTTTCATCCACCCTGCAATCAAACAGTGGTGGTCGCGTGCTTGCACACTATAGGAAAAGGCACCGGCCTCTCTGGTGCTTCTGCGCTGCAGAAGTGGCTGTAACCGCTTAAAATGAGAAGTGTATAATGTGATGGAAAAATGTATCTAGTTAGCAAAGGAGACAATATGGATAATAACAATACATTATTAAGTGACTTGTATTAAAGGGGTTTTCTCAGGCTTATATATTGATGACCTATCCTCTGGATAGGTCTCGAGTATGTGATTGGTGGGGGTCCGCTGTTTGAGAACACAGGGGCGCTCACAGTAGTGCCGCGGCCTTCTCTCAGCTTTTTCTAGGCCGTATGAGTTCACATTCATGGCCAAAGTGCCACTCAGCCCCATAGAAGTAACCAGGGCTGAGCAGGATACCAAGCACAGCCACTATACAATGTACGCACTCGGTTTAGTGAACAGGGAGAAAGCTGCAGCGCTCATGGGAACGCCTGTGTATTCTCAAACAGCTACAGTGGGATGCGAAAGTTTGGGCAACCTTGTTCATCGTCATGATTTTCCTGTATAAATCGTTAGTTGTTACGATAAAAAATGTCAGTTAAATATATCATATAGGAGACACACACAGTGATATTTGAGAAGTGAAATGAAGTTTATTAGATTTACAGAAAGTGTGCTATAATTGTTTAAACAAAATTAGGCAGGTGCATAGATTTGGGCACCACGAAAAAAAAATGAAATCAATATTTAGTAGATCCTCCTTTTGCAGAAATTACAGCCTCTAAACGCTTCCTGTAGGTTCCAATGAGAGTCTGGATTCTGGTTGAAGGTATTTTGGACTATTCCTCTTTACAAAACATCTTTAGTTCATTCAGGTTTGATGGCTTCCGAGCATGGACAGCTCTCTTTAAGTCACACCACAGATTTTCAATTATATTCAGGTCTGGGGACTGAGATGGCCATTCCAGAACGTTGTACTTGTTCCTCTGCATAAATGCCTTAGTAGATTTTGAGCCGTGTTTAGAGTCGTTGTCTTGTTGAAAGATCCAGCCCCGGCGCAGCTTCAGCTTTGTCACTGATTCGTGGACATTGGTTTCCAGAATCTGCTGATACTGAGTGGAATCCATGCGTCCTTCAACTTTGACAAGATTCCCAGTCCCTGCACTGGCCACACAGCCCTACAGCATGATGGAACCACCACCATATTTTACTGTAGGTAGCAGGTGTTTTTCTTGGAATGCTGTGTTCTTTTTCCTCCATGCATAACACCCCTTGTTATGGCCAAATAACTCAATTTTAGTTTCATCAGTCCACAGCACCTTATTCCAAAATGAAGCTGGCTTGTCCAAATGTGCTTTAGCCCACCTCAAGCGGCACTTTTTGTGCTGTGGGCGGAGAAAAGGCGCCCTCTGCATCACTCTCGCATACAGCATCTCCTTGTGTAAAGTGCGCCGAATGGTTGAACGATGCACAGTGACTCCATCTGCAGCAAGATGATGTTGCAGGTCTTTGGTGCTGGTCTGTGGGTTGACTCTGACTGTTCTCACCATTCGTCGCTTCTGTCTATCCGAGATTTTTCTTGGTCTGCCACTTCGAGCCTTAACTTGAACTGAGCCTGTGGTCTTCCATTTCCTCAATATGTTCCTAACTGTGGAAACAGACAGCTGAAATCTCTGAGACAGTTTTCTGTATCCTTCCCCTTAACCATGATGGTGAACAATCTTTGTCTTCAGGTCATTTGAGAGTTGTTTTGAGACCCCCATGTTGCTACTCTTCAGAGAAAAAAAGAAGAGGGAAACTTACAATTGAGCCCCTTAAATACTCTTTCTCATAATTGGATTCACCTGTGTATGTAGGTCAGGGGACACTGATCTTACCAAGCCAATTTGAGTTCCAATAATTCGTTCTAAAGGTTTTGGAATCAATAAAATGACAACAGTGCCCAAATTTATGCACCTGCCTAATTTTGTTTAAACAATTATAGCACACGTTCTGTAATCCAATACACTTAATTTCACTTCTCAAATATCACTGTGTGTGTCTCCTATATGATATATTTAACTGACATTTTTTATCGTAACAACCAACGATTTATACAGGAAAATCATAACGATTAACAAGGTTGCCCAAACTTTCCCATCCCACTGTAATTGGCGGATATTCTGAGGAAGCCACCTTGACGCCTGGTAGATGGGCCCGACACATCTTTTGATCAAAAATGTGCGCAAAGACCTTCGATATTTCCATTTGTAGTAGGTATAATACCACTTAAATTTAGAATAATTCCCATTTCTCAGCTCTATTGTTTGTATGTGAAATGTTGTGCAGCCATTTTATTATTAACCATTGTCTGAACACTGTTTGTTTAAATCATGTTAAATTATCTGGATTGACATTCTGCTGTTTGGCCACAAGATGCTGTGTTTTCCTAAACACAGCTAACAGACTGCATATTTTCCATATTCATGAGAGGTGGAGGTACAAAGCCTGTAGGAGAAAGGGAGCAGCCATCTTAGAGGAAGCTGAGACTGAGGAACTGTGTGAGCAGAGGATCCGTCGACATCCAGGTGTGGGAGCATCCCTCAGTGACCAGAGCTGCAGTTAAGTGAAGCTGAGTGTGTCCAAGACCCCGATCCTGTCCAGAGGAATGAGGATTGCTTCCAGGAACACTGATGATAGCTGAGGAGCAAAGCAACATACACTGCGGTACTGCATGCTTGTCGGAGAGGCATTTGTTCGGTTCACAGTCACCAGCAGATGCAGAGCAGAACCGTGTCGGTAAGACTGATCGCGCACGCACCTCACAGTGTTGGCGCCTAGAACCCTAGAGACCGAGACCAATCCTGTAGTTTGTTAGATAGGATTTCTGTTTGTGTCAGGATGCAAGTGTTACTGGCTGTTCATTGTAAGGACTCCACAATTTACAGTGACATTTCATACTGGAGAGCTGATAAACCTCCCCACAAACTCAAGCCAGGCTGGCGTTTTGGCTCAGAAGGAATATGCAGGCACGTGCTACAAGACCAGTTATGGGAGGGGGAATACTGTAGAGCATTGTAAGTATGTAAGCTGTTGTGCTGCACCGCAGGCTAGCCCTTACCACACACCCAAACATTTGTTTTTGATTTTTAGGGTAATAACAGGTAAGGCCTGTTTTATTGTGTCCGCCAGTAGGTAAATTACTGCACTATCCTCCAGAATCCATCGGAGGGCGCTGCGTGGTGCAGCACAAGGGTCTCAGTCTTAATCCACGTTTTAAGAAAAATACTGTTTTTGCAAAGTAGTGCAGTTACGGAGCCACTTCTTCAACCGACCACAGCAAGAGAGCAAGACCCTAATGCAATACTCCAACGCCGTACAGGAGATGTTAAATGAAATACAGTGGCGAGATCCAGAGGCCATGGGAGCCTTCCGGGAAGTAGACCGGCTACTATGAGACCAGTTCATAGTGGGGATCTCCAACAAATTCTTACAGGACAGATTGCAAGAGATGACCCGGACGACGGCCGACATTCTACATCGTCTACCTAGCCATCGTGGAGAGAGCACATGCCTGTGGTGGCGAGAGTAGTGAGTAGCACCCATGCTACAGGGGACCGGTTGGGGTCTGAAGACTCAGAGTCCTTAAAGGATGTGGTCCATGCCCTGCAGACAGAATTGAGAGAACTTCGGCTGGAAGTGTCCCAGATGAAGACAGGATCCCCCCGGTCTCTGGAAATGACCCCAGCACCCCACACCACTCCACCCAGGATAACTGAGGTCCAGGGACTCGTCAAAAGAAACTCCCTCTGCTGGGCTCGTCGACAGTACGGCCATATGGCCAGAGAGTGCCCAGATCAGATAAAGTCTGGGCCGACGTTAAACTTATGACCGTCACAGTCGCTGGGCGTCCTACAGCGGTACACCAGAAGCTAAGTCCTATTTGTGAGGAACACGATCTGTATGCCAGCAGCCCCATTATGGAAGCCAAGTTGGAAGGCCGGAAGGTACGCTGCCTAGTTGATGCAGGGTCAGAGTGCACCATTATGCCTCTGGAGTTCTTCGAAAGACACTTTGGCCATATGATGGGGCTGGAAGATGGGAGCATCATTAGGCCTGACGTCTGCCAATAACAGAGAGATGGACGTCTGAGGGATAGTCTGGATGTGGGTCTGACTGTTTGAGGAAGACGTCGGCAAGAAGGTGGTCGTGCTGGTGGACCATTTGGAGAGGAATGGACGTGACGCTAGGTATGAATGTGCAGATATAACTAGACCATCAACTCTATGCCAAAGAAGGGCCGAAGTATTGGCAATGGGCCACCACACACCGGCCAACCCAAAAAGTTCTACAGCAGATGGTGAGGAGCTGTAGTCTGCAAAAGAGCAACATGTCTGGGCGGCCCATTGGGCACGTGAAGGTGCCGCAGAGGACCCCAGTGAAGATCCCGCCTTGACAAAAATAAATATTGATGCTGCTGGTAGGGGCCGGAGAACAACTGAATTGACTTGAGGTTCTGATCAAGCCCGCTTACCAGGAGAAAACGCAGACTTGCCCACTGGTAGCTTGGGCCCTCGCTATTGTGAAGGATGGACGTGTGCCTGTACGCTGCCTCAATGTTGAAGACTGCGAGTTAACCGTTCCTGGGAATACCTTGCTGGCCAAAGTTTATATGTCCGAATGGGACATCCCTCGACGAAGGGGCTTCATGCTACAGCCAGATAGGAGATCAACCTGGACCTATGCTGTAGAGGTCCATCAAAGGGAAACCGAGACCTCGACAGCTGAGTGGAACAGGCGAGTGATCATGGCCCGGATGGGGGTGGACTGCAAGACCCTAACTCCAGGACAACAGAAGTTGTGGGAAGACGCTCTTTGGGAATTTCAGGAGGTTTTCTCGAGACATGATGAGGACTTGGGGTGTGCTTTCGCCATCGAGCACGAAATCCCTACCGGCAATGCTGCTCTGATCAGGGTACGTTACCGGCAAATCCCGCCCAAAAGGTACCAGGAGGTGAAGCACATGGTGGCCAGCATGTTGGAAAACTAGGTGATCCAGGAGAGTCAAAGTCCTTAGGCTGCTCCAGTAGTCTTGGTGCGGAATAAAGATGTGAGTCTCCGGTTCCGCATGGATTATCGGAAGCTGAATGCCCAGACTGTCCGGGATGTCTACCCCCTTCCGTGGATTGAGGAGTCATTGTCCGCCCTGAGTCATGCAAAGTTCTTCTCGACTCTTGACCTGGCCAGTGGGTATTCACAGGTACCGGTGGCCAAGAAGGACAAAGCAAAGACGCCTTCATCCTACCTATGGGACTCCATGAGTTCAACCAGATGCCATTCGGCCTGTCCAATGCCCCGGGAACATTGCAGTGGTTGATGGAGCACTGTCTGGGGGACCACAACCTCGAGTCGGTATTGATATACCTGGACGACATAATAGTGTTTGGGGCCTCCTTTGTGGATCACCTCCAGAAGCTGCGACAGGTCCTAGGATGGCTGCAAGACCATGGGCTCAAGATCGAGCCCAAGAAGTGCCAAGTGTTTCAACAGCAGATAGAGTATTTGGGACATTTGGTCACCCAGGAGGGGGTAAAGCCAGCCCCCAGCAAGGTGGAGGCCGTCCAGAAGTGGCCCCAGCTGCGTACACTACGAGAGGTGTGGACATTCGTGGGACTGGCCGGCTACTACAGGAAATTTATACCCAAATTTGGTCATTTGGTGGGCTTGTTAAACAAGTTATAAAGGGGCACTGCGGGCTGTGGGGGGCATGAAGAATTGTCTCATCGAGTGGGGACCCTGGAAACAAGAGGCCTTTGAAGACGTGAAGAAGATGCTGACCAGTGCCCTGATTCTGGCTTGTGCGCAGTTTGACACCCCATTCCTACTGTACACTGCGGGAAGTCTACATGGTCTGGGGACCGTGTAATCCCAAGTCCAGGATGGACGTGAGCGAGTCATTGCCTATGGCAGACGGTCTCTGTGGGAGTCAGAGCGCAAACCTGACAATTATAGCTTCATTAAATTGGAACTACTGGCACTGGTGTGGGCCATGACCGGAAAGGTGCGCGGAGTACCTGACAGGTGCAGAGGTGACCGTGATGACGGACAACAACCCGTTAGGACATCTGGAGAATGCCAAGCTCAGTACGCTTGAACATAGCCTTTCTAAGTACCAATACTGCATCAAGTTCCGTTCAGGGAGTGAGAACGGCAACACTGATGCACTCTTCCAAGTACCTGTAGGGTTGTCGACTCAGAGTGCCGATGAGGAGCTAGAGGACACTGAAACTCCTGAATAGTGTTGATCGTGAATATTCTAATCACGAATTTTGATCGCGAATAGTGGCACTTTGAGAATTTGCGAATATCTAGAATATAGTGCTATGTCTTCGTAATCGTGAATATTCTAGATTTTTTTTTTCATGAGTACCGAAGATCTTTCACTGCTTCTTGCTTGTGTGCCAATGAGAAGGCTGCAATATCTTTGACTTAGGAGTAGTGTTGATCGCAAATTTTTATCATGAATTTTCCAATTGCCTATTTTTGCAATCAAGAAAATAATAAATGGAGATCAAAAATCCTAGAATTTACGGCGAATATGGGATATATGGGATATATTGCGAATATGAATATTGCTTATGCTGCTCATCACTGCTCCTGACCTTGGTCAATTGCCCATGTTCCAGGACGTGGCACATTCAAGTGGAGTGGCGTCCGGAATGCTAATGGTGCTGGGAAAGACGTTGGCTGTTTGGAAGAGGGTCCAGAATGGCTGCCCGGACCTGTGAAAAGTGAAAGAATAGGTCTGGGTCAACATCTGGCCTCGGCCAGAAGAGTGGGCCCGTCTAACTCCAGAGGGCCAGAAGTTGTTGAAACAGTAGGACAAGCTGACTGTTACCCAGGGCCTCCTGTGTCGGACCATATACTTGCAATCATAGCTGCAGTGCAGGCAACAGATTGCCATCCTTATGTTTAAAGAGACAGGGGGCACACCAAATAATTCAGGGAGTGCAAAGGGTGGTACAGCTGCATATGACATATAACCTGACCCAAGAGAGAGTCAAAAGAGCCACCCCATAAATGCACATCCGACAATGAAAGAATATTACAAATATATATAAAGTTTATTAGACACAACAACAGACACGCATTAAAAAATTGTATACAATATGGAACAAAGTGCGGTATGCAATAAAATATATATAACCGACACATACAGGTCCACTGGGTTACCACAAATAGATGTATGCATTATCAACCAGCATATAAAAAAAATCCAATAAATCACATGAAGCAAATGTAAGAAGGTAAGACCACTAGAAATGAGGATAAAGACAGACCAACATTAGGTCAAATATCAAGAGCCAAACCTACATAGCCAGCTGGTGCAGTGGACCTGGAAACATGAGAAGATTGCCATCCTTATGTCATTGGGACCGGAGGCCGCCCGGGAAGTCCATGAGAGGGGTGCCCATTTCGGAAGTGACAAAACGCTCAAGTGGCTCCAACGGCTGGTATACTGTCTCAAAAGATTCGGGGCCCAGGCCCCAATGAATATGGCCCAGTTCTCTAAGTCTCCCCCCCTCCCCCCAAACAGCGCATTTTGCTGTACTTGTTAAACAGCAGCACATACCTGTCACATCCAGGGCCTCCAGGTGACGTCTCCTCTGATGTAGATCTTCTCTGTCATCATCTTCTCCATTAGGTTCGTATAACTTCTCTCAGCCACGCCTCTTCTCTGCAGAGTGTAACACACAGACATCTTAGCTTCCCCACATCATCCCCCATCTTGAGTTCACACAGTGTTATTCTGCTAATCACTGTGCTCCCCAATACCCACAGTTACTATCCTGAAGAAATATGAGTGCCCCCATAGATATAGTGCCCCTTTATAGTCCCACCAATAGTTATTCCCTTCTAGAATGCACCCATTAGTAATTCTGCCCCCTACAGGACCCCCAAAAGTGATAATGCTCCCCAAGAGTTCCCCCATTAGTAGAAGAGCCCTTAGTATTAATACCCTCACAGAGCCCCCAGTAGAAATAAGGCCCCCTATCTTTTCCCCAGTGGTAATAAAGCTCTCTACAGACCCCTCAGTACTAATAAGTAGGGATGAGCGAACTCGAACTGTATAGTTTGGGTTCGTACCGAATTTTGGGGTGTCCGTGACACGGACCCGAACCCGGACATTTTCGTAAAAGTCCGGGTTCGGGTTCGGTGTTCGTCGCTTTCTTGGCGCTTTTGTGACGCTTTCTTGGCGCTTTTTGAAAGGCTGCAAAGCAGCCAATCAACAAGCGTCATACTACTTGCCCCAAGAGGCCATCACAGCCATGCCTACTATTGGCATGGCTGTGATTGGCCAGAGCACCATGTGACCCAGCCTCTATTTAAGCTGGAGTCACATAGCGCCGCCCGTCACTCTGCTCTGATTAGCGTAGGGAGAGGTTGCGGCTGCGACAGTAGGGCGAGATTAGGCAGATTAACTCCTCCAAAGGACTTGATTAACTGATCGATCTGCAGCTGTGGATCATTGAGCTGCTGATCCTCAATTGCTCACTGTTTTTAGGCTGCCCAGACCGTTTGTCAGTCACATTTTTCTGGGGTGATCGGCGGCCATTTTGTGTCTTGT
Source organism: Bufo gargarizans (assembly GCF_014858855.1). NCBI lineage: Eukaryota > Metazoa > Chordata > Amphibia > Anura > Bufonidae > Bufo > Bufo gargarizans. Next base: position 110,376 of record NW_025334725.1, on the reverse strand, counting down.
GGTGCGCCAGCACAAGCTGCGACCAAGTGCATTTAACCCTCAATGGTGTGGTTGTTTTTTGGCTAAAGCCTACATCAGGGTGAAGCTGTCACACCAAGTGCATTTAACCAGCAATAGTCTGTTCATTTTTTGGCCATATACAAAATCAGGGGCAAGCTGCGCCTGTCACCAAGTGCATTTAACCCTCAATGGTGTGGTTGTTTTTTGGCTAAAGCCTACATCAGGGTGAAGCTGTCACACCAAGTGCATTTAACCAGCAATAGTCTGTTCATTTTTTGGCCATATACAAAATCAGGGGCAAGCTGCGCCTGTCACCAAGTGCATTTAACCCTCAATGGTGTGGTTGTTTTTTGGCTAAAGCCTACATCAGGGTGAAGCTGTCACACCAAGTGCATTTAACCAGCAATAGTCTGTTCATTTTTTGGCCATATACAAAATCAGGGGCAAGCTGCGCCTGTCACCAAGTGCATTTAACCCTCAATGGTGTGGTTGTTTTTTGGCTAAAGCCTACATCAGGGTGAAGCTGTCACACCAAGTGCATTTAACCAGCAATAGTCTGTTCATTTTTTGGCCATATACAAAATCAGGGGCAAGCTGCGCCTGTCACCAAGTGCATTTAACCCTCAATGGTGTGGTTGTTTTCTGGCTAAAGCCTACATCAGGGTGAAGCTGTCACACCAAGTGCATTTAACCAGCAATAGTCTGTTTATTTTTTGGCCATATACTACATCAGGGGCAAGCTGCGCCCGTCACCAAGTGCATTTAACCCTCAGTAGTGTGGTTGGTCAAGCTGTGACACCAAGTGCATTTAACCAGCAATAGTCTGTTCATTTTTTGGCCATATACTACATCAGGGGCAAGCTGCGCCCGTCACCAAGTGCATTTAACCAGCAATAGTGTGGTTATTTTTTGGCCATATCCCAGTCTAATTCTGTCACTAAATCCATACCGGTCACCCAGCGCCTAAATACTAGGCCTCAAATTTATATCCCGCTAAATCTCTCGTTACCGCTGTCCTGTTGTAGCTGGGAAAGTTATTTAGTGTCCGTCAAAGCACATTTTTTGTTCTGGGTTGAAGTACAATTCCCAATTTAGCAATTTCATAATTTAGTGGTTTCTGCTATATCAGAGCTATTTGAAATCTATCCCTAAAAGGGTATATAATATTCAAGGTGCACATTGGGTCATTCAGAATAACTTCACACACACCCGCTACTGTGTATTTTCAAGTCTAATTCTGTCACTAAACCCATACCTGTCACCCAGCGCCTAAATACTAGGCCTCAAATTTATATCCTGCTAAATCTCTCGTTACCGCTGTCCTGTTGTAGCTGGGAAAGTTATTTAGTGTCCGTCAAAGCACATTTTTTGTTCTGGGTTGAAGTACAATTCCCAATTTAGCAATTTCATAATTTAGTGGTTTCTGCTATATCAGAGCTATTTGAAATCTATCCCTAAAAGGGTATATAATATTCAAGGTGCACATTGGGTCATTCAGAATAACTTCACACACACCCGCTACTGTGTATTTTCAAGTCTAATTCTGTCACTAAACCCATACCTGTCACCCAGCGCCTAAATACTAGGCCTCAAATTTATATCCTGCTAAATCTCTCGTTACCGCTGTCCTGTTGTAGCTGGGAAAGTTATTTAGTGTCCGTCAAAGCACATTTTTTCTTCTGGGTTGAAATACAATTCCCAATTTAGCAATTTCATAATTTAGTGGTTTCTGCTATATCAGAGCTATTTGAAATCTATCCCTAAAAGGGTAGATCATATTGAAGGTGCACATAGGGTCATTCAGAATAACTTCACACACACCCGCTACTGTGTATTTCCAAGTCTAATTCTGTCACTAAACCCATACCTGTCACCCAGCGCCTAAATACTAGGCCTCAAATTTATATCCCGCTAAATCTCTCGTTACCGCTGTCCTGTTGTAGCTGGGAAAGTTATTTAGTGTCCGTCAAAGCACATTTTTTGTTCTGGGTTGAAGTACAATTCCCAATTTAGCAATTTCATAATTTAGTGGTTTCTGCTATATCAGAGCTATTTGAAATCTATCCCTAAAAGGGTATATAATATTCAAGGTGCACATTGGGTCATTCAGAATAACTTCACACACACCCGCTACTGTGTATTTCCAAGTCTAATTCTGTCACTAAACCCATACCTGTCACCCAGCGCCTAAATACTAGGCCTCAAATTTATATCCTGCTAAATCTCTCGTTACCGCTGTACTGTTGTTGCTTGGAAAGATATTTAGTGTCCGTCAAAGCACATTTTTTGTTCTGGGTTGAAGTACAATTCCCAATTTAGCAATTTCATAATTTAGTGGTTTCTGCTATATCAGAGCTATTTGAAATCTATCCCTAAAAGGGTATATAATATTCAAGGTGCACATTGGGTCATTCAGAATAACTTCACACACACCCGCTACTGTGTATTTTCAAGTCTAATTCTGTCACTAAACCCATACCTGTCACCCAGCGCCTAAATACTAGGCCTCAAATTTATATCCTGCTAAATCTCTCGTTACCGCTGTCCTGTTGTAGCTGGGAAAGTTATTTAGTGTCCGTCAAAGCACATTTTTTCTTCTGGGTTGAAATACAATTCCCAATTTAGCAATTTCATAATTTAGTGGTTTCTGCTATATCAGAGCTATTTGAAATCTATCCCTAAAAGGGTAGATCATATTGAAGGTGCACATAGGGTCATTCAGAATAACTTCACACACACCCGCTACTGTGTATTTCCAAGTCTAATTCTGTCACTAAACCCATACCTGTCACCCAGCGCCTAAATACTAGGCCTCAAATTTATATCCCGCTAAATCTCTCGTTACCGCTGTCCTGTTGTAGCTGGGAAAGTTATTTAGTGTCCGTCAAAGCACATTTTTTGTTCTGGGTTGAAGTACAATTCCCAATTTAGCAATTTCATAATTTAGTGGTTTCTGCTATATCAGAGCTATTTGAAATCTATCCCTAAAAGGGTATATAATATTCAAGGTGCACATTGGGTCATTCAGAATAACTTCACACACACCCGCTACTGTGTATTTCCAAGTCTAATTCTGTCACTAAACCCATACCTGTCACCCAGCGCCTAAATACTAGGCCTCAAATTTATATCCTGCTAAATCTCTCGTTACCGCTGTACTGTTGTTGCTTGGAAAGATATTTAGTGTCCGTCAAAGCACATTTTTTGTTCTGGGTTGAAGTACAATTCCCAATTTAGCAATTTCATAATTTAGTGGTTTCTGCTATATCAGAGCTATTTGAAATCTATCCCTAAAAGGGTATATAATATTCAAGGTGCACATTGGGTCATTCAGAATAACTTCACACACACCCGCTACTGTGTATTTTCAAGTCTAATTCTGTCACTAAACCCATACCTGTCACCCAGCGCCTAAATACTAGGCCTCAAATTTATATCCTGCTAAATCTCTCGTTACCGCTGTACTGTTGTTGCTGGGCAAGATATTTAGTGTCCGTCAAAGCACATTTTTTGTTCTGGGTTGAAATACAATTCCCAATTTAGCAATTTCATAATTTAGTGGTTTCTGCTATATCAGAGCTATTTGAAATCTATCCCTAAAAGGGTATATAATATTCAAGGTGCACATTGGGTCATTCAGAATAACTTCACACACACCCGCTACTGTGCATTTCCAAGTCTAATTCTGTCACTAAACCCATACCTGTCACCCAGCGCCTAAATACTAGGCCTCAAATTTATATCCAGCTAAATCTGTCCTTAGTGCTGTAGCTGGGCGAGTTATTTAGTGTCCGTTCAAGCACATTTCTTGTTCTGGGTTGAAATACAATTCCCAATTTAGCAATTTCATAATTTAGTGGTTTCTGCTATATCAGAGCTATTTGAAATCTATCCCTAAAAGGGTATATAATATTCAAGGTGCACATTGGGTCATTCAGAATAACTTCACACACACCCGCTACTGTGTATTTCCAAGTCTAATTCTGTCACTAAACCCATACCTGTCACCCAGCGCCTAAATACTAGGCCTCAAATTTATATCCTGCTAAATCTCTCGTTAACGCTGTCCTGTTGTGGCTGGGAAAGTTATTTAGTGTCCGTCAAAGCACATTTTTTGTTCTGGGTTGAAATACAATTCCCAATTTAGCAATTTCATAATTTAGTGGTTTCTGCTATATCAGAGCTATTTGAAATCTATCCCTAAAAGGGTATATAATATTCAAGGTGCACATTGGGTCATTCAGAATAACTTCACACACACCCGCTACTGTGTATTTCTAAGTCTAATTCTGTCACTAAACCCATACCTGTCACCCAGCGCCTAAATACTAGGCCTCAAATTTATATCCTGCTAAATCTCTCGTTAACGCTGTCCTGTTGTGGCTGGGAAAGTTATTTAGTGTCCGTCAAAGCACATTTTTTGTTCTGGGTTGAAATACAATTCCCAATTTAGCAATTTCATAATTTAGTGGTTTCTGCTATATCAGAGCTATTTGAAATCTATCCCTAAAAGGGTATATAATATTCAAGGTGCACATTGGGTCATTCAGAATAACTTCACACACACACGCTTCTGTGCATTTCCAAGTCTAATTCTGTCACTAAATCCATACCGGTCACCCAGCGCCTAAATACTAGGCCTCAAATTTATATCCCGCTGAATTTGAATACAATACATTGGGCCAAATAATATATTTGTTGTTGTGGTGAACCATAACAATGAGAAAAACATCTAGTAAGGGACGCGGACGTGGACATGGTCGTGGTGGTGTTAGTGGACCCTCTGGTGCTGGGAGAGGACGTGGCCGTTCTGCCACATCCACACGTCCTAGTGTACCAACTACCTCAGGTCCCAGTAGCCGCCAGAATTTACAGCGATATATGGTGGGGCCCAATGCCGTTCTAAGGATGGTAAGGCCTGAGCAGGTACAGGCATTAGTCAATTGGGTGGCCGACAGTGGATCCAGCACGTTCACATTATCTCCCACCCAGTCTTCTGCAGAAAGCGCACAGATGGCGCCTGAAAACCAACCCCATCAGTCTGTCACATCACCCCCATGCATACCAGGGAAACTGTCTCAGCCTCAAGTTATGCAGCAGTCTCTTATGCTGTTTGAAGACTCCGCTGGCAGGGTTTCCCAAGGGCATCCACCTAGCCCTTCCCCAGCGGTGAAAGACATAGAATGCACTGACGCACAACCACTTATGTTTCCTGATGATGAGGACATGGGAATACCACCTCAGCATGTCTCTGATGATGACGAAACACAGGTGCCAACTGCTGCGTCTTTCTGCAGTGTGCAGACTGAACAGGAGGTCAGGGATCAAGACTGGGTGGAAGACGATGCAGGGGACGATGAGGTCCTAGACCCCACATGGAATGAAGGTCGTGCCACTGACTTTCACAGTTCGGAGGAAGAGGCAGTGGTGAGACCGAGCCAACAGCGTAGCAAAAGAGGGAGCAGTGGGCAAAAGCAGAACACCCGCCGCCAAGAGACTCCGCCTGCTACTGACCGCCGCCATCTGGGACCGAGCACCCCAAAGGCAGCTTCAAGGAGTTCCCTGGCATGGCACTTCTTCAAACAATGTGCTGACGACAAGACCCGAGTGGTGTGCACGCTGTGCCATCAGAGCCTGAAGCGAGGCATTAACGTTCTGAACCTGAGCACAACCTGCATGACCAGGCACCTGCATGCAAAGCATGAACTGCAGTGGAGTAAACACCTTAAAACCAAGGAAGTCACTCAGGCTCCCCCTGCTACCTCTTCTGCTGCTGCCGCCTCGGCCTATTCTGCTGCTGCCGCCTCGGCCTCTTCCTCCGCCTCTGGAGGAACGTTGGCACCTGCCGCCCAGCAAACAGGGGATGTACCACCAACACCACCACCACCACCTCCGTCACCAAGCGTCTCAACCATGTCACACGCCAGCGTTCAGCTCTCCATCTCACAAACATTTGATAGAAAGCGTAAATTCCCACCTAGCCACCCTCGATCCCTGGCCCTGAATGCCAGCATTTCTAAACTACTGGCCTATGAAATGCTGTCATTTAGGCTGGTGGACACAGACAGCTTCAAACAGCTCATGTCGCTTGCTGTCCCACAGTATGTTGTTCCCAGCCGGCACTACTTCTCCAAGAGAGCCGTGCCTTCCCTGCACAACCAAGTATCCGATAAAATCAAGTGTGCACTGCGCAACGCCATCTGTGGCAAGGTCCACCTAACCACAGATACGTGGACCAGTAAGCACGGCCAGGGACGCTATATCTCCCTAACTGCACACTGGGTAAATGTAGTAGCAGCTGGGCCCCAGGCGGAGAGCTGTTTGGCGCACGTCCTTCCGCCGCCAAGGATCGCAGGGCAACATTCTTTGCCTCCTGTTGCCACCTCCTCCTTCTCGGCTTCCTCCTCCTCTTCTTCCACCTGCTCATCCAGTCAGCCACACACCTTCACCACCAACTTCAGCACAGCCCGGGGTAAACGTCAGCAGGCCATTCTGAAACTCATATGTTTGGGGGACAGGCCCCACACCGCACAGGAGTTGTGGCGGGGTATAGAACAACAGACCGACGAGTGGTTGCTGCCGGTGAGCCTCAAGCCCGGCCTGGTGGTGTGTGATAATGGGCGAAATCTCGTTGCAGCTCTGGGACTAGCCAATTTGACGCACATCCCTTGCTTGGCGCATGTGCTGAATTTGGTGGTGCAGAAGTTCATTCACAACTACCCCGACATGTCAGAGCTGCTGCATAAAGTGCGGGCCGTCTGTTCGCGCTTCCGGCGTTCACATCCTGCTGCTGCTCGCCTGTCTGCGCTACAGCGTAACTTCGGCCTTCCCGCTCACCGCCTCATATGCGACGTGCCCACCAGGTGGAACTCCACCTTGCACATGCTGGACAGACTGTGCGAGCAGCAGCAGGCCATAGTGGAGTTTCAGCTGCAGCACGCACGGGTCAGTCGCACTACAGAACAGCACCACTTCACCACCAATGACTGGGCCTCCATGCGAGACCTGTGTGCCCTGTTGCGCTGTTTCGAGTACTCCACCAACATGGCCAGTGGCGATGACACCGTTATCAGCGTTACAATACCACTTCTATGTCTCCTTGAGAAAACACTTAGGGCGATGATGGAAGAGGAGGTGGCCCAGGAGGAGGAGGAGGAGGAGGAGGAAGAGGGGTCATTTTTAGCACTTTCAGGCCAGTCTCTTCGAAGTGACTCAGAGGGAGGTTTTTGGCAACAGCAGAGGCCAGGTACAAATGTGGCCAGCCAGGGCCCACTACTGGAGGACGAGGAGGACGAGGATGAGAAGGAGGTGGAGGAGGATGAGGATGAAGCATGGTCACAGCGGGGTGGCACCCAACGCAGCTCGGGTCCATCACTGGTGCGTGGCTGGGGGGAAAGGCAGGACGATGACGATACGCCTCCCACAGAGGACAGCTTGTCCTTACCCCTGGGCAGCCTGGCACACATGAGCGACTACATGCTGCAGTGCCTGCGCAACGACAGCAGAGTTGCCCACATTTTAACCTGTGCGGACTACTGGGTTGCCACCCTGCTGGATCCACGCTACAAAGACAATGTGCCCACCTTACTTCCTGCACTGGAGCGTGATAGGAAGATGCGCGAGTACAAGCGCACGTTGGTAGACGCGCTACTGAGAGCATTCCCAAATGTCACAGGGGAAGAAGTGGAAGCCCAAGGCCAAGGCAGAGGAGGAGCAAGAGGTCGCCAAGGCAGCTGTGTCACGGCCAGCTCCTCTGAGGGCAGGGTTAGCATGGCAGAGATGTGGAAAACTTTTGTCAACACGCCACAGCTAACTGCACCACCACCTGATACGCAACGTGTTAGCAGGAGGCAACATTTCACTAACATGGTGGAACAGTACGTGTGCACACCCCTCCACGTACTGACTGATGGTTCGGCCCCATTCAACTTCTGGGTCTCTAAATTGTCCACGTGGCCAGAGCTAGCCTTTTATGCCTTGGAGGTGCTGGCCTGCCCGGCAGCCAGCGTTTTGTCTGAACGTGTATTCAGCACGGCAGGGGGCGTCATTACAGACAAACGCAGCCGCCTGTCTACAGCCAATGTGGACAAGCTGACGTTCATAAAAATGAACCAGGCATGGATCCCACAGGACCTGTCCGTCCCTTGTCCAGATTAGACATTAACTACCTCCCCATAACCATATATTATTGGACTCCAGGGCACTTCCTCATTCAATCCTATTTTTATTTTCATTTTACCATTATATTGCAAGGCTACCCAAAGTTGAATGAACCTCTCCTCTGCCTGTGTGCTAGGCCTAAATATATGCCAATGGATTGTTGCAGTGGTGGCTGACGTGAAGCCTCATTCTCTGCTATGACATGCAGACTGATTCTCTGGTGACATGAAGCCAGATTGTCTGTTACGGGACCTCTCTCCTCTGCCTGGGTGCTGGGCCTGAATTTATGACAATGGACTGTTGCAGTGGTGGGTGACGTGAAGCCTGATTCTCTGCTATGACATGCAGACTGATTCTCTGGTGACATGAAGCCAGATCCTCTGTTACGGGACCTCTCTCCTCTGCCTGGGTGCTGGGCCTAAATTTATGAAAATGGACTGTTGCAGTGGTGGGTGACGTGAAGCCTCATTCTCTGCTATGACATGCAGACTGATTCTCTGCTGACATGAAGCCAGATCGTCTGTTACGGGACCTCTCTCCTCTGCCTGGGTGCTGGGCCTAAATTTATGAAAATGGACTCTTACAGTGGTGGGTGACGTGAAGCCTGATTCTCTGCTATGACATGAAGACTGATTCTCTGCTGACATGAAGCCAGATCCTCTGTTACGGGACCTCTCTCCTCTGCCTGGGTGCTGGGCCTAAATATCTGACAATGGACTGTTGCATTGGTGGCTGACGTGAAGCCTGATTCTCTGCTATGATATGAAGACTGATTCTCTGCTGACATGAAGCCAGATTGTCTGTTACGGGACCTCTCTCCTCTGCCTGTGTGCTAGGCCTAAATATATGCCAATGGATTGTTGCAGTGGTGGCTGACGTGAAGCCTGATTCTCTGCTATGACATGCAGACTGATTCTCTGGTGACATGAAGCCAGATCCTCTGTTACGGGACCTCTCTCCTCTGCCTGGGTGCTGGGCCTAAATATATGAAAATGGACTGTTGCAGTGGTGGGTGACGTGAAGCCTGATTCTCTGCTATGACATGCAGACTGATTCTCTGGTGACATGAAGCCAGATCCTCTGTTACGGGACCTCTCTCCTCTGCCTGGGTGCTGGGCCTAAATTTATGAAAATGGACTGTTGCAGTGGTGGGTGACGTGAAGCCTCATTCTCTGCTATGACATGCAGACTGATTCTCTGCTGACATGAAGCCAGATTGTCTGTTACGGGACCTCTCTCCTCTGCCTGTGTGCTAGGCCTAAATATATGCCAATGGATTGTTGCAGTGGTGGCTGACGTGAAGCCTGATTCTCTGCTATGACATGCAGACTGATTCTCTGGTGACATGAAGCCAGATCCTCTGTTACGGGACCTCTCTCCTCTGCCTGGGTGCTGGGCCTAAATATCTGACAATGGACTGTTGCATTGGTGGCTGACGTGAAGCCTGATTCTCTGCTATGATATGAAGACTGATTCTCTGCTGACATGAAGCCAGATTGTCTGTTACGGGACCTCTCTCCTCTGCCTGTGTGCTAGGCCTAAATATATGCCAATGGATTGTTGCAGTGGTGGCTGACGTGAAGCCTGATTCTCTGCTATGACATGCAGACTGATTCTCTGGTGACATGAAGCCAGATCCTCTGTTACGGGACCTCTCTCCTCTGCCTGGGTGCTGGGCCTAAATTTATGAAAATGGACTGTTGCAGTGGTGGGTGACGTGAAGCCTGATTCTCTGCTATGACATGCAGACTGATTCTCTGGTGACATGAAGCCAGATCCTCTGTTACGGGACCTCTCTCCTCTGCCTGGGTGCTGGGCCTAAATTTATGAAAATGGACTGTTGCAGTGGTGGGTGACGTGAAGCCTCATTCTCTGCTATGACATGCAGACTGATTCTCTGCTGACATGAAGCCAGATTGTCTGTTACGGGACCTCTCTCCTCTGCCTGGGTGCTGGGCCTGAATTTATGACAATGGACTGTTGCAGTGGTGGCTGACGTGAAGCCTGATTCTCTGCTATGATATGAAGACTGATTCTCTGCTGACATGAAGCCAGATTGTCTGTTACGGGACCTCTCTCCTCTGCCTGGGTGCCGGGGCCTAAATATCTGAGAATGGACTGTTCCAGTGGTGGGTAACGGGAAGCCAGATTCTCTGCTATGATATGAAGACTGATTCTCTGCTGACATGAAGCCAGATTGTCTGTTACGGGACCTCTCTCCTCTGCCTGGGTGCTGGGCCTAAATTTATGAAAATGGACTATTACAGTGGTGGGTGACGTGAAGCCTGATTCTCTGCTATGACATGAAGACTGATTCTCTGCTGACATGAAGCCAGATTGTCTGTTACGGGACCTCTCTCCTCTGCCTGGGTGCCGGGGCCTAAATATCTGAGAATGGACTGTTCCAGTGGTGGGTGACGGGAAGCCAGATTCTCTGCTATGGAACCTCTCTCCAATTGATTTTGGTTAATTTTTATTTATTTAATTTTTATTTTAATTAATTTCCCTATCCACATTTGTTTGCAGGGGATTTACCTACATGTTGCTGCCTTTTGCAGCCCTCTAGCCCTTTCCTGGGCTGTTTTACAGCCGTTTTAGTGCCGAAAAGTTCGGGTCCCCATTGACTTCAATGGGGTTCGGGTTCGGGACGAAGTTCGGATCGGGTTCGGATCCCGAACCCGAACATTTCCGGGATGTTCGGCCGAACTTCTCGAACCCGAACATCCAGGTGTTCGCTCAACTCTACTAATAAGGTCCCCCATAGTGCTCTTAGTAGAAATAAGGCAGATCTATATGTCCCTCCCATAGAGCCCCCAGTAGTAATAAGAATGCCTAATGTCCCCTGGATTTATAATACCCCTACAGTGCCCCCAGTATTTATACTGCCCCCTACTGTTATAATGGTCACCCTGAAGTGCCCCAGTATTTATAATGCCCCCTGCAGTGCCCCCCTGTAATTATATTCCTCTGTCCACCATAAAGGCCCATGTAAATAACATCACACCATCTCTCCTGCCCCCTCGAAAATACAGTCCTATGTAAATAACATCACTCCAATCCAAATCGGAGCATGGGAGCGTCTGATGTTAGATGCTAGGCTCCGCCCCCCTCCCCCTGCTGCTCGCTGGTTATCCGGCCTACCCGCTTGCTCCCTTCCGATGGGTTTGCCAGGGATGCTGATGGTGATGTAGACGCTGCCTGTCCGGTCTGCTCGCTTGTTCTCACCTTGAAAACTGGAAGAATAGTGGGGACCCATTGTATTCGAGGAAAAAACGTGTCGGGGAAATAATCCTGAATGATCGTGAACGGCGATCACTTAAATGTTTGGTGAAATCAAATTATAGATAAACAACAGTAGAACTCAGGGCTATGTTTAATAGTGAAAGTAAGAGCATTTCCACACGCACAATGCGAAGGGAACTCAAGGGGTTGGGACTGAACAGCTGTGTAGCTGTAAGAAAACCACTAATCAGTGAGGAAAACCAGAAAAAAAGGCTTAAATTTGCTAGGGAGCATAAAGATTGGACTCTGGAGCAATTGAAGAAGGTCATGTGGTCTGATGAGTCAAGATTTAACCTATTCCAGAGTGATAGGCGCATCAGGGTAAGAAGAGAGGCAGATGAAGTGATGCACCCATCTTGCCTAGTGCCTACTGTACAAGCCTGTGGGGGCAGTGCTATGATCTGGGGTTGCTGCAGTTGGTCAGGTCTAGGTTCAGCAACAGTATGTGCTCCAAGAAAGAGGTCAGCCGACTACCTGAACATATTGAATGACCAGGTTATTCCATCAATGGATTTTTTCTTCCCTGATGGCACGGGCATATTCCAAGATGACAATGCCAGGATTCATCGGGCTCAAATAGTGAAAGAGTGGTTCAGGGAGCAGGAGACATCATTGTCACACATGGATTGGCCACCACAGAGTCCAGACCTTAACCCCATTGAGAATCCTTGGGATGTGCTGGAGAAGGCTTTGTGCAGCGGTCAGACTCTACTATCATCAATACAAGATCTTGGTGAAAAAATAATGCAACACTGGATGGAAATAAATCTTGTGACATTGCAGAAGCTTATCGAAACAATGCCACAGAGAATGCGTGCCGTAATCAAAGCTAAAGGCGGTCCAACGAGTGTGTGACCTTTTTTTTTTTTTTTTGGTGCCGACTTTTTTTTTGGGGAGGCATCCATCGGAGGGCGCTGCACTGTACAGCACAAGGGTCTCAGCACAAGGGTCTCAGCATACGGGCTGGGTGTATGTAAATTTATTGTGTGTTCCCAGCAATTATGGTCATTCTCATTGCCACGTTTAAGTAAAATAATGTTTTGGCAAAAGCGAGTGTTGGGGTTGCTTTCTTCATTTGTGACTTTGCTGTATCCTGGGGAGCCAACCCCGGTACACGGCTTACAGTTATATGTGCATGGCTATAGAACTACTTGTATACCAAGGGCTGTTATAGTACACATCATAGAACATGTCATTGGACAATCAGACAATAATATGTCATTTAAAATATTAATTCTTCTTTCTCCTAGTTGTCGAAAACATATGGCGACTTCTTTACTGTGTATGAAGGGAGCCAGCCGGTTATTGTGCTATGTAGTTATGACGCCATCAAAGAGACTTTTATTGACAAAGCAGATGAGTTCAGTGGACGAGCCTATTTTCCTTCGTTCTTTGACTTTACCAAAGGAGATGGTGAGTATTGCATCGGGTAGGCCTGTTCCCGCTGTGTTAGATGTTGGCTCTTCCTTTCATCTCAGTGGATGATTATTTTGCCACTTCCTTTCTTATCGAGGTTCCAGGAGAAAATTGGGATAGTGATGGTCCTAGTCAATATATAGTAACATTTATAAGGCTGAAAAAAAGACAGTTGTCCATCCAGTTCAGCCTGTTTTCAGATCCAGAGGATCCAGATGATCCAGAGGAAGGCAAAAAAAAATAATAATGTAGGTAGAAGCAAATTTTCCTCATTTTAGGGGAAAAAAATCCTTCCTGACTCCAATCAGACAATCAGAATAACTCCCTGGATCAACAGCCCATCTCTAGTAGCTATAACCTGTAATATTATTGGCAATACTGTGCTATTAAAAACTACAAAATGTCCTTCTGTAGCAGTCAGCACAGATAGATAAAGCTCCTACATATGGATAGGGAGCACACTGACAGTTTACTGCTGCTGTGAGTGGAAGATGATATTTGAAGAGAAGTCTTCATGGTAATAGCAGGTAGAATTAGGATAACAGTATGGCAGTGATAGGCTTAGATACAGATGCTCACAGAAGTACATTTCACTAATTAGTGTGATATGTGAGTCACTACTCAAGTAGTGACTCAAGTAGTAGTCAAGTAAGACTGTTTGCTTTGCTAAAAGTCCAAACAAGGAGGACGTTAAGGAGCCAGAACAGGAAATAGAAGATATGGAGTGACTTAAAATAATTATCCATAAAACCATCCAGGAATTTTCTGTTACAGAAAAGAATCTGATGGTAGTGTAATTTTTTTTATTGCATTGCACAGATTTTGCATTCAGTAGTGGGGAAAAATGGAAGGCGCTGAGACGTTTTTCCGTGCTAACACTGAATAATTTTGGAGTTGGAAAACGCAGCTTCGAGGAGAGGATACGTGAGGAAGCCGGGTTTCTGTGTGATGTGCTGAGGAAAACAAATGGTAAAGTTTATTCATTTTTTTAAATGATTATTATTAGAATGTTTTTCCTATAATTTTTACTTTTAATCCTCTAGATTGGTCATGAGTATCTGATTGATGGGAGTCTAATACTCAGGACCCCCGCTGATCAGCTGTTTAAGAAGGCAGCAGTAGCACCATGGCCTTCTCCAGCTTTTCCTAGACCACGTGATGTCATGTTCATTGGTCACGTGGCCTAGGTGCAGCTCAGCCTCAGAAGTGAAAGGGGCTGAGCGCGAGCAGAGAGAAGGCCCCGGTGCTTCTTCAAGAGCCTCTGCCTGCTGAAACAGACTTTCCTCATGGGTCCTGGGTGTAGGACTAACTGTTGTTCTATACTGTGGTCAAAATTACACTTTCATACAGCTGCTTCAATAATCATGCTATACTAAGCCACTATCACCACACAACAAAAAATATATTGTTGTGCCTTACAAGTAAGTACCGCCACACAGTGGTAAAACAGTACCAACATACAGTGAGCAAAGAACTGTTTTATACATAATGTACTATAATAGCAATGTAAAGTCTATGTATTACAGCTATATGGGGCACCCGATTCAGCAGAAGCAGCTGATATACCCTATGCCGTCGCATAACATTGACTGATTTTTTTGACCACCATAAACTCCACACTTCTATAAATCTTATGTTTGAGGATCAGCTATTATCAAGAAAAGGCCTTGTTACTCCACACAACTATTTGGAAAGCCACGCCAACACATTGCTCTTGTGTATATTGAGTTTTACCTATTGATTGCCTTTTTTTAAATTATTTTAGGAGCTTCAATAAATCCCAATTACCATATACTACGTTCTATGTCCAATGTGATTTGCTCCGTGGTGTTTGGTAGCCGGTTTGATTATCAAAATGAGAATTTCCAAAATCTGGTGAAATGTGTTCAAGACAACTTTGCTCTCATGAGCACACGCTGGGGACTAGTAAGTAACATTTTAGATTTCAGGAAATCTCAAATACTTGACATTTTAGATTTAGTTCTCATGCACTTAGCATAGACTTGGGCACCAGGCCTATGGTTTTGCCATATGGTGCTTCTGTAACAACTCTTCCTTGGTTCTTTACTTTCTTGTTTCATTACTACATTGCAATAGTAGACTGAATTTACATGTACAAAACAGTAAAGGAAATGAACAATTATGGGTCAAAATTTACATAACATTCAAAGTCTGCAAACAACTAAGTCTTAATGGGTATAACACTTATTCCCCCCTTACAATTTGATGTTCTCCTCTTTCTGTTTCATTGTCTCCAATTGTGTACCCCACTTTTTTGTCCCAGTATATCATTCCCCATTTTCTTGGGAAGCGCCAGCGCTGCCCCATTGTTGCTGCTGTCTTGAAGCCCTGCCAGCATCACTGGTCACTGGGAAACAGTGGTTCATGGATGCCAGTTTGAAGATACCTGGCATCAGCCATAGTCTATGCACGGCTCAACACTGATGATGGTTTTTCTGTGCAAGAATGGACCAGTAGGAGGACATATTATGTGAAGGCGCTGGCATACATACAGGGGTCACAGGGGTTGCAGTTGCGACCGGGCCCGGCTTTCCAGGGGATGCCCCCTAGGCCGCTAGCAGGGGCCCCACTGTACTCACATGTAATAGAGCACTCTGATGGGGCCCGGCATGAAGTACAGTGGCAATTTTGGGCCCCATAAGAGTGCTCTATGCCTCCATTACATGTATAATATGGGGGGGGGGGGAGAAGAGGGAGGGAGCGCACACTAACTCACACACACCTGGCCAGGCATGAAGCAGGGAAACCTCTCTGCTCCCTGCTTCACTGATCTTCAGAGCTCAGGAGCTCCCCCTGCTGTCCCTACATCGCGCTGCTGGCTGTGGGAGGAGAGCTGAAAGCCTGGAAACCTGCCTTCAGCACTGCCAGCAGAGTGTTGAGTGTGGGAGCCTGTCATCAGGGAAGAAGGTAAGTTTGTTTTTTTGTTTTTTTCTAACGCTGCAGGGGGGGGGGGGGGGTGATGGGCACATTTAGAGTGAGCGGGCACAAAAGTGGGCATCTCTACTGAGCACCTTATCTGCCATAACTAATTTGAGTGGGCACCTAATCTGGCATAACTACTGTGAGGGGGGCACATATGAAGTCATAACTATGAGGGGGCACATATGAAGGCATAACTACTGTGAGGGGGCACATATGAAGGCATAACCACTGTGAGGGGCACATATGTGGGCATATCTAATGTGAGGGGCACATATCTGGCATAACTACTCTGAGGGGCACATATCTGGGCATATCTACTTTGAGGGGGCACATAACTGGGCATACATACTGTGAAGGGGCACATAATTTGGCATTACTACTGTGAGGGGCACATAATTTGGCATTACTACTGTGAAGGGGGCACATAATCTGGCATTACTACTGTGAGGGGACACATAATCTGGGCATAATTACTGTAAGGAGACACATAATCTGGCATTACTACTGTGAGGGGGCACATATCTGGGCATTACTACTGTGAGGGGGCACATATTTGGCATTACTACTGTGAGGGGACACATAATCTGGCATTACTACTGTGAGGGAGGCACATATCTGGGCATAACTACTGTAAGAGGACACATATTTGGCATAACTACTGTGAGGGGGCACATATCTGGGCATAACTGCTGTGACAGGAACAAAGGTGGGCATAACTACTGTGAGGGGCCACAATGTGGGCATTAGTACTGTGTGGTAGCACTTAGGGGAAATGTCCTAGATTACCCTGCTATACATTGGCATGGCTCAGTCTTACAGGCCAGCACAGCGGCCCCTTCTGGTGATTTCACAGGGGCAGTCAGCCCTTCCTTATGTGATTATTCTTTTTTTCTCCTCACAGGGACCTTGTTCTGGATCCAGCGGACATCACGCCGAGGCCAGTGACACCCTGGATGTGGTAGGACCAGATTTTATTAGGACTGGGTGAGTGTAGCCATGCATTGGGCTTAGGGCTCTTTAACACGAGCGGATCCTGTGCGGGTAATCCACTGCGTGAAAGAGAGCCAAGCCCCGTTCCGGACAGCAGAGACACGGAGCATTAACATGATTGATAATGCTCCATGCCTCTCTGTGACCTTTTTACTACAAAACCACAGTGAGATAAAGTTGTCACCGCGATTTTTTAGTAAAAAGATCAGGGTCAATCATGTTACTGCTCCGTGTCTCTGCTGTCCAGAATGGGGCTTGGCACTCATTCACGCAGCGGATTAGCCGCACGGAAAGAGCCCTTAGTAACAAAATCTGCCGCTTCTTTGTAAAAATGGGGGGGGGGGGCAATCCAAAGTTTGCACTGTGGCCAATAACACTATAGTTGCGCCACTGGTAGGAGCGGTAGTGGGGGGTGGGTGACGGGGAGGGGGCCCCATGGATCAGTTTCGCACCGGGGCCCCATGGATTGTGTGTACGCCACTGTGTGAAGGGATAATTAAGAGCATTTGCTCTAGAAAACTGGTGTACATTGCAAAATAAATCCACTCCAGCTCCTGGGGAAAGTCAATTTCAGTTCTGAAGCATGGGTTGCCTGACATAAGTCTCAAGCCAGCACAATGTCAGTACACAAAGCAGGTCTTAATAAATCTTCCCATAAGACTCTTGACTGATCAGTGTGGGCAGAAAAAAGATCTGTCAAGAGGTGGACTGAGTGGTGTACAGAGTGACTAGCTGTCCTGAAACCAACTAAAAGGCCTTTCCTCCTAAGCATATGGTGTAAGTGGACTAGTGGGCCAAAAGGTACAAGTTCAAAAGCACAGTATGATTCTTCCTCCTCCAAAACGAAGTGAAGTTTACCAGAGTTTGCAAAGGGTTCTCCAGGACTACAAAAAGATGGCTGCTTTCTCCCCAACACATCACCACACCTGTTCATGGGTTGTGCCTGGGATTGTCCCTTTAACACTATGGAAATGTCAGGAATCCTGTATTGTGCGCTACTGTTCTCTGCTACTGCAGTTAATATTGATGACCCCTGCTTCTTCACATGTATATACGTAGTATTGTGAGACACTTCATAGTTTATTTATACTTTTTTGGTTATTGTTCTTATTTTAGCTTTATAACATATTCCCAAATGTCATGAAATACTTACCTGGACCTCACCATAAAATCATGGAAAACTTTAAATACATCACAGACTATATCAACAAGAGGATGGAGGAAAACATGAAGACTTTGGACAGTAATAACCCAAGGGATTTTATAGACTGTTTCTTGATCAAAATGGAGAAGGTACAAACAAAGTCAAATGACTGATAGATGTTCTCAAGCACTACTATCTATCATTGCATCTTTTTCTCCACATCTTTTCTTTAAACACAGGAAGGGAAGAATAACGAAGCATTCTTCAATCCCAATACATTGGTGATGTGCTCTATGGTCTTGTTCTTTGGTGGGACAGAATCAGTCAGCCTTACTCTGAGATATGTATTGTTAAACCTCATGAAACACCCTGAAATAGCAGGTAGACTGCTTAATGTTCAACATCTGAGAACCTTAAAAAAACATTATATATTAAAAAATGTTTTTTTTTTTCTTCATTTTTCCCCCAGAGAAGCTTTACAGGGAGATAGACAATGTAATTGGCCAACGACCACCAAATTTTGAGGACAGACTTAATATGCCTTACACAGAAGCTTTCATAAATGAGGTCCAGAGATATGGCGATGTAGTACCCTTGAGTCTTCCCCATGAATTGACCGTGGATGCTGAGATTCGCAATTACAAATTGAAAAAGGTAAACATTTACTTTGGGCTAAGGAACAATGACAATGCAAAAAGTTTACTGATCAATTACTTTTCAATATATTCTTACCCATAGGGAACAGCTTTCATTCCCGTGCTGACGAGTGTACACTTTGACAAAGCAAAGTTCAATAATGCTGAGAATTTTGACCCCAAAAACTTTTTGGATGAAAATGGTAAAGTTCTAAAGAAAGATTCCCTTATGCCATTTTCCGCAGGTGAGTATGAAATTGAACCAGATGCAAAATTGGGTGGATTATACGATTATTGAGGACCTGCCCACTCTACTGAACTTTTTTAGTGAACACTTGAATTCCCCTGTAAATTATAAATTTTGAAGTACTTTGCTGTGCCTTCCTCTGTAATTTTGCTTGTCAATATCAAGTGTCTCACACAGACATTCTCAGCACAGATTGGACAAGTGTTATTGTGTCAGAATACATGGCGGATTAACCAAGGGAAATGTTCTCTATGACCTTCCCTTTCTTCTTTGCAGTCCTCATAGGGACTACTTAATACTGCATTCTTTCAGTACCTTCAACTTCAACATGCTTTTTAATCCACAGTTTAGATCCCCTCTAGGAGTCATTGGTTTATACCACACTTTGGTCTCCTGACTTGGTGAAGCCACACATTTATGAGTTATTATACTTTAGTGTAACTAAACAATTTGATACAGTCCTAGCTAAACGGATAGAGGATCTACCCAGGCTGAGTGATAGGGACTGAGAGTAAGTTGTGGATTCCTCTCTACCCATTGTTTTAGATGCTCGTCTTAATAAACCCCTAAACCGGCGGTGTAACCGGCCTCTTCATAACTTTGGTGTATCCACCCCCAGTTCTAAATGTAAGACAGTTTCCAAGCTGTCTTGCATTTAGACCTTTTTCTACTCCTGAAACAGGCGTATTTCAGCTTAATTCATGACCCCCCCAAGTTTCTCTCCATCAATGTGCACACAGTTCCCCTTTTTTTTTAAAGTTGTTAAAAGGAAAAACTAAAATTTTGCATGGACATAAGTATTCACACTCTTTGCTATGACAGTTGAAATTTTGCTCTTGGGGACCTCCAATTTCTCTTGATCATCTTTAAGATGTTTTTACACCTTGATAAGAGTCACTTGTGCTAAATTCAGATGATTGGACGTAATTTGAAAAGACACAGCCCTGTCTGTATAAGGTCTCACAGCTGACAATGCATATCAGAGCAAAAATCAAGCCATGAGGAGGAAAGAACTGCCCATAGAGCTCAGACACAGGATTGTGTGGAGACACAGATCTGGAGAAGAGTACCAAAAAAATTATTCTGCACTGAAAGTTCCCAAAAGCACAGTGACCTCTAGTGATGGACGAACATCGGCCAGGACGATTTGCGAATGCAATCGAGTGAGCGCGATCAAATGTTCGCGAACCGCAAGTTCTCGGCGGGCCCAATTTATTTTAATGGCAGGCGAACCTGGAAAACCTTTAGGTCATATTTGCAGCCACCAAATACTTACTAGAAGTGCACAAATAGTCCCACAACATGGACAGTGACATACCAGAGGGAGATCAATGACAAAAATTCTCACTAAAAATATTTATTTTAATCAGGGGCTATTTTATGCGTCTTAAAGGGGAATTCTCAGAAATGCCCTGCTGGAGCATTGAAAATTTTTATTTTAGGCCACAGGAGTACGGGCCCTAAAAATGAAGCATTCACCTGACATAAAAGAAATTATGATTATGTGGCTCGAGGTACCTTATGCAGTCAATAGATAAAAATTTTACTGTAGCCCACTGGAGTACAGGCCCCAAACATTAGGCATTCACCGTACAGAAAAGATCAAGTGATTATGTGGCTGGAGGTATATTAGACAGTCATTGGATAACAATTTTACTGCAGGCCAGTGGAGTACAGGCCCCAAACATTAGGCATTCACCATACAGAAAAGAACAAGTGATTATGTGGCTGGATTTACATTAGGCGGATTAGACGGTCATTGGATACCAATTTTACTGCAGGCCAGTGGAGTACAGGCCCCAAACATTATGCATTCACCGTACAGAAAAGATCAAGTGATTATGTGGATGGAAATATATTAGTTGGCCCTTGGATAACAATTTTACTGTAGGCCAGTACAAATACATGTCAAATACATATGTTTAAAGGAACTAAAAATATAAAATTGGATTAAAAACATGGCTAACAAAATCACCCTCTTGGATTTCTCAGAGGCCCCAAAAATTAGGCATTCACTGTACAAAAAAGATCAAGTGATTATGTGGCTAGATGTATATTAAATGGTCATTGGATATCAATTTTACTGCAAGCCAGTGGAATACAGGCCCCAAACATTGGGCAATCACCAGACAGAAAAGAACAAGTGATTATTTGGCTAGAGTTACATTAGGCGGTCACTGTATAACAATTTTACTGTTGGCCAGTTAGATTACAGGTCCCAAAAATTATGCATTCACCGTACAGAAAAGATCAAGTGATTATGTGGCTGGAGGTATATTAGACGGTCATTGGATAACAATTTTACTGCAGGCCATTGGAGTACAGGCCCCAAACATTAGGCATTCACTGCATAAAAAGGTTCACCAGTGGACAGTAAAAGTTATGTACCTGACCTGCCCGTGTTTGCTAGACCACGTGTCTGTGGTCAGATGTATCTTGGCACCGACACTGTGTGCCAGAGACACACTCACTTGCCGCTGAACATTGCCATATAGCCCCGGATGCCCTTCTGGGAGAAATATTTCCTTCCAGGTACCTTCCATTGCGGTGTGCCAATGGCCACAAATTTTCTAAAGGCCTCCAAATCCACCAGTTTATATGGCAGTAGTTGGCGGGCTAGCAGTTCCGCCAAGCCAGCGGTCAGCCGTTGTGCAAGAGGGTTATCCTGGTCATCATCTTTTTACGCTCGAACATTTGAGCCACGGAAGCTTGCCTTTTGCCAGATGAACGCGATGACGGCACAGTGGAAGGTGGAGTGTAGGACAAATGTGAGGAGAGAGGAGAAGGAGAAGAGGCAGGACGTGGAGCGCCGGAAGTGTGGCTTTGTGGGTTCTGACAGTGTTGCTCCCACTGAGCTTGGTGATGGGAGACCAGGTGCCTAGTTAAGTGTTGGGCTTACTGCGACTTATGCGTTGACAGCACAAGCTGCAGATGGCAACACTATTGTCAGCAGTAAAAAAAAAAACACACTGCGGAGCCATGCACCAGATGTGACCTTGTATGGTGGATGGCTCGCTCCAGATACACTTGCAGTCTGCTTTTTGCCTGCTGTGCACTATGAGTTCTGCCTACTTCTCCTCCTTCTACCCCCTGTCTGCTGCTCTGTCTCTCCCTCTGAACTCCCCTCCTCTTCCTATCTTGTGGGCACCCACGTGACATCTATCGACACGTCATCATCGTCACCTTCACCACCACTGACATTAGAGATCTCAGAGTAGGCAGCAACAGCGGGGACATCCGTCCTTGGGCTGATCTGGGTACTGTCGTCATACCGCTGGGTGGCAGCCATTGCTACCACCTCTTCCTGATACGATGCCAAGAATGGCTGCGCATCGGTAAGGTCTGGGAATGGATGGGTGGTGGTGAGGAGGGTGCAGATATAGAACCCCATAATGAGTATTTTGTGGAAGCTGGTATATCAAACCCCTTAATCAATAGTTGGTGGAAGCCGATGTATCGCAGGCCTCAAGCTATATTTGGTGGAAGCTGGTATATCAATCCCCTCTATCAGTATTTTGTGGATACAGGTATATAGAACCCCTTAATGAGTATTTGCCGGAAGCAGGTATATCAAACCCCTTAATCAATATTTGGTGGAAGCTGGTGTATCGCAGTCCTCAATCAATATTTTGTGGAAGCTGGTGTATCACACTCCTCAATCAGTATTTTGTGGAAGCTGGTATATCAAACCCCTTAGTCAGTATTTTGTGGAAGCTGGTATATCGCACCCCTTAATCAGTTTTTTTGTTGGGCAACAGGTATATCACACCAGTTGCAATTAGTTATTCCAATAGCGTTTGTCCCTCTATCTAGCTGTGGTATCTCAGCTTAACCGCACACAACTGCTGCATAATAAAAATGCACTATAATATACTTTCTATGTTAGAAGTTATATTATAGGTATATTACACCCCTCAATCATTTTTTTTGGGGGGGGGGGGCGGGCAACAGGGTCACACCAGTTGCAATTAGTTATTTCAATAGGGTTTGTCCCTCTATCTAGCTGTGGTATCTCAGCAGAACCGCACACAGTCTGTCCCTGCTCAACACAGCAACCTCTCTCGCTGTCCTGTTCCACCTGATGGATGTGTCATGGGTCAAAGTTCGGCACAATGCAAAATAATATGGCACCGGCGGACATCGCCAAATGTTTGCATGTTCGGCGAACCGCGAACGAGCAAAGTTCGCAGCGAAACAACCTGCGAGCCAATCGCAAGGCCATCTCTAGTGACCTCCATAATTTTGAAGTTGAAGAAGTTTGATACAACCATGACTCTTCCTAAAGCTGGCCAACCCTACCAAACTAAGTAATCAGCAGAGATGGGTCTTGGTAAGAGAGGTAACTAAGAACCCAATGGTGGCTCTGGATGAGCTCCAAAGATCCTGAAAAAACTTCCAGAAGGTCAACCATCATGGGCTTTATGGGAGAGTGGACATAAAGAAGCCTCTCCTCAGTAAAAGGCCCATAAAAGCCCATCTGGAGAAATGCACCTAAAGGACTTTTTTGTGAAAAACAAAATGCTCTGGCCTAAATTCTACACGGTATATTTCGAACAAAAGATGCACTGCTCATTACCTGCCTAAAACCATCCATACAATACAGCATGGTGGTGGAACCATCTTGATGTGGGTTGTTTTTGAGCAACTGGGACAGATAGACTGGTCAGGTTTGAGGGAAAGCTGATTAGAGGAAAGTACAGAGATATTTATAATGAAAACCTGATTCAGGGTCCTCTGGACCTCAGACTGGGTCGAAGGTTCACCTTCTAACAATTCAATGATGCTATGCACAAAGCCAACACAACATAGGGGTGACTTGGGGAATACCCTGTCAATGTCCTTGAGTGGCCCAGCCAGTGCCTTGACTTGAACCCAACTGAATATCCTGAATATCCCAATTAAACACAGGCAGTCCACATCCAGCCTTGAGAGTATCTGCAGAGAAAAATGGCAGAAAACCCCCAAATTCAGGTGTGCAAATCTTGTGGCATCATACCCAAGAAGACTGGATGCTGTAATCGCTGCCAAAAGGGCTTCAACTAAGTCCTGAGTAAAGGGTCTGAATACTTGTGTCAATGCAATATTTTAGTTTTTCATTTTCAATAAAGGAGATTTCAAACATTCTGCTCTGTTTGCAGAATGATGGGGAAAACTTGATTTAGTTGTTATTTTAGCACAAGACCCCAACATAAAATGTGAAAAAAGTGAGTGTCTGAAAACTTTCCAAATGCACTGTATAAGATCATATATACATATTGTGACACCAATGCAGGATTGGTGGTGGAAGGGAGGTATATATCCCGAAGATTTACCTCCTATGTGAAGTAGCAGGTGAAAGACTCTCACCCTTTCACCACCAATCCTGCATTGGTGTCACAATATATAGAGCATATACAGTATATCACCTATTGCAGATACTCCTTTATGTATTCACTAACATGTCTTTTTAGGAAAGAGAATTTGCCCGGGCAAGAACTTGGCACTTATGGAGCTCTTCATTTATATCACAACACTATTGCAGAACTTCACCTTCAAGTCACCCGTGCTACCTGATGAGATCTCAGTGGCTCCAGTTGCAATTGGACTTGGAAATATCCCTCCCAGCTTTGAGATAATATTCATACCCCGTACAGGTTCTCAAGCGTAACATAATAATGTCATAATTGGTACGGATATGTGCGATCATGTGATTTGGAAGACGTTCATGAGTTCAGGAATCAACTTGGTGACAGGGAAGAGTCAAAATATTCCAATTCTCACTTAAAGTGAGTCTGTCACCAAAATGTCATCTTGTGCGCTGCTTACATAGTGCTGTAGTACAAATAAACATGATGTAAATGGTACCTTTGTTATTTTCTTCCATTGTTCATAGACAGCAAAAATGTGGTTTTATTGATATGCAAATGAGGGCTCGTAAGTGCCCAGGGGTGGTGTTCGGACAGTAAGTGCCCAGGCAGCTCTACCTTCTCCGTGCATAACTTCTCCCTAACCCCTCGTCTGGCTCGCCCCCCAAAATCCCTACATCATGCTGTTGAGTGGCAGAGATCCCGCTTGTGTGCAGTTCGCTGCCGGGCCCAGCGCCAGCTATCCCTAGCAGAATGCCGTTAGCTGGCGCATGCGCACTGCTGGGAGTGAGGCTGATTCCCACAGTGGTCAGAACAGAGCACATGCCCAAGCCGGGTGGTTAACTGTTCAAGCACGGCATCTACAGGGGTTACAGGGCGGGCCAGATGATGGGTTATGGAGGAGTTATGCGCGGAGAAGGCAGAGCGGCCTGGGCAGTTACTGTCCATCCAGTTCAGACAATCAATTCTGATTCAATCAGGCAATCAGAATAACTCCCTGGATCAATGACCCCTCTCTAGTAACTATAGCCTGTAATATTATTACACTCCAGAAATACATCCAGGCCCCTCTTGAATTCCTTTATTGTACTCACCATCACCACCTCCTCAGGCAGAGAGCTCCATAGTCTCACTGCTCTTACCGTAAAGAATCCTCTTCTCTGTTTGTGTACAAACCTTCTTTCCTCCAGATGCAGAGGATGTCCCCTCGTCACAGTCCTGGGGATAAATAGATGATGGGAGAGATCTCTGTACTGACCCCTGATATATTTATACATAGTAATTAGAGCTCCCCTCAGTTGTCTTTTTTTCTAAAGTGAATAACCCTAATGTTGATAATCTTTCAGGGTACTGTATTTGCCCCCATTCTAGTTATTACTTTAGTTGCCCTCCTCTGGACCCTCTCCAGCTCTGCTATGTCTGCCTTGTTCACAGGAGCCCAGAACTGTACACAGTACTCCATGTGTGGTCTGACTAGTGATTTGTAAAGTGGTAGGACTGTGTTCTCATCACGGGCATCTATGCAACCCATTATCTTATTGGCCTTGGCAGCAGCTGCCTGACACTGGTTTCTATAGTTTAGTTTGCTGTTTACTAAAATTCCTAAGTCCTTTTCCATGTCAGTGTTACCCAGTGTTTTAACATTCAGTAAGAACTGGTGACATGTATTTTTCCTTCCCATGTGCAGAACCTTACATCTGCCACTTCTCTGCCCAAGCCTCCAATCTATCCTGCAATGTATTGCAGATTCACTCTGTTCTTATGGGACCCTGCCAGCTGCAGGCCTCCATAAGAAAATCAGCTGTAATAGGCTAGCTTTCTTTAGAGACCCAGGCTATTGCAGGCAATGAAAGGCTTCTCTGATCTCAGCATGGGGAAGCCGTTCTGGCCTCAGGAGTGAGCACTCCCTGGGAAAGCTGCCTTAGATGCTGTGAGCATCTCATGGGTCAAATGTCTGCAATTTACATTATCTCCAATGTCAGACATTAGTCCCGGGTGCCTACTATTTCACACAGTAACACTCCCTGGGAAACAGTGGTGTACATAGAGAAGTAAGGGCCCCATAGCAAGAATCAAACCAGGCCCCCACACAGGACAGAAGGGTTTCTGCCTAAACCTTTTTCAATGACCCTTGGGCCATTTTTCCACTGCATCATTTGTTAAAAGTTGTTCATTTAGAGGGTAGAGTCCTGACCGAGTTTTCACCTCCAGTACAAGAGGAGAAAATCCCAACTAACACTGGGCCCCCTCTTGTCCTGGGCCCCATAGCAGTCACATGGACTGCCGCTATGGTAGCTACGCCCCTGCTGGGAGAGCTGCCTAAGATGCTGTGGACATCTGAGGGGTAAAATGTCTACAATCGGCATTATCACCAATCGCAGACGTTAGCCCCAGGTGTCTGCTGTGTAAAACAGCAGGTACCTGGTGGCTATGGGACTCTCTCTGCTCCCACCACCTGTAAAGAGATGACATCCACTGTTTATGCTGTTATTGTACATGTTGTCATTGACAGGTTTAAATAAGGGGTTAAATAAGGGAAGGTAAAAGAGATTCTAAAATATTTGATCAATTAAAAGGTGATAGAGAGTAGATTTCCTTGGCAATAAATATACAAATCTTCATAAATTAAAGTTGTAACCAGCTAGAGAGGATACCATTGCTTTTATAGGAATTGTGCAACTTCTAAAGCTGGCCATACACATTAGATAGAAGTTGGTTGATAATTGAACAGCAGTTGAACAAACAATCATCTGGTGAATGTTCGTTCAGCAGACATGGCCATACATATTTTACTCCATATTGGCTGATGCAGTTGTTTAAACGAGTCATACATTTTTAATGAAACTGGAGGGTGGGCACTTTCTGACAAAACTGTCCCATTAAAGGGATTATGGAAAAAAAATAAAATCAGACAGTACATGACAGTCTCATTCTAACAAAGCTAGAACCAGCCCTGTACTTCACATGGATCCAGAGATGTCCCCAATTATCGCTCCACATGTTCTGCATGATTTATTTCAAGCTGGCAGCTCAGGGGCCGTCTTTTCTCAAAGGGCTTCTTATGTCTGCTGCAGCTGGGAGCAGTTGATAGATGGAACTGAGCATGTGCGTCCACCTCAGTGAGCAGGACAAAGAAATTAGAAAAAGAGCAACTAACAGGTGCCGCTATAAAGGCATATTTTATTGAATAACTCAGTAGCTATACAAAATTTTTAATTACATGCCATTATAAAAGTATTCAGATCCGGGTGCTGGTTAGAAAACTTTAGAATATTATTTGTGGGACAACCCCTTTAAGGAAGATCTGAACAGTGCCAGCCATGGCTAAAGAGAAGCTTGGCCTGCCCACTCCATTACACAGATTGCAGCCGATAAAAGACATGGTGTAGGCGAAGAACATGGAGAGAAGAGTTGGGCAACATTTTAAATATAGTATGTGAGTTTTTTTAATTAATTTTACAGATTAAGACAGAATGTATGCAGACCTCAAAGTGCACCCTTGCAAAACCTAGTATGCCCCTCCAAGTGATATTTCTGAAGAATTTACAAATTAAATTGACAAAACTTTAATAATAAAAAGTAGCACTCTACTTCACTTTACCTTTATCTGAACAATACATTTCTTAACATATTTGCACCAGATAACTGGCATACATTAATAATTCCCCCCATACAGCTTTAAAGCCTGTGCTTCCCTTTAGCACATAATAAAGTTGTCTGCCTGCTGCCACCACTAGGTGGAGCTTGGTACATAAGAATTTATACACATACTATTGAGCTCAGTGGTGGCTGTCAGATACTGCTATGTATTTATGCTGGGAACAGAAGATGGAGTTCACTGCAGGGCCCTCTCTCTCCCCGGCCTCCTAAGAAGCCGTATTGTCTGCCTCCATGGTGAGAAGGTCACTGGATTAAGAGTGTCATTCTGAAGTATGATATTGTGTTAAAATAGAGCAGGTCTTTCTATTATTCATTAAAGAGGTTGTATGGACAGTAAAATTTTCTTAAAAAATATTTTTTATGTTTTTTTCTGAACGTATTTCCATAATATAGACTTTTGTAAGGTAAAATGCATTTTTTAAAATTAATCCTTTAAAATCTTTTTTTTTTTTTTTACAACTTTTCATTACTCCCACTATGAGACCATACAATAGTTTCATCTCTATTATAATACGGTGATATATTTCTGTTTTGCAGTGTATTTTGGCTGTCATTATAATCTATATAAAATAATCTAACTATGCATAGTTTACTTTAAAGTTTACGGAAAATTATAATTATGTTAGGCCGGGTTCACATCACCGTTATGCATTTCGTTATTGTTTTCCGTTATAACATCGTTCATCCATAAGACGCAAATCAAAACGGAATCCTTTAAGATGCATTCGGTTTTGATCTGTCAGAATAGAAGTCTATGGGCAGCATAACGGATTCGTCTGGTTTCCGTTATGCAGGATGGAAAAAAAAAAGTCCTGTCCTGCATAACGGAAACCAGACGGATCCGCTATGCTGCCCATAGACTTCTATTATGATGGATCAAAATGGAATGCTTCTTAGGGCTCTTTCACATCTGCGTTATTGTCTTCCGGCATAGAGTTCCGTCGTCGGGGCTCTATGCCGGAACAATACTGATCAGGATTATCCTAATGCATTCTGAATGGACAGTCCGTCCTTCAGGATGCATCAGGATGTCTTCCGTTCCGGAACGGAACGTTTTTTGGCCGCAGCAAATAGCGCAGCATGCTGCGCTTTTTGCTCCGGCCAAAAATCCGGAACACTTGCCGCAAGGCCGGATCCGGAATGAATGCCCATTGAAAGGCATTGATCCGGATCCGGCCTTAAGCTAAACGTCGTTTCGGCGCATTGCCGGATGCGACGTTTAGCTTTTTCTCAATGGTTACCATGGCTGCCGGGACGCTAAAGTCCTGGCAGCCATGGTAAAGTGTAGTGGGGAGCAGGGAGCAGCATACTTACCATCCTTGCGGCTCCCGGGGCGCTCCAGAGTGACGTCAGGGCGCCCCAGGCGCATGGATGACGTGATCGCATGGATCACATGATCCATGCGCATGGGGCGCTCTGACGTCACTCTGGAGCGCCCCGGGAGCCGCGCGGACTGTAAGTATGCCGCTCCCCACTACTACTATGGCAACCAGGACTTTAATAGCGTCCTGGGTGCCATAGTAACACTGAAAGCATTTTGAAGACGGATCCGTCTCCAAATGCTTTCAGTACACTTGCGTTTTTCCGGATCCGGCGTGTAATTCCGGCAAGTGGAGTACACGCCGGATCCGGACAACGCAAGTGAGGCCTAAGCCCCTTCCCGCAATATCACGTACATGTACGTGGGGGAATGTGGTGCCTTACCGCATATCCACGTGCATGTACGTGATCGAGTGGGTACTGATAGCCGGGCCCATGCTGCATCCACCGGCATTGCTGTATGAAGTGATGCCTGGCGGATTAACCCTTTCACATGCCGCAGTCAGCACTGACCGTGAGACAAGTGGGATTTACAGAGAGAGGGGGCTCCCTCTGATTCCATTGTTCTCCTGCGCTGCACTGACAGGGGGCCGATAGTTGCCATGTCAGCCCTAATGCCTTCTGTAACACCCCAGAGTTGTGTAACAAAACTCTTACCCCGCTACAATCTCTTACATTGTCATCTAATGTAACTTCACATAACATCCTCACAAATGTGCATTGTAAGCCTTGTTAAATGTATATTGCTGTAATTTCTATGTTCATCAGCAGGTGGCAGCAATGTGTTAGCAAGGAGTTAGAGTCAGTTTCGTGTTTCTGAACTGGAATAGTTTATTCCAGTTTAGCTCCCCCCTAACTTCTCTGCCTTATGAGGAGGGAAGAAAGTTATGTTAGTGTAACCCACCCCCTGCTAGGGGTAGGGTGTGCATGCTAGGAGCTCCCAGATATAGAGATCTAAGCCAGGATCTTGTCTCGGCTGAGACATTGATCATCATCCCCAGCCTGAGCCTTGCAGCCTCAGCTGGAAGAAGCAAGCAGACAACTCCAGTTCCAGGAAGAAGCATTGCCTGAGACAACAGCTGTGAGTACTGTCCAGAGACCCAGGAGAAGCCATATTCCTCCTCAGCTAGTCAGTCCCCATACAGCAGAAGATAGAAAGTGCAGAAGCCAAATTCCTGCCACATTACAGAGCTACAAAGCATATGTCATTTCCTACAAAGCTCCAGGTACATGATAGAACAGAAGATAAATTCCTGCCACACATTGCCAATACCTGCTGGGACCAAAGACTAAAGCTGTATCTTGCTTGGATGATAGTTACCATCAGTAAAGACAAGTTTGAACTTTACCCAAGGTCTGGATCTCAATTTCTGCTTCAAAATTCCTCTATTACTCCTACTAGCACCAAACTCATTTTATTGCAAGTGAGCCAGGATCCAGGAGTCCAGCCGTACTCAGGTAGGAGACACCGTTGACACCATTACCACTACCATACAGAGACATTACACCACTCTGGCATTCCTAACCTAGTACGTGAGTTACAACATCCATATCCTGACCCACTGCATAATTTGGCATCCATGTAACCGTACCACGGTCCGGCTCATTGCACTTCCACAGGCATCGGAGCCTGCAAGCTACGGAAGCCCAGGAGATCAAACCTGAGGGCTGGGTCTCCAAGGCAACTGTTAGCATCTCACTGTGTAAGACACTAACAGTTGAATTCAGTACAATACATAATGTATTGTACTGAATTGAAACAAGAATCAAACCCTGAAAAGGTGAAGTCCCACAGTGGGAAAAATATAAAATAAAAAAAAAAGGGAACCTGTCACCGGGATTTTGCGCATTGCGAGATTACCGCGATCTAGCTTTCTGACATCGGGGAGCAAGGAGGAAGCAGAGCGGTGCTAGACATATTATATATCGTCGCATCCGTAACAACCGGCTCTTTAAAAATATTACATGACCTAACCACTGAGGTGAACACCATAAAAAAAAAACAAAAAAAAAAACTATGGCTCTCAGACTATGGAGACACTAAAACATGATTTATTTTGTTTAAAAAATGATTTTATTGTGTTAAATGTATAAAAAAAGACATATTAGGTATTGCCAAATCCGTTTCAACCGGATCTATAAAAATATCACATGACCTAACTCCTCAGGTGAAAAACGAACAAAATAGAAAAAAATTGTGCTAAAAACATTTTTTGTCACCTTACATCACTAAAAGTGGAACACCAAGTGATTAAAAAAAGCATATGCCTCCCAGAATGGTGCCAATCTAACCGTCACCTCATACCGCAAAAAAGGAGCCCCTACCTAAGACAATCGCCCAAAAAATAAAAAAAACTATGGCACTCAGACTATGGAGACACTAAAACATGATTTTTTTTGTGTTAAATGAAAAAATAAATAAAGAAGTTGACATATTATGAATCTTCGCATCCATAACAACCGGCTCTATAAAATATTACATGACATAACCCCTGAGGTGAACACCATAAAAAAGATAAAATAAAAACTGTGTCAAAAAAGCAATTTTTTGTCACCTTACATCACAAAAAGTGTAATAGCAAGCGATTATAGAGTCATATGCACCCCAAAAGTGCCAATCAAACCGTCATCTCATCCCGCAAAAATTATACCCTACCTAAGACAATTGTCCAAGAAAATAAAAAAAACTATGGTTCTCAGACTATGGAGACACTAAAACATGATTTTTTATTTTGTTTCAAAAAGAATATTATTGTGTAAAACTTAAATAAAAATAAAAAAGTATACATTTTAGGTATCTCCGCATCTGTAAGAACCAGCTCTATAATAATATCACATGATCTAACTCCAGTCCTCAGGTGAACACCATAAAAAAATAAAAACGGTGTAAAAAAAGCCATTTTTTGTCACCTTACATCACAAAAAGTCTAATACCAAACAATCAAAAAGTCATATACACCCTAAAATAGTACCACTCAAACCATCATCTCATGCCCCAAAAATGTAGCCCCTAAAGACAGTCGTCTAAAAAATAAAAAAAAATATGGCTTTCAGAATATGGAGACACAAAAAAATTTTTTTTTTCAAAAATGCTTTATTATGTAAAACTGAAACAACCAAAAAGTAGTCATATTTGGTATTCGTTTATTTACAAATGCCTATCCAGGCAATAGAACCTGTCTTGACCCAGTTATAAATTAATACTTCACTTTTATTTGAATACAAGTAAAACCTTAATGCTAAGTGTGTGCGAGGTGCACTCTTTAATTGAACTTAAACAGAACCAAAAAATTAAGGGGTGTTAAAAACAAAGCACACCACTTCACTGACAGGTGTATTGCTTTGACAATTATGCGAGGTGAAGAGATGTGCACTATCTCTCCCCCTTACCACTGTAAGGGCAGAACACTACCGTACCACCGTCCGCGGTGACTCACACTATTTAAACTTCCAGGTGGCCGGGGTCACTCATGGCTTCCCATTAACCCCTGAAGAAGCCAGAATACTGGCGAAACATGTCAGGGGGGCAGTGTTAGTTTTCAATCGCTGTGCACCACTCCACTGTTAATCAGCAACTAGCGGTCAGGCTGGCCGACGTTGCTTGGTTTGGTTTAGCAATCAAGTTAGTTGTGGTTTTGGCTACTGTGCACCGAGTCTGTGTTGCGGTGTTAGTTGCCACTAATCCCAGACTGAGATCAACTGAGACGCTTCATGCGCCATTCACATAGTGGGTTGATATTTCCATTTCTCCCATCACTCTATATGGTTGTTATCACAACCACTCTCAGCTGGCAGAGTCACCGCGGACGGTGGTACGGTAGTGTTCTGCCCTGCACATCTCTTCACCCCGCCTAATTGTCAAAGCCATACACCTAACAGTGTGAAGTAGTGTACTGTGTTTTTAACACCCCTTAATTTTTTGGTTCTGTTGAAGTTCAATTAAAGAGTGCACCTCGCACACACTTGGCATTTAGTTTTTACTAGTATTAAAATAAAAGTGAAATATTAATTTATACCTGGGTCAAGACAGGTTCTATTGCCTGGATAGGCATTCGTAAATAAACTAGTAAAATTACCTTACCCAGATGAGGTCCTAATTATATTCATATTTGGTATTGTTGCATCTGTAACAACCTGATCTAACCTGTCAGATGAACATTATAAATAACAAAAAATAAAAACTGTGCCAAAACTGCTATTTTCTGTTACCTTGCCTTACAAAAAGTGTAATATAGAGCAACTAAAATGTATATGTACCCAAAATAGTAACAACAAAACTGACACCTTATCCAGTAGTTTCCAAAATGGGGTCTTTTTCTGAGTTTCTACTCTAGAGGTGCCTCAGGGGGTCTTCAAATGTGACATGGCAATTTGAAATTATCCCAGTGAAATCTGCCCTGCAAAAACCACATGGCGTTCCTTTGCTTCTGTGCCCTGCTGTGTGCCCATACAGCAGTTTATGATCACAAATGGGGTGTTTCTGTAAACTACAGAATCAGGCTAATTAATATTGAGTCTTGTTTGGGTGGTAAATAGAGTTGAGCGGACACCTGGATATTCAGGTTCGACGGGTTTGGCCGAATTTCACAAAAAAGTTTAAGTTCGGGACCCGAACTTGACCCCGAACCCCATTGAATGGGGACCCGAACTTTTGAGCAGTAAAATGGCTGTAAAAATTTCATGGCAAGGGCTAGAGGGTTGCAAATGGCATCAAAATATGGTTAAGAGCATGGCAAGTGCTCTGCAAACAAAAGTGGATAGGGAAATGACTTTAAATAACATAAAATGCGTAAAACTAAAAAATAATAATCTTGATCTAGGAGGATGAGGTCCATATGTATTAAGGAGGTTGAGGAGGCGGTGGATGTGCCGCTTTGTTGACTTGACTTGATAACTTCTGCCTCATTGCACGTCCCTGTGACCTCCACGATCCATTTGGATATCTTCTCTATCAACTTTCGATGTTTTTTTCTGAGCCTACCATGTTGATCACGGTTATCGGAGAATCAGGGTTCCACACCGGAGAGGGAGCGTGAGAAAGGGATACAACATCCAAGGGAGGTCAATGGTTGCAATGTGATCGAGCTGAAATGTGGGACAAGTTATTAAAGCAGAAGGATCGAATGAAGGGGCCAATTAAAGACAAATTTTATCAATTTTATTCCCTGTCACCTATGCAGAGCAGGGGTCTTTCAGCGCCAGAAATGGGTTAATGTCGGGGTATAACACACCCAAAAATTTGTGAATTTCACCCGAATATATAACAGACAAATTAATTACATTTTCTTACCTGTCTACTAGGTATAACAGTGGTATATCACAGCCAAAAATTGGTAAATTTCACCCGAAAATGTAACAGACAAATTAGTGAAATGTTTTTACCAGTCTACTAGGTACAACTGGGGTATATCACACCCAAAAAGTGGTGAATTTCACCCGAATATGTAACAGACAAATTAGTAAAATGTTACCTGTCTTCTAGGTAGATCAGGGGTATATCACACCCAAAAATTGGTGAATTTCACCTGAAAATTTAACAGACAAATTAGTGAAATGATATAAAATAAAATAAAAATATGTACAGATTAAAAAAAATTAACTTGATTTATGAGGTGGAGGTCCATATAGAGTAGGAGTTTGAGGAGGCGGGGGATGTAGCGGTGTAGGTGGAAGCAGCAGTGGAGGAGGATGAGGTAGCCAACACTGGGTTTTTGTTTTAATTTATTTTATTTATTTATTTTTTAATTAGGGTACACTCCAAAAGAGTGTGAAATATCCAAAATACAACAATGAGCAATTGCGCTGTAGTATAACAATGCCTGGTTAAGGCTGCTATACATGTCTATTTTGCACAAGGTACAGACAAGTCCTTTGGGATCCATGCCTGGTTTATTTTGATGAACGTGAGCTTGTCCACATTGGCTGTGGACAGGCGGCTGTGCTTGTTTGTGAAAACGCCCCCTGCCATGCTAAACACATGTTCAGACAATACACTAACTGCAGGGCAGGCCAGCACCTCCAAGGCGTAAAGGGCAAGGTCATGTGCCCAATTTGGAGACCCAGAAATTGAAGTGGGCAGACCCGTCATTCAGTACGTGTAGGCGTGTGCACACATACTGCTCCACCATGTTGGTGAAATGCTGCCTCCAGCTAAGGTGTTCAATATCAGCTGGTGGTGATGGTTGTTGTGGCGTGCTGACAAAGCTTTTCCACATTTCGGCCATGCTAACCCTGCCTTCTGAGGTGCTGATGGTGCCCGAGCTGCGTTGGTGACCTTGTGCTTCCACTGTGCCCCCGCTTTCAGGTGGGAATGCAACCAGCAGCGCATCTACCAGCGTGTGCTAGTACTCGCGCATCTTACGATCCCGCTCCAGTGACGGAATTAAGGACAGTGTGTTGTCCTTGTAACGGGGATCCAGCAGCGTGGCCACCCAGTAATCAGCACAAGTTAGAATGTGGGCAACTCGGTGATCGTTGCGGAGACACTGCAGCATTTAATCGCTCATCTGTGCCAGGCTGCCCAGAGGCAACGAAAAGCTGTCCTCTGTGGAAGGTGTATAGTCTGTGTCCTCTGTATGCCCCCAGCCACGCACCAGTGATGGCCATGAGCTAGTTTGGGTGCCACCCTGCTGTGAACATGGTTCCTCCTCGTCCATCTCCTCCTCCTAATCCTCCACCTCGTCATCCTCCAGATCCTCCAGAACTGTGCCCTGGCTGGACAAATGTGTACCTGGTGTTTGTGGGTGCAGGAAGCCACCCTCAGAGCCACTTGCGCATGACTGGCCGGAAACCCTATGAAATGATCCCTCTTGCTCCCCCTTCTCCTGTGCCACATCCTCTTCCATCATCGCCAGAAGCGTTTTTTCAAGGAAGTATAGAAGCGTTATGGCACTGGCCATGTTTGTGGAGTACTCAAAACAGCACAACAAGGAACACAGGTTTCACATGGAGGCCCAGTCATTAACATAGAAACATAGAATGTGTCGGCAGATAAGAACCATTTGGCCCATCTAGTCTGCCCAATATACTGAATACTATGAATAGTCCCTGGCCCTATCTTATATGAAGGATAGCCTTATGCCTATCCCATGCATGCTTAAACTCCTTCACTGTATTTGAAGCTACCACTCATGCTGGAAGGCTATTCCATGCATCCACTACTCTCTCCGTAAAGTAATACTTCCTTATACTACTTTTAAACCTTTGCCCCTCTAATTTAAAACTGTGTCCTCTTGTGGTAGTTTTTCTTCTTTTAAATATTCTCTCCTCTTTTACCTTGTTGATTCCCTTTATGTATTTAAAAGTTTCTATCATATCCCCTCTGTCTCGTCTTTCTTTCAAGCTATACATATTAAGGTCTTTTAACCTTTCCTGGTAAGTTTTATCCTGCAATCCATGTACTAGTTTAGTAGCTCTTCTCTGAACTCTCTCTAGAGTATCTATATCCTTCTGGAGATATGGCCTCCAGTACTGCACACAATACTCCAAGTGAGGTCTCACCAGTGCTCTGTAGAGCGGCATAAGCACTTCACTCTTTCTACTGCTTATACCTCTCCCTATACATCCAAGCATTCTGCTGGCATTTCGTGCTGCTCTATTACATTGTCTTCCCACCATTGATGGTGAAGTGGTGCTGTTCCGCAGAGCGACTTCCCCCTGCGTTCTGCAGCTGAAACTCCACTATCGCCTGCTGCTGCTTGCACAGTCTGGCCAGCATGTGCAAAGTGGAGTTCGACCTTGTGGGCATGTCGCATATGAGGCGTTGAGCTGGAAGGCCGAAGTTACATTGCAATCTGCAGTGCTGACAGGCGAGCAGCAGCAGGGTGAGAACGGCCCGCACTTTATGCAGCAGTTCTGACATATCGGGATAATTTTTAAGGAATCTCTGCACCACCAAATTCAGCACATGCACCAGGCAAGGGATATGCATCAAACCGGCTAGTCCAAGACAGAGCTGCTACGAGATTTCACCCATTATCGCACACCACCAGGCCAGGCTTGAGGCTCACTGGCGCCAACTACTCATCGGTCTGTTGTTCAAGGCCACAGCTCTTGCACGGTGTGGGGTTTGTCCCCGAAACAGATACGTTTTAAAACTGCCTGCTGTCGTTTACCCCTGGCTGTGTTGAAGTTGGGGGTGAAGGTGTTACGCTGACCCGATGAGAAGGCGGTAGAGGATGAGGAAGCGGAGTAGGAGGAGGAAGCAACAGGAGGCAAACTGAAGCGCCCTGCAATCTTCAGTGGTGAAAGGACATGCGCCAAACTGCTATCCGCCTCAGTCCTAGCCGCCACTGCATTCACCCAGTGTGCTGATATAACGTCGTTGACCGTGCTTACTGGTCCACTTATCTGTAGTTAGGTGGACCTTGCCACAGATGGCGTTGAGTAGTGCACACCTGATTTTGTCCCCCACTTGGTTGTGCAGGGAAGGGATGGCACACCTGGAAAAGTAGTGGTGGCAGGGCACAATGTACTGTTGGACAGCCACCGCCGAAAGGCTTTTAAAACTCTCCGTCTGCAGCCGAACGGAATGACAGCATTTCAAAGGCCAGTAATTTTGAAATGCTGGCCTTCAGGGCCAGGGATCGCGAGTGGGTTGGAGGGTACTTCCTCTTCTGCTCCAGTGTTTGGGAGATGGAGAGCTGAACGCTTCCATGGGACATTGTGGAGATGCTTGGTGACCCAGGTGGTGGTGTTGCTGGCAGATCCTCTGTTTGCAGGGTGGCAGGTGGCACTGTCACTACAGAGGTGGATGAAGAGGCCGAGACTGCAGTAGAAGAGGAAGCAGGAGGAGCCAGAGACCTTTTTTGGTTTTTGAGGTGTCTACTCCAGTGAAGTTCGTGCTTTGCACATAGATGCCTGGTCATGCATGTTGTGCTCAGGGTGAGAACGTTTATGCCTCGCTTTAGGCTCTGATTGCCCAGAGTGCAAACCACTCATGTCTTGTCGTCAGCACATTGTCTGAAGTACTGCTACGCCGGGGAACTCCTTGGAGCTGGTTTTGGTGTGCTCGGTCCCTTGCTGCAGTGGGCAGTAGCAAGCGTACTGTCTAGGGGATGGCCGCTCAGCTTTTACACCCTGCTCCATCTTCTGCTGTGCTGGTGGCTCGGTGCGACCACCGCCTCTTCCTCCGAACTACACAGGTCACTCGCATGACCTTGATTCAATGTGGGGTTGAGGACCTCATCGTCCTCCACATCATCTTCCACCCAGTCTTCACCCCTGCACTCTTTGTCGGTCTGCACACTTTTAAAAGCCACAGCAGTTGGCACCTGTGTTTCGTCATCATCCGAGACGTGCTGCAATGGTCCTCCCATGTACTCATCTTGAAAGATAAGTGGTTGGGCATCGGTGCACTCAATCTCTTCCAGTTCTGGGGCAGGGCTAGGTGGATGGCCCTGGGAAACCCTGCTAGCAGATTCATCAAAAAGCAGAAGAGACTGCTGCATGACTTTGGGCTCAGACAGCTTGGCTGATTTGCAAGGGGGTGAGGTGAAAGACTGATGAACATCGGCTGCAGGTGCCAACTCTGATCTTTCAGCAGGAGACTGGGTGGGAGACAATGTGAACTGGATCCACTATCAGCAACCCAATCTACTATCGCCTGTACTTGTTCAGGCCTCACCATTCGTAGAGCAGCATTAGGCCTGACCAAATACCGCTGCAGGTTTTATCGCCTACTCGCACCTGAGGAAGGGGTTTCACTTGTGCGTGTAGCTGGCACAGATTGACCACGTCCTCTCCCTGCAACAGGAGCTCCACGAGAAGCACCACGAGCTGGGCCATGTCCCTTATTTGATGCTCTCCTCATATTTTTCTAATTTAGGATCTTGCCCTAAATGGGTGTTTAATTAATAGTAGAATAGAACGACAGTATGTAAAGGGTGTATCTCACACGGTCTGAACCAGTGTAGGCCTAAATTAAATATTTCTTTGCACAAAATGGCTGTATTTCAAATGCCTGATTCAAATCCCTGTATGTAGAGGGGGTATCTCACAGGGCCTGAACTAGTATAGGCCTGAATTCAATATTTATTTGCCCAAAATGGCTGTATTTCAAATCCCTGAATCAAACCCCTGTATGTAGAGGGAGTATCTCACAGGGCCTGAACCAGTGTAGGCCTGAAGTAAATATTTCTTTGGCCAAAATGGCTGTATTTCAAATGGCTGTATTTCAATTCCCTGAATCAAACCCCTGTATGTAGAGGGAATATCTCACACGGTCTGAACCAGTGCATTTCAAATGCCTTATTCAAACCCCTGTATGTAGAGGGGGTATCTCACACGGTCTGAACCAGTGTAGGCCTAAATTAAATATTTCTTTGCCCCAAATGGCTGTATTTCAAATGCCTGGATCAAACCGCTATATATAGAGGGAGCATCTCACATGGTCTGAACCAGTGTAGGCCTGAATTCAATATTTCTTTGCACAAAATGGCTGTATTTCAAATCCCTGAATAAAACCCCTGTATCTAGAAGGTGTATCTCACACGGTCTAAACCAGTGTAGGCCTAAATTAAATATTTCTTTGCACAAAATGGCTGTATTTCAAAAGCCTGATTTAAACCCCTGTATGTAGAGGGGGTATCTCACAGGGCCTGAACTAGTATAGGCCTGAATTCAATATTTATTTGCCCAAAATGGCTGTATTTCAAATGGCTGTATTTCAAATCCCTGAATCAAACCCCTGTATGTAGAGGGAGTATCTCACAGGACCTGAACCAGTGTAGGCCTGAAGTAAATATTTCTTTGGCCAAAATGGCTGTATTTCAAAAGGCTGTATTTCAATTCCCTGAATCAAACCCCTGTATGTAGAGGGAATATCTCACACGGTCTGAACCAGTGCATTTCAAATGCCTTATTCAAACCTTTGTATGTAGTGGGGGTATCTCACACGTTCTGAACCAGTGTAGGCCTAAATTAAATATTTCTTTGCCCCAAATGGCTATATTTCAAATGGCTGTATTTCAAATGCCTGTATCAAACCGCTGTATGTAGAGGGAGCATCTCACATGGTCTGAACCAGTGTAGGCCTGAATTCAATATTTCTTTGCACAAAATGGCTGTATTTCAAATCCCTGAATCAAACCCCTGTATCTAGAAGGTGTATCTCACACAGTCTAAACCAGTGTAGGTCTAAATTAAATATTTCTTTGCACAAAATGGCTGTATTTCAAAAGCCTGATTTAAACCCCTGTATGTAGAGGGGGTATCTCACAGGGCCTGAACTAGTATAGGCCTGAATTCAATATTTATTTGCCCAAAATGGCTGTATTTCAAATGGCTGTATTTCAAATCCCTGAATCAAACCCCTGTATGTAGAGGGAGTATCTCACAGGGCCTGAACCAGTGTAGGCCTGAAGTAAATATTTCTTTGGCCAAAATGGCTTTATTTCAAATGGCTGTATTTCAATTCCCTGAATCAAACCCCTGTATGTAGAGGGGTTATCTCACACGGTCTGAACCAGTGTAGGCCTAAATTAAATATTTCTTTGCACAAAATGACTGCATTTCAAATGGGTGTATTTCAAATCCCTGATTCAAACCCCTGTATGTACAGGGAGTACCTCACATGGTCTGAACCAGTGTAGGCCTGAAGTAAATATTTATTTGCCCAAAATGGCTATATTTCAAATGGCTGTATTTCAAATGCCTGAATCAAAGACCCTGTATGCAGAGGGGCTATTTCACACAGTCTGAACCAGTGTAGGCCTGAATTCACCATTCCTGTATGTAAAGGGAGTATCTCACAGGGCCTGAACCAGTGTAGGCCTAAAATAAATTTTTATTTGCCTAAAATGGCTGTATTTCAAATCCCTGAATCAAACCCTTGTATGTAGAGGGAGTATCTCACACGGTCTGAACCAGTGTAGGCCTGAAATCAATATTTCTTTGCCCAAAATGGCTGTATTTCAAATGGCTGTATTTCAAATGCCTGATTCAAACCCCTGTATGTAGAGGGGATATCTCACACGGTCTGAACCAGTGTAGGCCTAAATTAAATATTTCTTTGCACAAAATGGCTGTATTTCAAATGTCTAATTTAAACCCCTGTATGTAGAGGGGGTATGTCACACGGTCTGAACCAGTGTAGGCCTGAAGTAAATATTTCTTTGCCCAAAATGGCTATATTTCAAATCGCTATATTTCAAAGGCCTGGATCAAACCCCTGTATGTAGAGGGAGTATCTCACACGGTCTGAACCAGTGTAGGCCTGAATTCAATATTCAATATTTCTTTGCACAAAATGGCTGTATTTCAAATGGCTGCATTTCAAATCCCTAAATCAAACCCCTGTATGTAGATTGAGTATCTCACAGGGCCTGAACCAGTGTAGGCCTGAATTAAATATTTCTTTGCCCAAAATGGCTGTATTCAAAATGGCTGTATTTCAAATGCCTGAATCAAACCCCTGTATGTAGAGGGAGTATCTCACAGGGCCTGAACCAGTATAGGCCTAAAATAAATATTTCTTTGCCCAAAATGGCTGTATTTCAAATCCCTGAATCAAACCCCTGTATGTAGAGGGAGTATCTTACACGGTCTGAACCAGTGTAGGCCTGAAATCAATATTTCTTTGCCCAAAATGGCCATATTTCAAATGGCTGTATTTCAAATGCCTGATTCAAACCCCTGTATGTAGAGGGGATATCTCACATGGTCTGAACCAGTGTAGGCCTAAAATAAACATTTCTTTGCCCAAAATAGCTGTATTTCTAATGGCTGTATTTCAAATCCCTGAATCAAACCCTTGTATGTAGATGGAGTATCTCACACGGTCTGAACCAGTGTAGGCCTGAAGTAAATATTTCTTTGCACAAAATGGCTTTATTTTAAATGGCTGTATTTCAAATCCCTGAATCAAAGCCCTGTATGTAGAGGGGGTATCTCACAGGGCCTGAACCAGTGTAGGCCTGAATTCAATATTTCATTGCCCAAAATGGCTGTATTTCAAATGGCTGTATTTCAAATCCCTGAATCAAACCCCTGTATTTAAGTGGAGTATCTCACAGGGCCTGAACCAGTGTAGGCCTGAATTCAATATTTCTTTGCCCAAAATGGCTGTATTTCAAATCCCTGAATCAAACCCCTGTATCTAGAAGGTGTATCTCACAGGGCCTGAACCAGTTTAGGCCTGAATTCAATATTGGTGCACCAAATGGTGGTATTTAGGGATGAGCGAACTCGAACTGTATAGTTCGGGTTCGTACCGAATTTTGGGGTGTCCGTGACACGGACCCGAACCCGGACATTTTCGTAAAAGTCCGGGTTCGGGTTCGGTGTTCGTCGCTTTCTTCGCGCTTTTGTGACGCTTTCTTGGCGCTTTTTGAAAGGCTGCAAAGCAGCCAATCAACAAGCGTCATACTACTTGCCCCAAGAGGCCATCACAGCCATGCCTACTATTGGCATGGCTGTGATTGGCCAGAGCACCATGTGACCCAGCCTCTATTTAAGCTGGAGTCACATAGCGCCGCCCGTCACTCTGCTCTGATTAGCGTAGGGAGAGGTTGCGGCTGCGACAGTAGGGCGAGATTAGGCAGATTAACTCCTCCAAAGGACTTGATTAACTGATCGATCTGCAGCTGTGGATCATTGAGCTGCTGATCCTCAATTGCTCACTGTTTTTAGGCTGCCCAGACCGTTTGTCAGTCACATTTTTCTGGGGTGATCGGCGGCCATTTTGTGTCTTGTGGTGCGCCAGCACAAGCTGCGACCAAGTGCATTTAACCCTCAATGGTGTGGTTGTTTTTTGGCTAAAGCCTACATCAGGGTGAAGCTGTCACACCAAGTGCATTTAACCAGCAATAGTCTGTTTATTTTTTGGCCATATACTACATCAGGGGCAAGCTGCGCCTGTCACCAAGTGCATTTAACCCTCAATGGTGCGTTTGTTTTTTGGCTAAAGCCTACATCAGGGTGAAGCTGTCACACCAAGTGCATTTAACCAGCAATAGTCTGTTTATTTTTTGGCCATATACTACATCAGGGGCAAGCTGCGCCCGTCACCAAGTGCATTTAACCCTCAGTAGTGTGGTTGGTCAAGCTATCACACCAAGTGCATTTAACCAGCAATAGTCTGTTCATTTTTTGGCCATATACTAAATCAGGGGCAAGCTGCGCCCGTCACCAAGTGCATTTAACCAGCAATAGTCTGTTCATTTTTTGGCCATATACTACATCAGGGGCAAGCTGCGCCCGTCACCAAGTGCATTTAACCCTCAGTAGTGTGGTTGGTCAAGCTGTGACACCAAGTGCATTTAACCAGCAATAGTCTGTTCATTTTTTGGCCATATACTACATCAGGGGCAAGCTGCGCCCATCACCAAGTGCATTTAACCAGCAATAGTGTGGTTATTTTTTGGCCATATCCCAGTCTAATTCTGTCACT
Source organism: Bufo gargarizans (assembly GCF_014858855.1). Taxonomy (NCBI): domain Eukaryota; kingdom Metazoa; phylum Chordata; class Amphibia; order Anura; family Bufonidae; genus Bufo; species Bufo gargarizans. The sequence goes on along the minus strand of NW_025334725.1, from coordinate 66,845 downwards.
AAATCCATACCGGTCACCCAGCGCCTAAATACTAGGCCTCAAATTTATATCCCGCTAAATCTCTCGTTACCGCTGTCCTGTTGTGGCTGGGAAAGTTATTTAGTGTCCGTCAAAGCACATTTTTTGTTCTGGGTTGAAATACAATTCCCAATTTAGCAATTTAAAAATTTAGTGGTTTCTGCTGTATCAGAGCTATTTGAAATCTATCCCTAAAAGGGTATATAATATTCAAGGTGCACATAGGGTCATTCAGAATAACTTCACACACCCGCTACTGTGCATTTCCAAGTCTAATTCTGTCACTAAACCCATACCTGTCACCCAGCGCCTAAATACTAGGCCTCAAATTCATATCCAGCTAAATCTGTCGTTAGTGCTGTAGCTGGGCGAGTTATTTAGTGTCCGTTCAAGCACATTTCTTGTTCTGGGTTGAAATACAATTCCCAATTTAGCAATTTCATAATTTAGTGGTTTCTGCTATATCAGAGCTATTTGAAATCTATCCCTAAAAGGGTAGATCATATTGAAGGTGCACATAGGGACATTCAGAATAACTTCACACACCCGCTACTGTGTATTTCCAAGTCTAATTCTGTCACTAAACCCATACCTGTCACCCAGCGCCTAAATACTAGGCCTCAAATTTATATCCAGCTAAATCTGTCCTTAGTGCTGTAGCTGGGCGAGTTATTTAGTGTCCGTTCAAGCACATTTCTTGTTCTGGGTTGAAATACAATTCCCAATTTAGCAATTTCATAATTTAGTGGTTTCTGCTATATCAGAGCTATTTGAAATCTATCCCTAAAAGGGTAGATCATATTGAAGGTGCACATAGGGACATTCAGAATAACTTCACACACCCGCTACTGTGCATTTCCAAGTCTAATTCTGTCACTAAACCCATACCTGTCACCCAGCGCCTAAATACTAGGCCTCAAATTTATATCCAGCTAAATCTGTCCTTAGTGCTGTAGCTGGGCGAGTTATTTAGTGTCCGTTCAAGCACATTTCTTGTTCTGGGTTGAAATACAATTCCCAATTTAGCAATTTCATAATTTAGTGGTTTCTGCTATATCAGAGCTATTTGAAATCTATCCCTAAAAGGGTATATAATATTCAAGGTGCACATTGGGTCATTCAGAATAACTTCACACACACCCGCTACTGTGTATTTCCAAGTCTAATTCTGTCACTAAACCCATACCTGTCACCCAGCGCCTAAATACTAGGCCTCAAATTCATATCCAGCTAAATCTGTCGTTAGTGCTGTAGCTGGGCGAGTTATTTAGTGTCCGTTCAAGCACATTTCTTGTTCTGGGTTGAAATACAATTCCCAATTTAGCAATTTCATAATTTAGTGGTTTCTGCTATATCAGAGCTATTTGAAATCTATCCCTAAAAGGGTAGATCATATTGAAGGTGCACATAGGGACATTCAGAATAACTTCACACACCCGCTACTGTGCATTTCCAAGTCTAATTCTGTCACTAAACCCATACCTGTCACCCAGCGCCTAAATACTAGGCCTCAAATTTATATCCAGCTAAATCTGTCCTTAGTGCTGTAGCTGGGCGAGTTATTTAGTGTCCGTTCAAGCACATTTCTTGTTCTGGGTTGAAATACAATTCCCAATTTAGCAATTTCATAATTTAGTGGTTTCTGCTATATCAGAGCTATTTGAAATCTATCCCTAAAAGGGTATATAATATTCAAGGTGCACATTGGGTCATTCAGAATAACTTCACACACACCCGCTACTGTGTATTTCCAAGTCTAATTCTGTCACTAAACCCATACCTGTCACCCAGCGCCTAAATACTAGGCCTCAAATTTATATCCTGCTAAATCTCTCGTTAACGCTGTCCTGTTGTGGCTGGGAAAGTTATTTAGTGTCCGTCAAAGCACATTTTTTGTTCTGGGTTGAAATACAATTCCCAATTTAGCAATTTCATAATTTAGTGGTTTCTGCTATATCAGAGCTATTTGAAATCTATCCCTAAAAGGGTATATAATATTCAAGGTGCACATTGGGTCATTCAGAATAACTTCACACACACCCGCTACTGTGTATTTCTAAGTCTAATTCTGTCACTAAACCCATACCTGTCACCCAGCGCCTAAATACTAGGCCTCAAATTTATATCCTGCTAAATCTCTCGTTAACGCTGTCCTGTTGTGGCTGGGAAAGTTATTTAGTGTCCGTCAAAGCACATTTTTTGTTCTGGGTTGAAATACAATTCCCAATTTAGCAATTTCATAATTTAGTGGTTTCTGCTATATCAGAGCTATTTGAAATCTATCCCTAAAAGGGTATATAATATTCAAGGTGCACATTGGGTCATTCAGAATAACTTCACACACACACGCTTCTGTGCATTTCCAAGTCTAATTCTGTCACTAAATCCATACCGGTCACCCAGCGCCTAAATACTAGGCCTCAAATTTATATCCTGCTAAATCTCTCGTTAACGCTGTCCTGTTGTGGCTGGGAAAGTTATTTAGTGTCCGTCAAAGCACATTTTTTGTTCTGGGTTGAAATACAATTCCCAATTTAGCAATTTCATAATTTAGTGGTTTCTGCTATATCAGAGCTATTTGAAATCTATCCCTAAAAGGGTATATAATATTCAAGGTGCACATTGGGTCATTCAGAATAACTTCACACACACACGCTTCTGTGCATTTCCAAGTCTAATTCTGTCACTAAATCCATACCGGTCACCCAGCGCCTAAATACTAGGCCTCAAATTTATATCCCGCTGAATTTGAATACAATACATTGGGCCAAATAATATATTTGTTGTTGTGGTGAACCATAACAATGAGAAAAACATCTAGTAAGGGACGCGGACGTGGACATGGTCGTGGTGGTGTTAGTGGACCCTCTGGTGCTGGGAGAGGACGTGGCCGTTCTGCCACATCCACACGTCCTAGTGTACCAACTACCTCAGGTCCCAGTAGCCGCCAGAATTTACAGCGATATATGGTGGGGCCCAATGCCGTTCTAAGGATGGTAAGGCCTGAGCAGGTACAGGCATTAGTCAATTGGGTGGCCGACAGTGGATCCAGCACGTTCACATTATCTCCCACCCAGTCTTCTGCAGAAAGCGCACAGATGGCGCCTGAAAACCAACCCCATCAGTCTGTCACATCACCCCCATGCATACCAGGGAAACTGTCTCAGCCTCAAGTTATGCAGCAGTCTCTTATGCTGTTTGAAGACTCCGCTGGCAGGGTTTCCCAAGGGCATCCACCTAGCCCTTCCCCAGCGGTGAAAGACATAGAATGCACTGACGCACAACCACTTATGTTTCCTGATGATGAGGACATGGGAATACCACCTCAGCATGTCTCTGATGATGACGAAACACAGGTGCCAACTGCTGCGTCTTTCTGCAGTGTGCAGACTGAACAGGAGGTCAGGGATCAAGACTGGGTGGAAGACGATGCAGGGGACGATGAGGTCCTAGACCCCACATGGAATGAAGGTCGTGCCACTGACTTTCACAGTTCGGAGGAAGAGGCAGTGGTGAGACCGAGCCAACAGCGTAGCAAAAGAGGGAGCAGTGGGCAAAAGCAGAACACCCGCCGCCAAGAGACTCCGCCTGCTACTGACCACCGCCATCTGGGACCGAGCACCCCAAAGGCAGCTTCAAGGAGTTCCCTGGCATGGCACTTCTTCAAACAATGTGCTGACGACAAGACCCGAGTGGTTTGCACGCTGTGCCATCAGAGCCAGAAGCGAGGCATTAACGTTCTGAACCTGAGCACAACCTGCATGACCAGGCACCTGCATGCAAAGCATGAACTGCAGTGGAGTAAACACCTTAAAACCAAGGAAGTCACTCAGGCTCCCCCTGCTACCTCTTCTGCTGCTGCCGCCTCGGCCTATTCTGCTGCTGCCGCCTCGGCCTCTTCCTCCGCCTCTGGAGGAACGTTGGCACCTGCCGCCCAGCAAACAGGGGATGTACCACCAACACCACCACCACCACCTCCGTCACCAAGCGTCTCAACCATGTCACACGCCAGCGTTCAGCTCTCCATCTCACAAACATTTGATAGAAAGCGTAAATTCCCACCTAGCCACCCTCGATCCCTGGCCCTGAATGCCAGCATTTCTAAACTACTGGCCTATGAAATGCTGTCATTTAGGCTGGTGGACACAGACAGCTTCAAACAGCTCATGTCGCTTGCTGTCCCACAGTATGTTGTTCCCAGCCGGCACTACTTCTCCAAGAGAGCCGTGCCTTCCCTGCACAACCAAGTATCCGATAAAATCAAGTGTGCACTGCGCAACGCCATCTGTAGCAAGGTCCACCTAACCACAGATACGTGGACCAGTAAGCACGGCCAGGGACGCTATATCTCCCTAACTGCACACTGGGTAAATGTAGTGGCAGCTGGGCCCCAGGCGGAGAGCTGTTTGGCGCACGTCCTTCCGCCGCCAAGGATCGCAGGGCAACATTCTTTGCCTCCTGTTGCCACCTCCTCCTTCTCGGCTTCCTCCTCCTCTTCTTCCACCTGCTCATCCAGTCAGCCACACACCTTCACCACCAACTTCAGCACAGCCCGGGGTAAACGTCAGCAGGCCATTCTGAAACTCATATGTTTGGGGGACAGGCCCCACACCGCACAGGAGTTGTGGCGGGGTATTGAACAACAGACCGACGAGTGGTTGCTGCCGGTGAGCCTCAAGCCCGGCCTGGTGGTGTGTGATAATGGGCGAAATCTCGTTGCAGCTCTGGGACTAGCCAATTTGACGCACATCCCTTGCTTGGCGCATGTGCTGAATTTGGTGGTGCAGAAGTTCATTCACAACTACCCCGACATGTCAGAGCTGCTGCATAAAGTGCGGGCCGTCTGTTCGCGCTTCCGGCGTTCACATCCTGCTGCTGCTCGCCTGTCTGCGCTACAGCGTAACTTCGGCCTTCCCGCTCACCGCCTCATATGCGACGTGCCCACCAGGTGGAACTCCACCTTGCACATGCTGGACAGACTGTGCGAGCAGCAGCAGGCCATAGTGGAGTTTCAGCTGCAGCACGCACGGGTCAGTCGCACTACAGAACAGCACCACTTCACCACCAATGACTGGGCCTCCATGCGAGACCTGTGTGCCCTGTTGCGCTGTTTCGAGTACTCCACCAACATGGCCAGTGGCGATGACACCGTTATCAGCGTTACAATACCACTTCTATGTCTCCTTGAGAAAACACTTAGGGCGATGATGGAAGAGGAGGTGGCCCAGGAGGAGGAGGAGGAGGAGGAAGAGGGGTCATTTTTAGCACTTTCAGGCCAGTCTCTTCGAAGTGACTCAGAGGGAGGTTTTTGGCAACAGCAGAGGCCAGGTACAAATGTGGCCAGCCAGGGCCCACTACTGGAGGACGAGGAGGACGAGGATGAGAAGGAGGTGGAGGAGGATGAGGATGAAGCATGGTCACAGCGGGGTGGCACCCAACGCAGCTCGGGTCCATCACTGGTGCGTGGCTGGGGGGAAAGGCAGGACGATGACGATACGCCTCCCACAGAGGACAGCTTGTCCTTACCCCTGGGCAGCCTGGCACACATGAGCGACTACATGCTGCAGTGCCTGCGCAACGACAGCAGAGTTGCCCACATTTTAACCTGTGCGGACTACTGGGTTGCCACCCTGCTGGATCCACGCTACAAAGACAATGTGCCCACCTTACTTCCTGCACTGGAGCGTGATAGGAAGATGCGCGAGTACAAGCGCACGTTGGTAGACGCGCTACTGAGAGCATTCCCAAATGTCACAGGGGAACAAGTGGAAGCCCAAGGCCAAGGCAGAGGAGGAGCAAGAGGTCGCCAAGGCAGCTGTGTCACGGCCAGCTCCTCTGAGGGCAGGGTTAGCATGGCAGAGATGTGGAAAACTTTTGTCAACACGCCACAGCTAACTGCACCACCACCTGATACGCAACGTGTTAGCAGGAGGCAACATTTCACTAACATGGTGGAACAGTACGTGTGCACACCCCTCCACGTACTGACTGATGGTTCGGCCCCATTCAACTTCTGGGTCTCTAAATTGTCCACGTGGCCAGAGCTAGCCTTTTATGCCTTGGAGGTGCTGGCCTGCCCGGCAGCCAGCGTTTTGTCTGAACGTGTATTCAGCACGGCAGGGGGCGTCATTACAGACAAACGCAGCCGCCTGTCTACAGCCAATGTGGACAAGCTGACGTTCATAAAAATGAACCAGGCATGGATCCCACAGGACCTGTCCGTCCCTTGTCCAGATTAGACATTAACTACCTCCCCATAACCATATATTATTGGACTCCAGGGCACTTCCTCATTCAATCCTATTTTTATTTTCATTTTACCATTATATTGCGAGGCTACCCAAAGTTGAATGAACCTCTCCTCTGCCTGTGTGCTAGGCCTAAATATATGCCAATGGACTGTTGCAGTGGTGGCTGACATGAAGCCTGATTCTCTGCTATGACATGCAGACTAATTCTCTGCTGACATGAAGCCAGATTGTCTGTTACGGGACCTCTCTCCTCTGCCTGGGTGCTGGGCCTAAATTTATGACAATGGACTGTTGCAGTGGTGGCTGACGTGAAGCCTGATTCTCTGCTATGACATGCAGACTGATTCTCTGCTGACATGAAGCCAGATTGTCTGTTACGGGACCTCTCTGCTCTGCCTGTGTGCTAGGCCTAAATATATGCCAATGGACTGTTGCAGTGGTGGGTGACGTGAAGCCTCATTCTCTGCTATGACATGCAGACTGATTCTCTGCTGACATGAAGCCAGATCGTCTGTTACGGGACCTCTCTGCTCTGCCTGTGTGCTAGGCCTAAATATATGCCAATGGACTGTTGCAGTGGTGGGTGACGTGAAGCCTCATTCTCTGCTATGACATGCAGACTGATTCTCTGCTGTCATGAAGCCAGATTGTCTGTTACGGGACCTCTCTGCTCTGCCTGTGTGCTAGGCCTAAATATATGCCAATGGACTGTTGCAGTGGTGGGTGACGTGAAGCCTCATTCTCTGCTATGACATGCAGACTGATTCTCTGCTGACATGAAGCCAGATTGTCTGTTACGGGACCTCTCTCCTCTGCCTGTGTGCTAGGCCTAAATATATGCCAATGGACTGTTGCAGTGGTGGCTGACGTGAAGCCTCATTCTCTGCTATGACATGCAGACTGATTCTCTGCTGACATGAAGCCAGATCGTCTGTTACGGGACCTCTCTGCTCTGCCTGTGTGCTAGGCCTAAATATATGCCAATGGACTGTTGCAGTGGTGGGTGACGTGAAGCCTCATTCTCTGCTATGACATGCAGACTGATTCTCTGCTGTCATGAAGCCAGATTGTCTGTTACGGGACCTCTCTGCTCTGCCTGTGTGCTAGGCCTAAATATATGCCAATGGACTGTTGCAGTGGTGGGTGACGTGAAGCCTCATTCTCTGCTATGACATGCAGACTGATTCTCTGCTGACATGAAGCCAGATTGTCTGTTACGGGACCTCTCTCCTCTGCCTGTGTGCTAGGCCTAAATATATGCCAATGGACTGTTGCAGTGGTGGCTGACGTGAAGCCTCATTCTCTGCTATGAAATGCAGACTAATTCTCTGCTGACATGAAGCCAGATTGTCTGTTACGGGACCTCTCTCCTCTGCCTGGGTGCTGGGCCTAAATTTATGACAATGGACTGTTGCAGTGGTGGCTGACGTGAAGCCTGATTCTCTGCTATGATATGCAGACTGATTCTCTGCTGACATGAAGCCAGATCCTCTGTTACGGGACCTCTCTCCTCTGCCTGGGTGCTGGGCCTAAATTTATGACAATGGACTGTTGCAGTGGTGGCTGACGTGAAGCCTGATTCTCTGCTATGACATGCAGACTGATTCTCTGCTGTCATGAAGCCAGATTGTCTGTTACGGGACCTCTCTGCTCTGCCTGTGTGCTAGGCCTAAATATATGCCAATGGACTGTTGCAGTGGTGGGTGACGTGAAGCCTCATTCTCTGCTATGACATGCAGACTGATTCTCTGCTGACATGAAGCCAGATTGTCTGTTACGGGACCTCTCTCCTCTGCCTGTGTGTGTGCTGGGCCTAAATATATGCCAATGGACTGTTGCAGTGGTGGCTGACGTGAAGCCTCATTCTCTGCTATGACATGCAGACTAATTCTCTGCTGACATGAAGGCAGATTCTCTGTTACGGGACCTCCCTCCTCTGCCTGGGTGCTGGGCCTAAATATATGCCAATGGACTGTTGCAGTGGTGGCTGACGTGAAGCCTCATTCTCTGCTATGACATGCAGACTAATTCTCTGCTGACATGAAGACAGATTCTCTGTTACGGGACCTCCCTCCTCTGCCTGGGTGCTGGGCCTAAATATATGCCAATGGACTGTTGCAGTGGTGGCTGACGTGAAGCCTCATTCTCTGCTATGACATGCAGACTAATTCTCTGCTGACATGAAGCCAGATTCCCTGTTACGGGACCTCTCTCCTCTGCCTGTGTGTGTGCTGGGCCTAAATATATGCCAATGGACTGTTGCAGTGGTGGCTGACGTGAAGCCTCATTCTCTGCTATGACATGCAGACTAATTCTCTGCTGACATGAAGACAGATTCTCTGTTACGGGACCTCCCTCCTCTGCCTGGGTGCTGGGCCTAAATATATGCCAATGGACTGTTGCAGTGGTGGCTGACGTGAAGCCTCATTCTCTGCTATGACATGCAGACTAATTCTCTGCTGACATGAAGACAGATTCTCTGTTACGGGACCTCTCTCCTCTGCCTGGGTGCCGGGGCCTAAATATCTGAGAATGGACTGTTCCAGTGGTGGGTGACGGGAAGCCAGATTCTCTGCTATGGAACCTCTCTCCAATTGATTTTGGTTAATTTTTATTTATTTAATTTTTATTTTAATTCATTTCCCTATCCACATTTGTTTGCAGGGGATTTACCTACATGTTGCTGCCTTTTGCAGCCCTCTAGCTCTTTCCTGGGCTGTTTTACAGCCTTTTTAGTGCCGAAAAGTTCGGGTCCCCATTGACTTCAATGGGGTTCGGGTTCGGGACGAAGTTCGGATCGGGTTCGGATCCCGAACCCGAACATTTCCGGGATGTTCGGCCGAACTTCTCGAACCCGAACATCCAGGTGTTCGCTCAACTCTAGTGGTATTTAAAATCTCTGAATGTAACACAAATGTATTAAGGGTGTATCTCACAATGACATCTGCATCAAAGGCTGCCAACTAAATTTTTTGTGCCCAAACAATTTTACAGCAGTATATAAGCCTGTAATTTCACACGTGCTGATGCTGCAAGGCCTGAAAATAGTGTTTTTGGTCAAAAAAGTGTGTTTTTCAAACCCTAGAAAATGATGGGCGTATTTGCAATGAGCCGGACCGTGGGGGCAGTTACACGGACACCAATTATGCAGTGGGTCAGGATATGAGAATAATAGTCTATGGACTCTGGTGTCATCAGGATGCACCCTGCACCCTGGACGTTGACGACAGAGCGTTAGGAGTACGGTTTTCACTTCAGGTGCCGCCGAGCACTTTCCTCTTTCTTTATTTCATCAATAGTTTGGGTGCTGCAGTGCACATTAACCGCCGTTCTTATGATTTTATTATACTTACATTTTGGGCCTATCTTTTAATTTCAGTAGTAAAAGTTATGTTTTAATACAACCAATAATCACTATTTTTGCGCCATTGTAATTGATATATAGTGACGTTCATCCATAGGAATATTGTCCACTTTTCCAATCACTTTTCCAATCACAGCCATGTTAAGAAATGACAAGCTCAGAGTCTTGTCTACAAATGCTCGCAGTCTAGGGAATAAGATCAATGAACTTGAGGCTATAATGGCATCTGAGAATATAGATGTAGTGGCTTTTACTGAGACGTGGTTCAAGGGGAGTAATGACTGGGATACATCAATACCAGGGTTCTCTCTATACAGGAAAGACAGAGTAGGCAAGAAGGGGGGAGGGGTGGCCCTGTATGTGAAAGATAGCATAAAATCTAATTTGATACAAGTTAGCGAGAACAATTTGGAGTCAGTTTGGGTTACCTTGCAGCTTGATAATCATAAGGTAACTCGTGTAGGTGTGATATATAGACCACCTAGCCAAGTCAAAGAATTAGATGATCTACTAGTTGAGGAAATAGCTAAAATGACATTGAAGGGGGAAGTTATCATTATGGGAGACTTCAATCTTCCAGATGTAAACTGGAAAACCAAAATAGCTAGTTCTGCCAGGAGTACAGATATTCTAAGTTCCCTACTGGGATTATCTCTACAGCAAGTAGTCGAGGAGCCAACCCGGAAGGAGGCCATTTTAGATTTAGTATTCATAAATGGGAATTTGGTATCTGATATTACTGTAGGGGAAAGCTTGGGATCTAGTGATCACCAGTCAGTGTGGTTTACTATAAGTACAGTGACTGAGTGCACACCACACAAAAACAAAAGTTTTAGATTTTAGAAAAACTGACTTTTCTAAAATTAGATTAGTGGTACACGAGTCCCTATCAGACTGGAACAGTTTCATTGGAGTCCAGGAGAAATGGGACTACTTAAAAGTGGCACTATTGAAGGCAACATAAAATTGCATTAGGCTTGTCAGTAAAAGCAAAAAAAAGAAGAGACCACTGTGGTACTCAGCAGAAGTGGCCAAAATCATTAAAAACAAAAAGATAGCATTTAGGAATTATAAAAAAAAAACTAAATGAGGATGACAGACAAATTTATAAGATTAGGCAGAGAGAGGCCAAGCAAGTTATAAGAGCTTCTAAAGCACAGGCAGAAGAGAAATTAGCTCAGTCAGGGTAAAAAAGGCAAAAGGCATTCTTCAGATACATAAATGAAAAAAGGAAACTAAAACAAGGAATTACCAAATTAAAAACTAAAGAAGGAAGGTATATGGAAGAAGATAAAGAACTAGCTGACTGCCTCAATGAATACTTCTGTTCGGTTTTTACAAAGGAAAATGAAGGAGAAGGACCTCAGTTAGGAAAGAAGACTAATGAATCTTTTGACGCATGTGTCTTTACAGAGGAAGAAGTTCTAAGTCAACTGTCTAAAATTAATACAAATAAGTCACAGGGGCCTGATGGGATACACCTAGGGATGAGCGAACTCGAACTGTATAGTTCGGGTTCGTACCGAATTTTGGGGTGTCCGTGACACGGACCCGAACCCGGACATTTTCGTAAAAGTCCGGGTTCGGGTTCGGTGTTCGTCGCTTTCTTCGCGCTTTTGTGACGCTTTCTTGGCGCTTTTTGAAAGGCTGCAAAGCAGCCAATCAACAAGCGTCATACTACTTGCCCCAAGAGGCCATCACAGCCATGCCTACTATTGGCATGGCTGTGATTGGCCAGAGCACCATGTGACCCAGCCTCTATTTAAGCTGGAGTCACATAGCGCCGCCCGTCACTCTGCTCTGATTAGCGTAGGGAGAGGTTGCGGCTGCGACAGTAGGGCGAGATTAGGCAGATTAACTCCTCCAAAGGACTTGATTAACTGATCGATCTGCAGCTGTGGATCATTGAGCTGCTGATCCTCAATTGCTCACTGTTTTTAGGCTGCACAGACCGTTTGTCAGTCTCATTTTTCTGGGGTGATCGGCGGCCATTTTGTGTCTTGTGGTGCGCCAGCACAAGCTGCGACCAAGTGCATTTAACCCTCAATGGTGTGGTTGTTTTTTGGCTAAAGCCTACATCAGGGTGAAGCTGTCACACCAAGTGCATTTAACCAGCAATAGTCTGTTCATTTTTTGGCCATATACAAAATCAGGGGCAAGCTGCGCCTGTCACCAAGTGCATTTAACCCTCAATGGTGTGGTTGTTTTTTGGCTAAAGCCTACATCAGGGTGAAGCTGTCACACCAAGTGCATTTAACCAGCAATAGTCTGTTCATTTTTTGGCCATATACAAAATCAGGGGCAAGCTGCGCCTGTCACCAAGTGCATTTAACCCTCAATGGTGTGGTTGTTTTTTGGCTAAAGCCTACATCAGGGTGAAGCTGTCACACCAAGTGCATTTAACCAGCAATAGTCTGTTCATTTTTTGGCCATATACAAAATCAGGGGCAAGCTGCGCCTGTCACCAAGTGCATTTAACCCTCAATGGTGTGGTTGTTTTTTGGCTAAAGCCTACATCAGGGTGAAGCTGTCACACCAAGTGCATTTAACCAGCAATAGTCTGTTTATTTTTTGGCCATATCCCAGTCTAATTCTGTCACTAAATCCATACCGGTCACCCAGCGCCTAAATACTAGGCCTCAAATTTATATCCAGCTAAATCTGTCCCTAGTGCTGTAGCTGGGCGAGTTATTTAGTGTCCGTTCAAGCACATTTCTTGTTCTGGGTTGAAATACAATTCCCAATTTAGCAATTTCATAATTTAGTGGTTCCTGCTATATCAGAGCTATTTGAAATCTATCCCAAAAAGGGTATATAATATTGAAGGTGCACATTGGGTCATTCAGAATAACTTCACACACACCCGCTACTGTGTATTTCCAAGTCTAATTCTGTCACTAAACCCATACCTGTCACCCAGCGCCTAAATACTAGGCCTCAAATTTATATCCAGCTAAATCTGTCCCTAGTGCTGTAGCTGGGCGAGTTATTTAGTGTCCGTTCAAGCACATTTCTTGTTCTGGGTTGAAATACAATTCCCAATTTAGCAATTTCATAATTTAGTGGTTCCTGCTATATCAGAGCTATTTGAAATCTATCCCAAAAAGGGTATATAATATTGAAGGTGCACATTGGGTCATTCAGAATAACTTCACACACACCCGCTACTGTGTATTTCCAAGTCTAATTCTGTCACTAAACCCATACCTGTCACCCAGCGCCTAAATACTAGGCCTCAAATTTAAATCCCTCTAAATCTCTCGTTACCCACCGCTGTACTGTTGTTGCTGGGCAAGATATTTAGTGTCCGTCAAAGCACATTTTTTGTTCTGGGTTGAAGTACAATTCCCAATTTAGCAATTTCATAATTTAGTGGTTTCTGCTATATCAGAGCTATTTGAAATCTATCCCTAAAAGGGTATATAATATTGAAGGTGCACATAGGGTCATTCAGAATAACTTCACACACACGCTTCTGTGCATTTCCAAGTCTAATTCTGTCACTAAATCCATACCGGTGACCCAGCGCCTAAATACTAGGCCTCAAATTTAAATCCCTCTAAATCTCTCGTTACCCACCGCTGTACTGTTGTTGCTGGGCAAGATATTTAGTGTCTGTCAAAGCACATTTTTTGTTCTGGGTTGAAGTACAATTCCCAATTTAGCAATTTCATAATTTAGTGGTTTCTGCTATATCAGAGCTATTTGAAATCTATCCCTAAAAGGGTATATAATATTGAAGGTGCACATAGGGTCATTCAGAATAACTTCACACACACGCTTCTGTGCATTTCCAAGTCTAATTCTGTCACTAAATCCATACCGGTGACCCAGCGCCTAAATACTAGGCCTCAAATTTAAATCCCTCTAAATCTCTCGTTACCCACCGCTGTACTGTTGTTGCTGGGCAAGATATTTAGTGTCCGTCAAAGCACATTTTTTGTTCTGGGTTGAAGTACAATTCCCAATTTAGCAATTTCATAATTTAGTGGTTTCTGCTATATCAGAGCTATTTGAAATCTATCCCTAAAAGGGTATATAATATTGAAGGTGCACATAGGGTCATTCAGAATAACTTCACACACACCCGCTACTGTGTATTTCCAAGTCTAATTCTGTCACTAAATCCATACCGGTGACCCAGCGCCTAAATACTAGGCCTCAAATTTAATTCCCTCTAAATCTCTCGTTACCCACCGCTGTACTGTTGTTGCTGGGCAAGATATTTAGTGTCCGTCAAAGCACATTTTTTGTTCTGGGTTGAAGTACAATTCCCAATTTAGCAATTTCATAATTTAGTGGTTTCTGCTATATCAGAGCTATTTGAAATCTATCCCTAAAAGGGTATATAATATTGAAGGTGCACATAGGGTCATTCAGAATAACTTCACACACACCCGCTACTGTGTATTTCCAAGTCTAATTCTGTCACTAAATCCATACCGGTGACCCAGCGCCTAAATACTAGGCCTCAAATTTAATTCCCTCTAAATCTCTCGTTACCCACCGCTGTACTGTTGTTGCTGGGCAAGATATTTAGTGTCCGTCAAAGCACATTTTTTGTTCTGGGTTGAAGTACAATTCTCAATTTAGCAATTTCATAATTTAGTGGTTTCTGCTATATCAGAGCTATTTGAAATCTATCCCTAAAAGGGTATATAATATTGAAGGTGCACATAGGGTCATTCAGAATAACTTCACACACACGCTTCTGTGCATTTCCAAGTCTAATTCTGTCACTAAATCCATACCGGTCACCCAGCGCCTAAATACTAGGCCTCAAACGCAGCCGCCTGTCTACAGCCAATGTGGACAAGCTGACGTTCATAAAAATGAACCAGGCATGGATCCCACAGGATCTGTCCGTCCCTTGTCCAGATTAGACATTAACTACCTCCCCTTAACCATATATTATTGGACTCCAGGGCACTTCCTCATTCAATCCTATTTTTATTTTCATTTTACCATTATATTGCGAGGCTACCCAAAGTTGAATGAACCTCTCCTCTGTCTGGGTGCCGGGGCCTAAATATATGCCAATGGACTGTTCCAATGTTGGGTGACGTGAAGCCTGATTCTCTGCTATGACATGCAGACTGATTCTCTGCTGACATGAAGCCAGATCCTCTGTTACGGGACCTCTCTCCTCTGCCTGTGTGCTGGGCCTAAATTTATGAAAATGGACTCTTACAGTGGTGGGTGACGTGAAGCCTGATTCTCTGCTATGATATGAAGACTGATTCTCTGCTGACATGAAGCCAGATTGTCTGTTACGGGACCTCTCTCCTCTGCCTGGGTGCTGGGCCTAAATATATGCCAATGGACTGTTGCAGTGGTGGCTGACGTGAAGCCTCATTCTCTGCTATGACATGCAGACTGATTCTCTGCTGACATGAAGCCAGATTGTCTGTTACGGGACCTCTCTCCTCTGCCTGGGTGCTGGGTAGTGTTGAGCGCGAATATTCGAAAAGCAATTTTTTTTCGCGAATATCGCAACTTCGCGATTTCGCGAATATTTCGAATATAGTGCTATATATTCGTAAAAACGAATATTCGTTTTTTGTTTTTCCCCCCCCCCCACAAAATTACAGTACACATATAATTGATTGTTTCCCAAAGGTCCAACAGCTCAGATCTTACTCACATTGCCTAGAAAGTGATTGAGGCGCGAATCTTCGTAAGGCGATGTTATTAGCGCACATGCGAATATCGGCACGTCCCAGAACAGAGGCAAAGGGCTTTGCATTCATACATTAGTGAATTGAGTTGCGAATCTTCGTAAGGCGATTTTATTAGCGCACATGCGAATATCGGCACGTCCCAGAACAGAGGCAAAGGGCTTTGCATTCATACATTAGTGAATTGAGTTGCGAATCTTCGTAAGGCGATTTTATTAGCGCACATGCGAATATCGGCACGTCCCAGAACAGAGGCAAAGGGCTTTGCATTCATACATTAGTGAATTGAGTTGCGAATCTTCGTAAGGCGATTTTATTAGCGCACATGCGAATATCTACACTTGTCCCAGAACAGAGGCAAAGGGCTTTGCATTCATACATTAGTGATTGAATTGAGCTGCGAATCTTCGTAAGGCGATTTTATTAACGCAAATGCAAATATCTACACTTGTCCCCAGAACAGAGAGGCAAAGGCCTGTGCATTCATATAGTATAGCACCATATTCGCGAATACGTAGAACTTCGTAAAATTCGATTTACGAATATTCGTATTTTTTATTTTACTTTCCACCTTACAGATTACATTGATCTGTACTCTGTCAACTACTGTCATCACCCCCCACTGTATCTCGATTGATTCCCAAAAGTCTCACATTCCCTAGAAAGTGATTGAGGTGCGAATCTTCGTAAGGCGATTTTATTAGCGCACATGCGAATATCGGCACGTCCCAGAACAGAGGCAAAGGGCTTTGCATTCATACATTAGTGAATTGAGTTGCGAATCTTCGTAAGGCGATTTTATTAGCGCACATGCGAATATCGGCACGTCCCAGAACAGAGGCAAAGGGCTTTGCATTCATACATTAGTGAATTGAGTTGCGAATCTTCGTAAGGCGATTTTATTAGCGCACATGCGAATATCTACACTTGTCCCAGAACAGAGGCAAAGGGCTTTGCATTCATACATTAGTGATTGAATTGAGCTGCGAATCTTCGTAAGGCGATTTTATTAACGCAAATGCAAATATCTACACTTGTCCCCAGAACAGAGAGGCAAAGGCCTGTGCATTCATATAGTATAGCACCATATTCGCGAATACGTAGAACTTCGTAAAATTCGATTTACGAATATTCGTATTTTTTATTTTACTTTCCACCTTACAGATTACATTGATCTGTACTCTGTCAACTACTGTCATCACCCCCCACTGTATCTCGATTGATTCCCAAAAGTCTCACATTCCCTAGAAAGTGATTGAGGTGCGAATCTTCGTAAGGCGATTTTATTAGCGCACATGCGAATATCTACACTTGTCCCAGAACAGAGGCAAAGGGCATTGCATTCATACATTAGTGATTGAATTGAGTTGCGAATCTTCGTAAGGCGATTTCATTAGCGCACATGTGAATTTTGCATAGCATATGTATTATGCGATAATTCGAATTATCGCATATGCGAAATAATAACGAATTTGAATAATCGCGAATATTTTACGAATATTCTTTCGAATATTCACAAAATTTCGCGAATTCGAATATGGGACATGCCGCTCAACACTAGTGCTGGGCCTAAATTTATGACAATGGACTGTTGCAGTGGTGGGTGACGTGAAGCCTGATTCTCTGCTATGACATGCAGACTGATTCTCTGCTGACATGAAGCCAGATTGTCTGTTACGGGACCTCTCTCCTCTGCCTGGGTGCTGTGCCTAAATATATGCCAATGGACTGTTGCAGTGGTGGCTGACGTGAAGCCTCATTCTCTGCTATGACATGCAGACTAATTCTCTGCTGACATGAAGACAGATTCTCTGTTACGGGACCTCTCTCCTCTGCCTGGGTGCCGGGGCCTAAATATCTGAGAATGGACTGTTCCAGTGGTGGGTGACGGGAAGCCAGATTCTCTGCTATGGAACCTCTCTCCAATTGATTTTGGTTAATTTTTATTTATTTAATTTTTATTTTAATTCATTTCCCTATCCACATTTGTTTGCAGGGGATTTACCTACATGTTGCTGCCTTTTGCAGCCCTCTAGCTCTTTCCTGGGCTGTTTTACAGCCTTTTTAGTGCCGAAAAGTTCGGGTCCCCATTGACTTCAATGGGGTTCGGGTTCGGGACGAAGTTCGGATCGGGTTCGGATCCCGAACCCGAACATTTCCGGGATGTTCGGCCGAACTTCTCGAACCCGAACATCCAGGTGTTCGCTCAACTCTAGATACACCCAAAGCTATTAAAAGAGCTCAGCGGTGAACTAGCAAAACCATTAACAGTTTTATTTAACCAATCACTGGCAACAGGAGTCGTCCCAGAAGATTGGAAATTAGCAAATGTTGTGCCCATTGACAAGATAGGTAGTAAGGAGGAATTGGGCAACTATAGGCCAGTAAGCCTGACATCAATAGTGGGGAAATTAATGGAAACAATACTTAAGGAGAGGATTGTGGACCATCTAAAATCCCATGGATTGAAAGATGAAAAACAGCATGGGTTTACTTCAGGGAGATCATGCCAAACTAATCTTATTGATTTTTTTGATTGGGTGACTAAAATAATAGATGGAGGAGGTGCAGTAGACATCGCTTATCTAGACTTTAGTAAGGCTTTTGATACTGTCCCACATAGAAGGCTTATCAATAAAGTGCAGTCATTGGGCTTGGACTCCCATATTGTTGAATGGATTAGGCAGTGGCTGAGGGACAGACAACAGAGGGTTGTAGTCAATGGAGTATATTCAGACCAAGGTCTTGTTACCAGTGGGGTACCTCAGGGATCTGTTCTGGGACCCATATTGTTTAATATCTTTATCAGCGAAATTGCAGAAGGCCTCGATGGTAAGGTGTGTCTTTTTGCTGATGATACAAAGATTTGTAACAGGGTTGATGTTCCTGGAGGAATATACCAAATGGAAAAGGACTTAGGAAAACTAGAGGAATGGTAAAAAATCTGGCAACTAAAATTTAATGTTGATAAGTGCAAGATAATGCACCTGGGACGTAAAAACCCAAGAGCAGAATATAAAATCAGTGATACAGTCCTAACCTCAGTATCTGAGGAAAGGGATTTAGGGATCATTATTTCAGAAGACTTAAAGGTAGGCAGACAGTGTCATAGAGCAGCAGGAAATGCTAGCAGAATGCTTGGGTGTATAGGGAGAGGCATTACCAGTAGAAAGAGGGAGGCGCTCATGTCGCTCTACAGAGCACTAGTGAGACCTAATTTGGAGTATTTTGCTCAGTACTGGAGACCATATCTCCAGAAGGATATTGATACTTTGGAGAGAGTTCAGAGAAGAGCTACGAAACTGGTACATGGATTGCAGGATAAAACTTACCAGGAAAGATTAAAGGACCTTAACATGTATAGCTTGGAAGAAAGACGAGACAGAGGGGATATGATAGAAACTTTTAAATACATAAAGGGAATCAACAAGGTAAAAGAGGAAAGAATATTTAAAAGAAGAAAAACTGCTACAAGAGGACATAGTTTTAAATTAGAGGGGCAAAGGTTTAAAAGTAATATCAGGAAGTATTACTTTACTGAGAGAGTAGTGGATGCATGGAATAGCCTTCCTGCAGAAGTGGCAGCTGCAAATACAGTGAAGGAGTTTAAGCATGCATGGGATAGGCATAAGGCCATCCTTCATATAAGATAGGGCCAGGGGCTATCCATAGTATTTAGTATATTGGGCAGACTAGATGGGCCAAATGGTTCTTATCTGTCGACACATTCTATGTTTCTATGTTTCTATCATCAATGGAACCACAGCACCCTGTAAAAAATGTAAATGCACAAAACAAAGAGAACTTACCGACCCTTGTCCTTACGTGCAGCAGACAATTTACAGAAACACGGCGCATTGCTAATAACTGCTTGCCGATATTATATGATGATGATGTTCTTTAGGACATCTTGAGGGACGGCTGTAGAGTAATTTCCAGGAAGGCTCCGACTTTCGTCAATTCGTTATCACCATCATTGTATCGATCTACTAAAATTAAATCAGGCTCCTGGTTACAATTCAAGGGTTTCACCAAATGTGGTTCTCATCCTTTGCAAAACTTGCAATTTTGTCAATATCACTAAATCATTCCAGAATGCAGATCACTCTCTCACTTTTCCGATTAAAACATACATTAATTGCAACAGCACCGGTGTCATTTATGTGATTCTTTGCACATTATGCGATTTAATGTATGTAGGCAGCACATCACGTAAATTTAAAAATAGGATTTTAGAGCATCTAAATTACATATCCAATCCTACTGCACTTAATATTTCTAGTGCTGCCAAACATTTCATTATTAAACATGATCGCAAGGTGAACACCTTTCATGCCTTCGCTTTTGAGAAAGTCTTCTCTCATCCCAGAGGAGGCGATCTCAAAAAAGCGATCCTGCTAAGGGAAGCTATTTGGATATTTAGACTTAACACTAGAATACCTTTAGGTCTTAATTTAAAAAGAGAACTAATGTATTTTTACCAATGATTTGTTCTGAAAACATGTTTATGGTAATTATGAATTTGAACGCATTATGCCATTTTAATATGTATTTTATATTGTTTTGTTATGCGTCTGTTCACATCATGCGTTTTTTGTCGCCACATATTATTGTAGACCACGCTCTTTGGTATGCTTGTCAGTGCTACACCCGCATGCGATTGCTTCCAGGTGCAGGATGATAGCTGGACTAATTCCTTTTCTCATTTCCACTTCCACCTTCTGGGAGTGGAATCTTTAAAGGAAGTATATATTGTCTCAGTCCAGCACCCACTGATGTTACGACTAAGGACTTCTTCCGAAACGGGTCAACAGAGTACCGCTTGTGTCTGCATTGTCTGTACGTGGATTTATGTTGCTGTAATAAATGGAAGATTTCTACTGAAAAGCATCTACAGTGCTGGATTTTTTCTTATTCTTATAAGGATACAACAACACCAATGCTTTACGAGGCAACACCACACAGAAGGGCAGATGGCAAAACCCCCTGGGTCAAAAGTAAGGGGCTACATCCAGCAAGACACAAGGGAGACTGACCATAAGACCTACAGCTCACAGATAGATATAGCTGCGAGAACGAGGGCACCATAAAGCCACACCCAGAAACAGACCAGGGAAGGTTAACCCCATCAGAACCAGGAGTACCAGAAGCACAGAACACAATCACAAGTGTCAGTTCACACCAGTCACAGAAAGCTGCAGCCAGCAAGCCCCAAACGACAACCAGCATACACGGGATAACCTGTCGCCAGTACGAAGTTACAGGCAGCTAGCCTACACAACAACAAGGAGTGACTGAACCACACTGTGATACAAACGCGAATACGTCCATACGCAAGCCCAGTTCACACACAAGGCCGCATCCAGCATGCATTGAAGAACCAGCTTGCATGGGAACACCCACAGCTAGTGCACAAAGCGCATGCAGCCAGCCTGGACGGCAACAAGGAGTGACTGAACCACACTGTGATACAAACACAAATATGTCCATACTCAAACCCAGTTCATGCACAAGGCTGCAGCCAGCATGCATTGAAGAACCAGCCTGCATGGGAACACCCACAGCTAGTACCCAAAGATAATGCAGCCAGCCTGCATGGCAACGGAGACAGGAGCCACAGAGATATAGACGTGGGGAGACACAAACACAGGCAACAGTTCACACACTGAACACTGCAGCCAGCACGCAGTCCCAAGCAACTGGTATACACGGGAGTCAGCCTGCAGCCAGTACGTGAGAGGGCATGCAGCCAGCCTACACGGCCACAACTGGCAGCGTAACAGTATTCAGTTCATTATATGGATGAATACGCTGTCAGCAATGTTTTTTCTGTATTGTACTGTGTGTCATTTGTGACCCATGTCACTGGGAGACTCACCTATTCCCTTATAGGTCAGTCTGTATGGGCCCTAACGCCTTGTGTAATACAATTAAAGGAACACATGGCGGCATGGTTTCGTTCATTGTATTTATTTATGCTAATAAAGTTATCTTACCTGCGGTTAGGTGTCATCCACGAAGTTCAACTGCAAAGATGAACCGTTATCTTCATCTTCACCATAATTGGATGGGAGCCTAACGAATAAAGCGGGGGTGACCTTTAAAAGAAGACAAGCATTAAGCATTAAGTGGGCATTCACGGTGCAGGAAAACACCTGCCCACCTTTCATTCCGTCGCGATGTTCATTATAGGGTAATTCGCTCAAATGTTTTTGAGTGGACAAGAAGGTATTTATTCTATTGTATTTTATATGTGAATGATGCGTTTTTTAATCTAGTAAATAGCCAACATCGAGGCCTACATTAATCCATAAATAATTAATTTGTTAATATGGGAGCTTCTGAAACCTGTGCCACCATGAGACCATTGGTCAGGCATCCAAGTACAGTGCTTGACCCCATTGACATTGAAAAGAGCGGTATTGTCAAAAACTAATAAAAAAGATTGAAATGAAAAGAGGGGTAGTGAGCATGTATGGCTACAGAAAGATTTAAACTTAAAAGATATATAACCTATCCTACAGAGGATGAATACCTTTGACTTGGCAATATCTAACTTCTACAACATATTGTGATATCCACCCACTAACTTTGGCTTTGCCATAATTTCTTGCCACTATATAGCAGTATAGCACATCTGTTTAGTACCTTGGCTCAGAATGACTTACAGATGAGCGATTCAGACAACACTTGGAGTATATATATTGCTTAGGCAGGGTACTAGCTCTCCTTAAAGAGATCAACTGTGTATGGAGACTTTTTAGCAGTGCTCCATGGGAAAACAAATATGTAAAGAGGTATCTGCCAGGGAATGAAAACCATCTCACTATCGCCACCTTCTGGAAGTGGTTCCTATGAGTCAAAAGTCTGACTTTTTAACAACCTAAAAATATCCAAGCCAAAAATCCATCTGTAGACAGAGTAGGATTCTGACTGAATGTGATACCTTGAACACAGCTTAGGTAGGGTCCAGCTTAAATAGACCAACTGTGCATGGATATGTTTTAGCAGTGCTCCATGGGCAAAAACATATACAAAGAGATCCCTCCCAGGGAAAAAGAAACGTCTCCAACTTTCTGGAAGTGGCTCCCTATGAGTAGGGATGAGCGAACTCGAACTGTATAGTTCGGGTTCGTACCGAATTTTGGGGTGTCCGTGACACGGACCCGAACCCGGACATTTTCGTAAAAGTCCGGGTTCGGTGTTTGTCGCTTTCTTGGCGCTTTTGTGACGCTTTCTTGGCGCTTTTTGAAAGGCTGCAAAGCAGCCAATCAACAAGCGTCATACTACTTGCCCCAAGAGGCCATCACAGCCATGCCTACTATTGGCATGGCTGTGATTGGCCAGAGCACCATGTGACCCAGCCTCTATTTAAGCTGGAGTCACATAGCGCCGCCCGTCACTCTGCTCTGATTAGCGTAGGGAGAGGTTGCGGCTGCGACAGTAGGGCGAGATTAGGCAGATTAACTCCTCCAAAGGACTTGATTAACTGATCGATCTGCAGCTGTCGATCATTGAGCTGCTGATCCTCAATTGCTCACTGTTTTTAGGCTGCCCAGACCGTTTGTCAGTCACATTTTTCTGGGGTGATCGGCGGCCATTTTGTGTCTTGTGGTGCGCCAGCACAAGCTGCGACCAAGTGCATTTAACCCTCAATGGTGTGGTTGTTTTTTGGCTAAAGCCTACATCAGGGTGAAGCTGTCACACCAAGTGCATTTAACCAGCAATAGTCTGTTTATTTTTTGGCCATATACTACATCAGGGGCAAGCTGCGCCTGTCACCAAGTGCATTTAACCCTCAATGGTGCGTTTGTTTTTTGGCTAAAGCCTACATCAGGGTGAAGCTGTCACACCAAGTGCATTTAACCAGCAATAGTCTGTTCATTTTTTGGCCATATACTAAATCAGGGGCAAGCTGCGCCCGTCACCAAGTGCATTTAACCAGCAATAGTCTGTTCATTTTTTGGCCATATACTACATCAGGGGCAAGCTGCGCCCGTCACCAAGTGCATTTAACCCTCAGTAGTGTGGTTGGTCAAGCTGTGACACCAAGTGCATTTAACCAGCAATAGTCTGTTCATTTTTTGGCCATATACTACATCAGGGGCAAGCTGCGCCCGTCACCAAGTGCATTTAACCCTCAGTAGTGTGGTTGGTCAAGCTATCACACCAAGTGCATTTAACCAGCAATAGTCTGTTCATTTTTTGGCCATATACTAAATCAGGGGCAAGCTGCGCCCGTCACCAAGTGCATTTAACCAGCAATAGTCTGTTCATTTTTTGGCCATATACTACATCAGGGGCAAGCTGCGCCCGTCACCAAGTGCATTTAACCCTCAGTAGTGTGGTTGGTCAAGCTGTGACACCAAGTGCATTTAACCAGCAATAGTCTGTTCATTTTTTGGCCATATACTACATCAGGGGCAAGCTGCGCCCGTCACCAAGTGCATTTAACCAGCAATAGTGTGGTTATTTTTTGGCCATATCCCAGTCTAATTCTGTCACTAAATCCATACCGGTCACCCAGCGCCTAAATACTAGGCCTCAAATTTATATCCCGCTAAATCTCTCGTTACCGCTGTCCTGTTGTGGCTGGGAAAGTTATTTAGTGTCCGTCAAAGCACATTTTTTGTTCTGGGTTGAAATACAATTCCCAATTTAGCAATTTCATAATTTAGTGGTTTCTGCTATATCAGAGCTATTTGAAATCTATCCCTAAAAGGGTATATAATATTCAAGGTGCACATAGGGTCATTCAGTATAACTTCACACACACGCTACTGTGCATATCCCAGTCTAATTCTGTCACTAAATCCATACCGGTCACCCAGCGCCTAAATACTAGGCCTCAAATTTATATCCCGCTAAATCTCTCGTTACCGCTGTCCTGTTGTGGCTGGGAAAGTTATTTAGTGTCCGTCAAAGCACATTTTTTGTTCTGGGTTGAAATACAATTCCCAATTTAGCAATTTCATAATTTAGTGGTTTCTGCTATATCAGAGCTATTTGAAATCTATCCCTAAAAGGGTATATAATATTCAAGGTGCACATAGGGTCATTCAGAATAACTTCACACACACGCTACTGTGCATTTCCAAGTCTAATTCTGTTAGTAAATCCATACCGGTCACCCAGCGCCTAAATACTAGGCCTCAAATTTATATCCCGCTGAATTTGAATACAATACATTGGGCCAAATAATATTTTTGTTGTTGTGGTGAACGATAACAATAAGGAAAACATCTAGTAAGGGACGCGGACGTGGACATGGGCGTGGTGGTGTTAGTGGACCCTCTGGTGCTGGGAGAGGACGTGGCCGTTCTGCCACATCCACACGTCCTAGTGTACCAACTACCTCAGGTCCCAGTAGCCGCCAGAATTTACAGCGATATATGGTGGGGCCCAATGCCGTTCTAAGGATGGTAAGGCCTGAGCAGGTACAGGCATTAGTCAATTGGGTGGCCGACAGTGGATCCAGCACGTTCACATTATCTCCCACCCAGTCTTCTGCAGAAAGCGCACAGATGGCGCCTGAAAACCAACCCCATCAGTCTGTCACATCACCCCCATGCATACCAGGGAAACTGTCTCAGCCTCAAGTTATGCAGCAGTCTCTTATGCTGTTTGAAGACTCCGCTGGCAGGGTTTCCCAAGGGCATCCACCTAGCCCTTCCCCAGCGGTGAAAGACATAGAATGCACTGACGCACAACCACTTATGTTTCCTGATGATGAGGACATGGGAATACCACCTCAGCATGTCTCTGATGATGACGAAACACAGGTGCCAACTGCTGCGTCTTTCTGCAGTGTGCAGACTGAACAGGAGGTCAGGGATCAAGACTGGGTGGAAGACGATGCAGGGGACGATGAGGTCCTAGACCCCACATGGAATGAAGGTCGTGCCACTGACTTTCACAGTTCGGAGGAAGAGGCAGTGGTGAGACCGAGCCAACAGCGTAGCAAAAGAGGGAGCAGTGGGCAAAAGCAGAACACCCGCCGCCAAGAGACTCCGCCTGCTACTGACCGCCGCCATCTGGGACCGAGCACCCCAAAGGCAGCTTCAAGGAGTTCCCTGGCATGGCACTTCTTCAAACAATGTGCTGACGACAAGACCCGAGTGGTTTGCACGCTGTGCCATCAGAGCCAGAAGCGAGGCATTAACGTTCTGAATATGAGCACAACCTGCATGACCAGGCACCTGCATGCAAAGTATGAACTGCAGTGGGGTAAACACCTTAAAAACAAGGAAGTCACTCAGGCTCCCCCTGCTACCTCTTCTGCTGCTGCCGCCTCGGCCTCTTCTGCTGCTGCCGCCTCGGCCTCTTCCTCCGCCTCTGGAGGAACGTTGGCACCTGCCGCCCAGCAAACAGCGGATGTACCACCAACACCACCACCTCCGTCACCAAGTGTCTCAACCATGTCACACGCCAGCGTTCAGCTCTCCATCTCACAAACATTTGAGAGAAAGCGTAAATTCCCACCTAGCCACCCTCGATCCCTGGCCCTGAATGCCAGCATTTCTAAACTACTGGCCTATGAAATGCTGTCATTTAGGCTGGTGGACACAGACAGCTTCAAACAGCTCATGTCGCTTGCTGTCCCACAGTATGTTGTTCCCAGCCGGCACTACTTCTCCAAGAGAGCCGTGCCTTCCCTGCACAACCAAGTATCCGATAAAATCAAGTGTGCACTGTGCAACGCCATCTGTGGCAAGGTCCACCTAACCACAGATACGTGGACCAGTAAGCACGGCCAGGGACGCTATATCTCCCTAACTGCACACTGGGTAAATGTAGTGGCAGCTGGGCCCCAGGCGGAGAGCTGTTTGGCGCACGTCCTTCCGCCGCCAAGGATCGCAGGGCAACATTCTTTGCCTCCTGTTGCCACCTCCTCCTTCTCGGCTTCCTCCTCCTCTTCTTCCACCTGCTCATCCAGTCAGCCACACACCTTCACCACCAACTTCATCACAGCCCGGGGTAAACGTCAGCAGGCCATTCTGAAACTCATATGTTTGGGGGACAGGCCCCACACCGCACAGGAGTTGTGGCGGGGTATAGAACAACAGACCGACGAGTGGTTGCTGCCGGTGAGCCTCAAGCCCGGCCTGGTGGTGTGTGATAATGGGCGAAATCTCGTTGCAGCTCTGGGACTAGCCAATTTGACGCACATCCCTTGCTTGGCGCATGTGCTGAATTTGGTGGTGCAGAAGTTCATTCACAACTACCCCGACATGTCAGAGCTGCTGCATAAAGTGCGGGCCGTCTGTTCGCGCTTCCGGCGTTCACATCCTGCTGCTGCTCGCCTGTCTGCGCTACAGCGTAACTTCGGCCTTCCCGCTCACCGCCTCATATGCGACGTGCCCACCAGGTGGAACTCCACCTTGCACATGCTGGACAGACTGTGCGAGCAGCAGCAGGCCATAGTGGAGTTTCAGCTGCAGCACGCACGGGTCAGTCGCACTACAGAACAGCACCACTTCACCACCAATGACTGGGCCTCCATGCGAGACCTGTGTGCCCTGTTGCGCTGTTTCGAGTACTCCACCAACATGGCCAGTGGCGATGACGCCGTTATCAGCATTACAATACCACTTCTATGTCTCCTTGAGAAAACACTTAGGGCGATGATGCAAGAGGAGGTGGCCCAGGAGGAGGAGGAGGAAGAGGGGTCATTTTTAGCACTTTCAGGCCAGTCTCTTCGAAGTGACTCAGAGGGAGGTTTTTTGCAACAGCAGAGGCCAGGTACAAATGTGGCCAGACAGGGCCCACTACTGGAGGACGAGGAGGACGAGGATGAGGAGGAGGTGGAGGAGGATGAGGATGAAGCATGGTCACAGCGGGGTGGCACCCAACGCAGCTCGGGTCCATCACTGGTGCGTGGCTGGGGGGAAAGGCAGGACGATGACGATACGCCTCCCACAGAGGACAGCTTGTCCTTACCCCTGGGCAGCCTGGCACACATGAGCGACTACATGCTGCAGTGCCTGCGCAACGACAGCAGAGTTGCCCACATTTTAACCTGTGCGGACTACTGGGTTGCCACCCTGCTGGATCCACGCTACAAAGACAATGTGCCCACCTTACTTCCTGCACTGGAGCGTGATAGGAAGATGCGCGAGTACAAGCGCACGTTGGTAGACGCGCTACTGAGAGCATTCCCAAATGTCACAGGGGAACAAGTGGAAGCCCAAGGCCAAGGCAGAGGAGGAGCAAGAGGTCGCCAAGGCAGCTGTGTCAATGCCAGCTCCTTTGAGGGCAGGGTTAGCATGGCAGAGATGTGGAAAACTTTTGTCAACACGCCACAGCTAACTGCACCACCACCTGATACTCAACGTGTTAGCAGGAGGCAACATTTCACTAACATGGTGGAACAGTACATGTGCACACCCCTCCACGTACTGACTGATGGTTCGGCCCCATTCAACTTCTGGGTCTCTAAATTGTCCACGTGGCCAGAGCTAGCCTTTTATGCCTTGGAGGTGCTGGCCTGCCCGGCGGCCAGCGTTTTGTCTGAACGTGTATTCAGCACGGCAGGGGGCGTCATTACAGACAAATGCAGCCGCCTGTCTACAGCCAATGTGGACAAGCTGACGTTCATAAAAATGAACCAGGCATGGATCCCACAGGATCTGTCCGTCCCTTGTCCAGATTAGACATTAACTACCTCCCCTTAACCATATATTATTGGACTCCAGGGCACTTCCTCATTCAATCCTATTTTTATTTTCATTTTACCATTATATTGCGAGGCTACCCAAAGTTGAATGAACCTCTCCTCTGTCTGGGTGCCGGGGCCTAAATATATGCCAATGGACTGTTCCAATGTTGGGTGACGTGAAGCCTGATTCTCTGCTATGACATGCAGACTGATTCTCTGCTGACATGAAGCCAGATTGTCTGTTACGGGACCTCTCTCCTCTGCCTGTGTGCTGGGCCTAAATATATGCCAATGGACTGTTGCAGTGGTGGCTGACGTGAAGCCTCATTCTCTGCTATGACATGCAGACTAATTCTCTGCTGACATGAAGCCAGATTGTCTGTTACGGGACCTCTCTCCTCTGCCTGGGTGCTGGGCCTAAATATATGCCAATGGACTGTTGCAGTGGTGGCTGACGTGAAGCCTCATTCTCTGCTATGACATGCAGACAAATTCTCTGCTGACATGAAGCCAGATTGTCTGTTATGGGACCTCTCTCCTCTGCCTGTGTGCTGGGCCTAAATATATGCCAATGGACTGTTGCAGTGGTGGCTGACGTGAAGCCTCATTCTCTGCTATGACATGCAGACTAATTCTCTGCTGACATGAAGCCAGATTGTCTGTTACGGGACCTCTCTACTCGGCCTGTGTGCTGGGCCTAAATATATGCCAATGGACTGTTGCAGTGGTGGCTGACGTGAAGCCTCATTCTCTGCTATGACATGAAGACTGATTCTCTGCTGACATGAAGCCAGATTGTCTGTTACGGGACCTCTCTCCTCTGCCTGTGTGCTGGGCCTAAATATATGCCAATGGACTGTTGCAGTGGTGGCTGACGTGAAGCCTCATTCTCTGCTATGACATGCAGACTAATTCTCTGCTGACATGAAGCCAGATTCTCTGTTACGGGACCTCTCTCCTCTGCCTGGGTTCCGGGGCCTAAATATCTGAGAATGGACTGTTCCAGTGGTGGGTGACGGGAAGCCAGATTCTCTGCTATGGGACCTCTCTCCAATTGATTTTGGTTAATTTTTATTTATTTAATTTTTATTTTAATTCATTTCCCTATCCACATTTGTTTGCAGGGGATTTACCTACATGTTGCTGCCTTTTGCAGCCCTCTAGCCCTTTCCTGGGCTGTTTTACAGCCTTTTTAGTGCCGAAAAGTTCGGGTCCCCATTGACTTCAATGGGGTTCGGGTTCGGGACGAAGTTCGGATCGGGGTCGGATCCCGAACCCGAACATTTCCGGGAAGTTCGGCCGAACTTCTCGAACCCGAACATCCAGGTGTTCGCTCAACTCTACCTATGAGGTAAAGTCTGACTATTTAACAAGCCTTTGGCACTTTTTAAAAAGCTTCACACTCAGCTAGCCCCAATCCTACTCTGTACCAATGAGGGGCAAGCACCCCAAAACAGCTGTCTATGGGTGGATATTTGTCTTGGCTATTTTTCCTAGTCCCTATGTTCCAAGGCTTGTTAAAAAGTCGGATATTGACAGATAGGGAGCCACTTCCACAATGTGGCCCTTAATGAGATGTACTCTTTCCTGGGAGATGTCTCTTTTAGTATATATAGCATTCTTTGAAGTAATTAGATTGTCTCCCGCTCTGCAAAAACATAGCTTACGTTAGCTGGCAACCTATGGAGGTGAATGTCTGTTTTTGTGAATGAGAAACCACGTTGCCAAACTTATCCCAATTGACTTAGTTCAAATGTTCTATGAGGACAGGCTGGCGTGCATTTTACAAATGCTTGTAGTAACAGAAATCATTATCGTAATTATTGCTTGCGAAAGAAAATCATGTGAAGCGCTAAGTGATAGGTCCGTACAGGTCAGTTATGACATACCTGGCTTGGTTTTTCTTATTTTGTAGGGATTTGTATCTGGTCCAAGAGTTTTTGGCTTCTCCTCAGCACATTAATGTGACTCCAAGAGCTGAAGATTAACAGTGTCTGCTCAAAGAGTGTTTGGAAAAGAAAGGGATCGAGACTCCCACTGCAAGTAAGTGACCTGCACTTCTCTCTGGACGCTGTCAATGGTTAATGTTATGTTGAATAGATATACTTTGTAATGATATTATAGAAGAAATGTTATATATTTATTGCTCTGCTCTGTCATAGTTGTTAGGTATATTCAAGAAGGAAAATGGGGAAAGGAAGGCTTTCCTATTTTTAGACAATTTTTCTCGCAATTTCAACCCATCGCTATATATTGCCAAGACAAAACAGCAGAATATAGCCTACATGATACTACCATATAGTGCCACCATTATGCAATTTCCAAATAATACTCCTTAACCCCTTGAGGACACTGGGATTTTCCTTTTTTCCTTTTTTCCATTCACATAGACTTATCCATTCACATAGACTTATCAAGTTCTAATTTCTAATGGCACAATTTAAGGTTGCATACAATGTAGTAAGAAGCAGATTTTTTTTCCAATTGGAGTAGAATTGGGAAAAAAACGCAATTCTGAAAAAAGTTTTTTTTTCCACTGTACACTATGCGGTAAAATTAACCTGTTATCTTCATTCTTCAGGTCAGTACGGTTACAACGATACCACACTTGTATAATTTTTCTTGCGTTTTAATACAAAAAAAAAATGTAAACCTAAGAGGAGAACAAAAAAAAATATATAACCATATTCTGACCCCTACCCTATAACTGTTTTGTAGTTATGTATATGGGGCTGTGTGAGCGCCCATTTTTTGCGGGACAATCTGT
Source organism: Bufo gargarizans (assembly GCF_014858855.1). NCBI lineage: Eukaryota > Metazoa > Chordata > Amphibia > Anura > Bufonidae > Bufo > Bufo gargarizans. Next base: position 36,109 of record NW_025334725.1, on the reverse strand, counting down.
TCTTTTCAGTGATACCAAGTGTGTGCCACTTTTTGATCACTTTTTATAAAAAAAATATTGGGTAGTTGAAGTGACAAAAAATGGCAAATTGGCTGTTTTTATTTATGTTTTTTATTACGATATTTGCCATATGCCATTAATATTGTTATATTTTAATTGTATGGGCATTTTCGCATGCGACAAAGCTCATGATGTTTATTGTTTTTATTGGTTAAGTATTTTTATTTTAAAGAAAGGGGGTTATTTGAACTTTTTTTTTATTTTTATATTTGTAAAAACTTTTTTTTTTTCCTTACTCTTTTTAAGTCACCTTGAGTGACAATAACTGGCAATCATTTGATTGCTCATAGTGTTCATTGATTGCGAAATAGCCATTATTGAACACTTCATTTGCACTATACCGATACAATGCTGCCACCTAGTAGCCTGTATTAGTATATTCATCTAGTTGACTCTGCTTGAGGCTTCGGTCAATTAGCACAATGTAAGAGGTTCCCCGATCTCAGTCGTGGAACGCTGTTACCAGACCGGAAGTGCGCGACTTCTGATTTCGGGCTGATCAGATGCCATGGTTACATTTGACCACGGCATCTGAAGGGTAAGATGTATGCGATCAGCCTTATGGCTGATCATATACATTTGCCGCCATGTTTGGGGACCGGACCTCCACCGTACTTGTACGGCAGAGGTCCTTAATGGGTTAAAGTACCCAGTTAATGCTGCTGTTAAAAGAAATACCAAATAAAACTGTGCAATGCAAAAAAATACTGGGTGGTTTTAGGGATCCAATCCTAGGGGCCTCCCGTAGTCAATCTGAAAAGTGTTCAGCTTAAGTAAGCGTTTATGAGCTTTCAGGAGATCTCAGGATGATAAGGTAATTTCTACGGGAACTGGTGCCTCATGTTCCCCATTTGGGTGGCGGTGGCTGACTACATTACTTGACTATCTTCATCATTCCCTTACAGCACCTGCAAACCTGCTGTTCTATTTAAAGTGGGGAAGTTCTTTCTGAGCTAAAGTTTGTTGACTTCCAGACTAAGGCCTATTGCACATGACCGTAGGTGTCCCGTTGCCGTATTGCGGACAGCATTTGCGGATCCGCAATACACGGGCACCGTTCCGTGTGCATTCCTCATCACGGATGCAGACCCATTCACTTCAATGGGTCCGCAAATCCGGAGATGCTGAATGGTGCGGAACGGACACACGGAACCCTACGGAAGCACTACGGAGTGCTCCCGTGGGGTTTCGTCCCATACTACCGTTCCGCAAAAAGATAGAACATGTCCTATCTTTTTGCAAAACAGGCGGATTGCGGACCCTCCAAGTGATGTTTCTGAAGAGGTTACAATTTTTTTAATTAAGAACAAAAGAATTGTGGATGGGCACTTTTCCCATCACATTATACACTGCTTGTTTCCATGGTTATAACTAGGTTATAACTAGAGAAGGCCTTGCAGTTCGCCCGGCGGTCGATCGCGGCGAACTTTGCTTGTTCGTGGTTCCCAGAATGGGCGAATATATGGCGATGTCCTCCAGCGCCATATTCTTTTACATTGTGAAGAGCTTTGACCCAGGACACATCCAACAGGTGGTACTGCACAGCCAAATTAGACATTTCAGCACATGGACATACCCCCTACCTTATAAATAAACCCGATCTGGCCATGATTTTACATTCAGTCCTTTGCCAGTGTAGGGAGAATTTGCTGTGTGGAGCAGGGACAGACTGTTAGAGACACCAAACGCTAACTAATAGGGCCACAAAAGTCCTTTTAATGACTGGTATAGGTGTGCTATCGACAGGTGTGACATACTGAGGGGTTTAATATACTTATAATATACTTTCTATATAGTGCATTTGTATCGTGCAGCAGTTGTGTGCAGTTCTGCTGCGATACCGCAGCTATACAGAAGGGCAAACGCTATTGGAACAAATAATTTCTACTCGTGTAATATACCATTTGCCCCCCAAAAAAACTGATTTAAGCAGGGGTGTTATATACCAATTATATACTTTTCATATAGTGCATTTGGGTGGTGCAGCATTTGTTTGCGGTTTTGTGTCGTTACCGCAGCTGCACAGAGTGACAAACGCTATTGGAACTAATAATTTCTACTGGTGTGACATACCAATTACCCCCCAAAAAAACTGATTGAGGCAGGGATGTGATATACCTTCTTCCACAAATACTGCTCTTCTATAAGGACTTTTGTCACAGGGTCATTTTGAAAATGACAGGCAGAGGAAGAGGCAGGCCATTCCACAGGGGTGGTAGAGGTCGGGCAGGTGCACCAGGTAGGATCCTAAGTGGTAAGTTGCAGACGGTGAGTGCGATTACGTCAAAGGACGCACCAGACTTGGTTGAGTGGGTCACTCAGCCTTCCATTTTTGCACCCTCCTCATACTCTCTATCTGCACCCTATTCACTCTCTGCTGTGTGCACCCCCAAAGACACCACCACCACCACCATATCCCCTCCACTCGAGTCAGAGAAATAATTTTCCCATCCATTCCCAGACCATACCGATGCTCTGCCATTCTTGGCATCAGATCAGGAATAGAGGTATCAACGGTAGTCACCCAGCAGTCTGACGACAGTAACCAGATCAGCCCAAGGATGGTGGTCCCCGCTTTTGCTGCCTACTCCGAGATCTCTAATGTCAGTGTTGGTGAAGGTGAAGATGATGACGTGTCGATGGATATCATGTGGGTGCCCACAAGAAAGGTAGAGGAGGGGAGTACAGAGAGAGAAATGAAGCAGCAGATAGGGGGTAGAAGGAGGAGAAGCAGGCAGAACTTACAGTGCACAGGAGGCAAAAAGCAGACTGCTAATATATCTGGAACGAGCCATCCACCATGCACGGTCACATCTTACGCTCCCAGGACGCCTACACATGGCTCTGCAGTGTGGGCTTTTTTTTAACGTGTCTGCTGCTGACAATAATGTTGCCATCTGCAGCCTGTGCTGTCAACGCATAAGTCGCGGTAAGCCTAATGCAACATCCCAGAGTATGTTACTAAACTCTGTTTCCCTGCTACAACATGTCAGGTGTATGTTTATTGTCATCTTGTGTAATCTAACATTGCATTTTCCATTATATGTATTTTCTATGCCTGTTTCATATATTATGCTGTAATGTCCCTGTACACCAGCAGGTGGCAGCAATGTGTTTAGCATAGACTTCGACAGTTTAGCATATCTAGGCTGGAATAGTACATTCCAATCTAGCTCCCCCCTCTTTGAGGAGGTGTGGAATGTTCCCACTTCCTGCCTCATGGGGAGGAAAGAAAGTTCTAGTTAGTGTACCAGCCCCCCTGCTGGGGAAGGCTGTGTTAGTAGAAGCTCCCAGAAACAGGGATCCCAAGACAGGATCGAGCCTCGGCTGAGGCCAAGATCACTCTTTCCAGCCTGAACCATCAGCCTCAGCTGGTTGACAAGAAAGGCAGCCATCTCCAGCCTCCAGGAAGAATCATTTCCTGTGAGCCAAGCTGTGAGTACATATCCAGAGTCCAGGAGAAGCCAAATTCCTCCTCAGCTAGTCAGGCCCATTCTAAGCAGAAGACAGTCAGAGCAGAAGATACATACCTGCCAGATTCTCCGGGCACATAGTATAGAAGCAGAAGAGATATTGATCCCTGCCATATGTACATTGCCTATACCTGCTGGGACCCAAGACTACTGCTGTAACTCGTATGGATTTCTGTTGCCATCCAGTAAAGACAAGTTGCATTATACTTCAAGTCTGGATCTCATTTACTGCTACCAATTTCCTCCATTACTCCTATTAACAACACTCATTTTATTGCAAGTGAGCCAGGATCCAGGAGTCCAGCCGTACCAAGGTAGGAGACTCCGTTGACACTACATAGAGACATTACCCTCATCTGGCATTCCTCACCTGGTACGTGAGCTATAACACCTTAAAAGGGCCCTGAGACTATAACCTGCGCACAATGCAATTGGCATCACAAACTAAAAACTATAAATTTTTTCTTCTCCACTGCTACCGCCTCTTCCGCTGCACCCCCCCCAGCTCTCCATTGGACGTGCCAGTTGAGACATTGCCATACTGTGCTGCGGCTGTTGTGCCTGGAAGCCAAGAGCCACACTGGTCCTGCACTCCGTTCAGATTTGCGGTCACAGGCCGATCAGTGGCTAACTCCGCTCATTTTGACAGTTGGTAAAGTGGTTTGTGACAATCTGCTGAGCGCGCTGAAACAGGGCAAAATGACACACGTGCCGTGCATGGCATTCGTCTTGAACTTAGTCGTGCAGCGATTCGCTGCCAAATACTCCGGGGTCCAGGACGTCTTTCGGCAGGCCAGAAAAATCTCTGGCCATTTTAGAAGATATTACACGGCCATGGCTCGCCTTGCTGACATTCAACGGCAACATCAACTGCCCATCAGACGTATGATTTGTGACAGCTGGACAGGTTGGAACTCCACCTTGTATATGCTTGATAGGCTGCTCCAGCAGAAACTTGCAGTTAACGACTACAGATGTAGCAGGGTTAACACTCAAACTCTTAACTCAAATTTCTTAACTCATCGTGTTATCTTGAAACAAAAGCCATTGAAAAGCAATTGAAGGTGTTTGCTTAAAGCATTTAGTTTAGATAACACGTCTCATAAATCATGTGTGTTAACTCTACTACATCTGTACCTGTACGAACTCTGCGGCAGGACAGGTTCTGGGGAGCTTGGTTTTTATTCACCGTGCCAGTGGCTGCTCATGTGCGATGCATGCAGTCTTCTGCGGCCATTTGATGATATCACCAAACTGGTCAGTCGCAGTCAGGGCACCATCAGTGACATTGTACCTTACGCCTTCTTTCTGAAGTGTGCATTGCATCGTGTCATTGATCAAGCCGTCTAGGAGTAGGAAGGTGAGGAAGTGACATTGTTGGATGAATTCCTAGGGGAGCTACTCCATCTGAGACAAGTCAACATGAGTCTGAAGAGTAGTCAGAGAAGGATGGTGTCGGGGTTGAGGAGGAGCAAGAAGAGCATGCTTTAAACTTTTCTGGGAACCCTGTTGTTTTCCGTGGCTGGGGGGAGGAGACTGAGGACGACATTATCCTAGACGATGAGCAGGAGCCACGCATGCTCCAGCGTTTGAAGAGGGACCCCCGTATAAAAAGTATAAAGGACCAATACTGGGTGGCAATGTACTTAGACCCCCGGTAGAAACACAAAATGGCGGACACGTTACCATCATCACAGAGGGCTGTCAGAATGCTGCATTTTCAGGCCTTGCTTCGAGAGATGCTGCATTCTGCTGTTGCGGGTGCTGGCAAAGGAATTTCAACCCATCGACAGCCACCCTCCGGATCCAGCCTCAGCGAACGCCTAGACCGACAGGTGTCCAACTACGAGTTTCCTGTCCGAAAGGACATTCAGCGCAGCAGGGGGATCGTGACCGATAAGAGCACTCGCCTAGCTCACGACAGTGTGGACTACCTCACATTTCTAAAAACGAATGAGGCATGGATCTCAGAGGAATTCAACACCTGTGAAGTCCATGTTTAATTGAATTTCCTCTTGACAGCCCACACATATCTGCCACCACCCAGAACAAGTAATGGTCCCTGTCTTAGGTAAATACAGTGGCATAAAAGGTCTTTTTTGTCCGTTGAATGTCTAATGTTTTGGGCCTCGGAGGAATTCAACACCTGTGACGACCGCGTGTTTCAATTATTATCATTAGTTTGTTTTTTTCAATAGGGAGGATTTCGTTTGCCATGTTTTGAATCCAATTTTATATTTTCAGTTCTTTTAGACTTATGTATTTGACCTCTATTTGTACTGGCCTTCAGTAAGATTGATATCCATTGACCGTCTAATAGACCTCCAGCCACATACTTACTTGTTCTTTTATGTATTCTGAATACATAATTTTGGGGCCTGTAGTACACTGGCCTGCTGGAAAATTGATATCCAATGACCGTGTAATCTTCCTCCAGCCACATACATTTGTAAGTGGGACGGATCGGTTTCCCAATTGGCAGATGATAAGGGGGTAAAGGTGTAGATATTCTTCAGCATACGCAGGGACAGTGGTTTTACAGGGTCCAGATTCCTCCCAGATGCGTTTCGAAGTCCCTTAGGTTACTGACTTCTTCCCCACTGAGGATGTATAATGTGATGAAAAAGTGAATCAAACCAACAAAGAAGGCAATATGGATCATAACAATACATTAGTAAGTGTCTTGTATTAACTTTCTCTACATGATAAATGCAATTTGCTGAAGTGAGACAACTCCTTTAACTGAAAGAGTGTGGTCCTGCTAAAAAGTGGTGTGGCCTAACATCCCACATTTTGCTACAACATTTCTCTACAATTTTGGCCTAAAATGCTGTCTGAAACGAAACTGAAATATAAAAATTTGTGTTGATCGAGCAACGTAAGTACTTGGGGCTCAGGCCGAACACATTGTGATATTCGGGTGCTCGATCGAGCACCCGAGTATAATGGAAGTCAATAGGAGAACCTGAGCATTAAACCAGGTACCCTCTCTCTGAAGAGGGGAGGGTGCCTGTTTATAAGAAAATTGATAGAAGACATTATTTTCTGAATATTTACTTGTATATAAATAAAAGGCTAGACCAGGCACTCTAAATATGTAGTCACAACCAAGATGTTAATTGTAAAATATTTTATTATTTAAAAATGTAGCAGCATAAAAAATACCTACAACATAGGTGACAGCAATAATACATGTATCAGCATAAAAATCATTTAAATGCACAATAGCATATAAAACAAATTAGCAGGGACGGGTGCTCAGCGAAAAATGCAATGGTGCAATCAATAACAGCAATGATAATCAAAGTCCAGCCATGGGCAACCGCAATCCATTATTAGGTCTTTACTTATAATGTTCCTCCTATATCACAAGATGATACTGTCAGATTCTTGAGTGTTCACAATTCCATATAATGTTACTACTGACTTTCTGTAACAGCGCACACACGTATATCACCAGTCTTTTCAGTACAACAGGAAAGACCAGAAGGCACAGTGTGGTAACTTCCCACGGTGGCGTTCCACCTAATTGTAGTTGCTGTGTCAGTTTTACCTTAGTCAGGTCGGTGTTCACCTGTCTTAGTGCGGGCTTGGCGATTCGTGATAGAATGGATGTCAGCTGACTGAGCGCGCATCGAGACTTTGTATCGCCAGCGGACTGTGCGCTCAATAAGGTTACGTATCGTCAGAGTTTTCTTCAAAGTCTTTGGTTCAAATCCAGGGGAGCTGCATTGCCAGCATGCCGATGCAAGATATAACCCATACGCTTTTTGGGGATATGAAAGTGACCCCTTCCTCAGTGGTGACCCCTTCCACTGAGGAAGGGGTCACTTACATATCCTCGAAACGCGTATGGGTTATACCTTGCACCGGCACGCTGGCAATGCAGCTCCCCTGGATTTGAACCAAAGACTTTGAAGAAAACTCTGACGATACGTAACCTTATTGAGCGCACAGTCCGCTGGCGATACAAAGTCTCGACGAGCGCGCAGTCTGCTGACATCCGTTCTATCACGAATCGCCAAGCCCGCACTAAGACAGGTGAACACCGACCTGACTAAGGTAAAACTGACACAGCAACTACAATTAGGTGGAACGCCACCGTGGGAAGTTACCGCACTGTGCCTTCTGGTCTTTCCTGTTGTACTGAAAAGACTGGTGATATACGTGTGTGCGCTGTTACAGAAAGTCAGTAGTAACATTATATGGAATTGTGAACACTCAAGAATCTGACAGTATCATCTTGTGATATAGGAGGGACATTATAAGTAAAGACCTATATATGGATTGCGGTTGCCCATGGTTGGACTTTGATAATCATTGCTGTTATTGATTGCACCATTGCATTTTTCGCTGAGCACCCGTCGCTGTTAATAGTTTTATATGCTATTGTGCATTTATATGATTTTTATGCTGATACATGTGGTATTGCTGTCACCTATGTTGTAGGTATTTTTTATGCTGCTACATTTTTAAATAATTAAATATTTTACAATTAACATCTTGGTTGTGACTACATATTTAGAGTGCCTGGTCTAGCCTTTTATTTATTGACTACTTCCCTGTGGCTGGGTGGGTCACAAAGACCAAGAGCACCTGTTCCATATTGTCTAGCTGTAGTGATCCACAGATACTCCATTTTGCATTTACTTGTGTATAAAGTGCAAGCGCTGCCAAAAACTGCAGGGAAGAGGCATTCCGATACACCCTTAGTTACACATAAAGGAGGGCATCATACACACCCTTTAAAAATTATGATTGATGGCCTGCTGGTGACCCTCAAAAACATTAGGAGCAAGGGCCTGCTGATCTGACCATCTAAAACGTTATGGGCGGTGGCCTGCTGCCACTTTGGTGACTCTAGTTAACCTGGGGCCAATGGCACGTCCCCACGACGGCGACGATCCATTCGGATGTCAAGCATATCAACTTTTAATGTAATTGTCAGCTCAAAAACCATTATAAACTATGGGTAAACGTGGAATCAGTGTTTGATTCCGGAGAGGGAGCCTGAGAAACTTCTAACACATTCAAGGAAGGCAAGCGGATGTCGTGCAAATCACACACTCCCGACTCGTGTAGGTAGTGACGATAAATAACAATACAGGACTCTAAAGATGCCCTGTTATTGGAATGAGTAATAGAAAATTACAGGGAATGTCACTGCAGTATTTTGGATGAGGAAACGTTATACAGGAGAGGCCCTGCTGCCGATTTGTTGACTCTAGATAACTTCTGCCTGATCGCATGTCCCCGTGATGTCCACGATTCATTTAAATATCTTCACTATGCGCCTAACATGTTGACCACCGGTAAAGGGGAATCATTGTTCGATTTCAGAGAGGGAGCCTGATAAACCACTATGGCTACTACTTCAAAGCAAGGCAGCATGAGTTGCGGGCCTGCAGGTGAGCAGACCCTGTAAAAGATTTTAGGTGCGGGCCTGCGGGAGAGCTGAGGTGGAACCGACAAACCCAACTTGATTTTGATAGCTGCATTAACCTGCAGGTGACCATCATACAGCATTAAAGATTTGTTTCCACCTGCATCTTTCTCAACAATCTGTGGCCTCAGTCATTGTCCCACTATGTGGTCTCCTTATGCGCCATCTCCACACCATGTCACCTTGCCACTCATTTTTATCACCATGCTGCTGATGATGCAGCTTAAAAGGCCTTAAAGTGATCACCATGCCCACAATCTAATTAAGGTTTTACTCACAAAACCAAAGTAAAAAAATTATTTTATAGGAAAAATTGATTGAAAACATTCTTTCCTCTATATTTACTTGTATATAAAGTGCAAGTGCTGCCAAAAATTACAAGGAAGAGGCACTCCGAAACAACCTGTATATCACATAAAGGAGGGCTTCATTCACATTTAGTTGGGGTACTGCAGGTGAGCTGACCCTGTAAAAGATTTGAGTTACAGGCCTGCAGGTGAGCTGACCCTATAAAAGATTTGAGTTGCGGGCCTGCAGGTGAGCTGACCCTGTAAAAGATTTTAGGTTTGGGCCTGCAGGTGAGCTGACCCTGTAAAAGATTTGAGTTGCGGGCCTGCAGGTGAGCTGACCCTGTAAAAGATTTTAGGTTTGGGCCTGCAGGTGAGCTGACCCTGTAAAAGATTTGAGTTGCGGGCCTGCAGGTGAGCAGACCCTGTAAAAATTTTAATGTGAGAACTTGCTGGTGAGCGGACCCTGTCAAAAATTATATGTGAGGGCCTGCTGGTGAGTGGACCCTCTAATAAATTATATGTGAGGGCCTGCTGGTGAGTGGACCCTCTAATAATTTATATGTGAGGGCCACATATTTGATCAAACGTGTGTCGGGCCCATCTACCAGGTGTATAATATTGCACTGAATATTGTAGGCTTAGGTAAGTCCAAAGAGAGGCAGTATATTTAGTGTTAGGGACCCATCTACGGAAGCCACCTTGACACCTGGTAGATGGGCCAGACACACGTTTGATCAAATATTTGTGCTAAGAGTTTCCATTAACTCGTTTATAGTCGGTATTGTACCACTTTTATTTAGAATGACCCCCATTTCTTAGCTCTATTGTTTGTATGTATAATGGTGTGCAGAAATTTTATTTTTTATAAATATATATTTGTTGTCTGTAATATTTTTCCAAATATCTGTCCCTGACACACACACGCGCGCTTGCAGTACAGATGTGACAATTCACTGCAGACACCGTTTATAGGCAAAGTGTGGATAAATTATGGAAAATATATATTTGTTGTCAGTAATACTTTTTACCAATATCTGGCCCTGAAGCACACACACGCAATTGCAGCACAGATGTGACAATTCACTGCAGACACCATTTATAGGCAAAGTGTGGATAAATTATGGAAAAACATATATACATTTGTTGTCTGTAATATTTTTTCCAATATCTGGCCCTGACACACATCAGGTATTGCAACACAGATGTCACAAGTCACTGAAGACACCTTCTATCGAAAAAGTATTGTAAAGTATAAAAAAAAAAAAAAATGCTGGCTAAATTATATTGCTGCCAACTTGCCACCACACAGAATAGTCCTTAAAAGGACTTTTGGATCTTTGAAACGTTTTTCTATTGAATATATTGCGATCACACTCCTGAAACTATCTCTCCCTTTCCCTGTCTCACAATGAGCCGAACCCACGTCATCAGGTGCTATATAGCACCCGATGATGCGTTCCGGTCAGCCAATCACTGTAATACCAGTAGCCAACATGGCTACTGGCATCATAGTGATCGCAGTACTTACCTGCTCGTTTATTGGCTGCTTAGCAGCCGCAAAACATGCGGGAGGGAGACTCGAGCATGGTTCTCGAGCACATCTGGTACTCGGCCAAGTACCGCCATGTGCCGAGCATAGCAATGCTCGAGCCGAACAGGTATTCAGCCGAGCATGCTCGCTCAACACTAATAAAGATAGCTGAGATTGTCTATGCACCAAATTTATAATCCAAATGTAGCCATTGTAACCTGTCTACGTCTAGACAACTATCCTAGTTTATGTAAACTATGAGATTACACAATTCACTACAAAAAAAGGCACCAAAATGATACGCAACTGACAATACTAGCTAATTCCTCAGGCCGATGTTAAAAGCTGAGAACGTTGCCAATATCTTCCAGTCAAGAACATATCGGAGCCCCTCATGCACCACGTCACGGTGTCTCAGCACGCATGGGGTCCTACCACTCAACTGCCCGTGGTGTGTGAACAGTGTCTGAACCAATTCACAGCCAGACTCTCACATGCCTCCATAGTGGTACCTCCAATGCACTGTGAGGTAGAATAAAGCTGTGAGCCGCACCCACAACAGACCATGTGGCACAGAAGCTACCAGGGGCAAAAGAATGTTACCAACAAAATAATGTGGCATATGCGTGGTGCATGCGGTCTGCCCCAGCATCCTCCATTGTACGCATTTTTTGCTGGGAATTGCCATTGTCTACGGACAGATTGTGGCGGAATTGCTCCCCCGGTTATAGACACGCTACAGTGTTTGGGTTTGGATCATTTACACCCGTTTAGGCCACTTTTTTCAGTGAGTTTTTTGTCTTTATGTGTATGGAATGAGCCACTTTATTTTGTTGGTAACATTCTTTTGCACCTGGCAGCTTCTGTGTCACATGGTCTGTTGTGGGTGCGGCTCACAGCTTTATTCTACCTCACAGTGCATTGTTGACAGTGGTGTAGCGTGGGTAGCCACCACCTGGGGCAAGCCAAGTATTGCGCCCCCCCCCCAACCTGTGACCACGCCCCTTTTTCTTTTTACAAATAATGTAGTAGATGTCACCTGCAGTCCTACGTAACACCACAGATAGCACAGTGATAACTCTCTGAGTACAGATAATCCAGTAGATGGGTGTGAGGCCCCAGAATTCAGAACACGCACAGTGTGACCTGAAGTCTGGGGCCGGGCTGAGGCAGTGTGGGCCAAATTCTATACCGTGAAACAGATATTTGGATGGACATAACATACATTGCTATGAAATATACAGGAGAATACCGCACTATACCTGTTACATCCAGTGACATCTCCTGTGATGTAGACGTTCCTCAGCGTCTTCATTCGGAGATAGGACCATCATGACAGCGTCTTGTCTCTGCAAAGTTTTGCAGATTTTTTTTTAGATTCCTTACTTTACTATCATCTTCAGATAACAGACCTCCCCACGTAGTGTCCATAAGTATAATGCCCCCTGCATAATTATAATATATAATGGCCCCCTCTGTATTATTATTATAATGACCACCTCTCTAGTATTATAGTAATAATTATGGCCCCCTTCAGCCCCTCCAACATACAGTCCCGTGTAAGATAAATCACTTCCCTGCCTTCAGCCCCTCCAGCATACAGTCCCGTGTAAAATAAATCACTTCCCTGCCTTCAGCCCCTCCAGCATACAGTCCCATGTAAAATACATCACTCTACCTTCAGTTCCTTCAACATATAGTCCCATGTAAGATACAACCCCCAGAGGAAGCCATCTGCCCATCTCTGCTGTCCATATACCAGGCCTACCAGTTTTACCCCTTCATATAACGCCTGGTCACCCCACACCTAACCGTCTTTCACTTGTCTCCCTTAGTGTTAGGTGGGGTGACCAGGCGGGCAGGCGGTATATCAAGGGGTAATGCTGGTAGGCCTGGCCTGGTATATGGACAGCAGAGATGGGCAGATGGCATCCTCTGGGCAGTATTGTCTCTCTGGTCATCCTTCCCCAGCACCCTGACTGCCACTTGCTTGGCCTGGCTCATATGGCACTTCATTGCCTGGTGCTTGGCTATCAGCACTGAGTGACAGTCAGTGTCGCAGTGTGACTGAGTCACTCAGTGCTGATAGCCAAGCACCAGGCAGTGAAGTGCCATGAGAGCCAGGTCAAGCAAGTGGCAGTCAGGGTGCTGGGGAAGGATGACCAGAGAGACAGTACTGCCCAGAGGATGCCATCTGCCCATCTCTGCTGTCCACTCCATATACTAGGGAAGGCCTGGTATATGGACAGCAGAGATGGGCAGAATGCAGATGGCATCCCAGAGAGGCATACTGTCTCAGTCAGGGTCCCTGGGCTGGTCATCCTTCACCAGCACCCTGACTGCCACCTGCTTGGCAGCCTTGGCCTGGCTCTCATAGCACTGGTGCAGTGGCACTTCACTCATATATTACCCCTAACTTACCTAACACACTCAGGGTAAGAGGGACACTGACTGTCACTCACTGTCAATGTCGCTTTCAGGCTGCCTCTGTCTCTGGACAAACTCTCTAGTCTCAGTCCTGAAGCGACAGTGCGGCAGCCATCTTCTTCTTCTTGCTCTGGCTTCGCACTGTATTCCCCGCCTGGAAGGTGGGCAGAGCCTATCAGTGTGAACTAACTGCCGTACTGTCGTGCGCACCCAGCCTCCTCACTCTGCTCTGCGGCGCTATGAGTCAACGATTTAAGATTTTGTTGTGCCAGCGGACAGCACCCCCCTGCAGTGTGGCGTCCGTGGCGCCCCCCTGCAGTGTGGCGCCCGTGGCGCCCCCCACGATACGCCCCTGATTGTTGATACCACTATGGAGGCATGTGAGAGTCTGGCTGTGAGTTGGTTCAGACCCTGTACACACACCAAGGGCAATTGAGTGGTAGGACCCCATGCATGCTGAGACACCTTGACATAGTGCATGAGGGGCTCCAATATGTTCCTGACTGGAAGATATTGGCAAAGTTCTCAGCTTTTAGAATCGGCCTGAGGAATTAGCTAGTATTGTCAGTTGCGGATCATTTTGGTGCATTTTTTGCAGGGAATTGTGTATGTATATTTCTTCATCTGCACAATGTATCATTTTGTGTAAGATGTTCTTGTGGTGCATGCGGTCCGCCCCGGCATCCTCCATTGTACGCATTTTTTTCTGGGGATTGCCATTGTCTGCGGACAACATGCGGAGGAATTGTTCCCCCGGTTATAGACACGCTACAGTGTTTGGGTTTAGAGCATTTTCACCCGTTTAGGCTACTTTTTTCAGTGAGTTTTTGAAACTATGGGACTAGTAAATCTGCCCAGTGCATTTAGCTTTCAATTTTGCCAAGAGCAAATATTTGCTTCTTGTGACATAAAAGAGAGACATTCCCAGTTTCTTGGTACATGGCTCACACATGTTCCTTGAAGAAATTCTAGCCTTAGGGCTCACTGTCCTTGTCTGTCCCTACCTACGAGATTGATAGCATTTTGTGTTTTAGTGTGCATACAGAGATAGCTGTTAGTGTTGATCATTAATCACTCTGATTTCCACAAACAGATTATATAATATAAAAGATACATTGATGATCTGTTCATCATCTGGGATGGGAAGGAAGATACAGCGAAATTCTTCTGTAATTCCCTAAACGAAACAGACTGGGGGATCTCTTTCACCCCGAATTTTAATAAAGTGGAGATAGAATTCTTAGATATCATCATCTCATGTCACAACAACCTGCTAAGCACAAAAACGTATTTCAAAACAGTGGATACTAACAGTTATATTCATTATTCAAGTTTTCATCATAAAAAAGTGGCTGCAAAACATACCCTATAGCCAATGTAAAAGGATTAGACATAATTGCACAAAAAACAAGGATTTTAAAACACAGACAAAGATCTTGGAGAACAGGGTCAGAGATAAAGGATACCCAAAACAACTGGTGAAAGACGCTATAAAAAAGAGTAGCCTACAATCACAAGAGGAATGTTTATCAATCAACACCAAACCACAGGACCCTATAGAAGTAGTCCGTTTCATCACACAGTACAATACATCTAACAGACAGATACAAAAAATTCTTGAAAACCACTGGTACATCCTCTTACAAAATCCATATATAGCAAAATATCTACCCATTATACCAAAAATTACCTACAGACGGGCACCTACCATAAAAAATATATTAGCCCCGAGTAAACCGAAACAACATACCCTATTGATAGGGGAAAGCGGACAGAGCCAAGAGAAAGAAAAAGGGAGCTATAAGTGCGGAGCTAAGAGGTGCCTGTGCTGTAAAATCATTACACATAAACAAACCTCTTTCACTTCCAACTACAATGTGTCGGGTATTTATTTCATATAAGATATGAAATCATAAAAATTATGATTTCATATTTTTATGAAATATGAAAAATGAAAAAATTTATTGGCAGACATATAAACGCCAGTTCTTTTATTGATGAGATCTAAAGTTAATTTGTGCAGCTAATGAAACAGGGTGCAATTAATTATATAAAATATAATTTATTAAAAATACATGCAGTAAAAATGGCATACAAATGAATACAAGGATAATATCAAAATTGACCACAAGATGGTGCCCCACCGTTTACGCCGGGCTCACTTAATTTACTACACCAAGTACAATACAATACTACTTTTTTCTTTTATCAAATTATTGCTGATTAGTGTACTGGTTATCAAAATATTATAATGCAACAACAAAAAAAAAAACAATAGAAATGAATCTGTGGAAAATCCCTTATGCTCAATCAAAGAATATGGCAGTAAGAGACACCTTATAAATACGATGTTGGCCTAACTACGGATAATAAAATCCGATCAGAGATCCCTGATAGCAATATTACAGGAATTCTAATGATGTGCACGTTCATAAAAATTTCCCATAAAATTATTGTTTTAACACTATTGACCCACTAATAATGGGGTCTCAATTATATGCCAATTGGAGCGATTTATAATTACTGCAAATGAAATAAATTATACATTACCCCTCGGTTTGGGATAGAGAGCTTTTAGAAGGGACCCAGCTTTCCAAGATTTAGATCTGTCCCATCCTGTGGTACGTTCCTGACGTGTGAAGTGATGCTGATGAATGAATCTAAGTGATTTTCTGATCTCCAAAAACTGGATCAGATATTCTAATCCTTATCTATGCCCATCCCCTCTTGGATTAGGGATTTCCTATTAGATAGGGTGGGTGTGACGTATGTTAATCATGGGGATGATGTCATTTAATTGGCATTCCTTAGAAACTTCTGCCCATCTACCACTTGATGGCACTGTTGTATCATATAACAATTTTAAATATTTTAAGAATTAACACATATATATTTCTTTATTACACCACTTAAACTTTGACCTTTTCCACCTTAAAACAATTAGGAGGGATTATTATTTGACACTTTAGAATCACTTTCCCAGACATCACGGATCCAGCTTGACAGTTAACATACCATCTTATTTATGGTCAGATAAGAGAACCATAATCTTTTGACTTTTCCCCTGATTTGTATACTTTAACTGTCTCAGCTATTGAGTAATGATGTTTGAAATAACATCAGCTCCTCTGAATAGACCCTATTTAGGAAAATTCTACTTAAACGCTCTCTATATCCCCTAGAATATATCCTCTCAATGAGATACATACAATATAAAGATACATTAATAATATTTGGTTATAAATTATAATATATCAATATCATATAGTATATATGAATCATTAACAAGTTCAAACGCTAAATAAATGCACACAGGAATATATATATATATATATATATATATATACAGACGTGGACAAAATTGTTGGTACCCTTTGGTCAATGAAAGAAAAAGTCACAATGGTCACAGAAATAACTTTAATCTGACAAAAGTAATAATAAATTAAAATTCTATAAATGTTAACCAATGAAAGTCAGACATTGTTTTTCAACCATGCTTCAACAGAATTATGTAAAAAAATAAACTCATGAAACAGGCATGGACAAAAATGATGGTACCCCTAACTTAATATTTTGTTGCGCAACCTTTTGAGGCAATCACTGCAATCAAACGCTTCCTGTAACTGTCAATGAGACATCTGCACCTCTCAGCAGGTATTTTGGCCCACTCCTCATGAGCAAACTGCTCCAGTTGTGTCCGGTTTGAAGGGTGCCTTTTCCAGACTGCATGTTTCAGCTCCTTCCAAAGATGCTCAATAGGATTGAGGTCAGGGCTCATAGAAGGCCACTTTAGAATAGTCCAATTTTTTCCTCTTAGCCATTCTTGGGTGTTTTTAGCGGTGTGTTTTGGGTCATTGTCCTGTTGCAAGACCCATGACCTGCGACTGAGACCAAGCTTTCTGACACTGGCTAGTACATTTCTCTCTAGAATTCCTTGATAGTCTTGAGATTTCATTGTACCCTGCACAGATTCAAGACACCCTGTGCCAGACGCAGCAAAGCAGCCCCAGAACATAACAGAGCCTCCTCCATGTTTCACAGTAGGGACAGTGTTCTTTTCTTGATATGCTTCATTTTTTCGTCTGTGAACATACAGCTGATGTGCCTTGGCAAAAACTTCGATTTTTGTCTCATCTGTCCACAGGACATTCTCCCAGAAGCTTTGTGGCTTGTCAACATGTAGTTTGGCATATTCCAGTCTTGCTTTTTTATGATTCGTTTTCAACAATGGTGTCCTCCTTGGTCGTCTCCCATGTAGTCCACTTTGGCTCAAACAACGACGGATGGTGCGATCTGACACTGATGTTCCTTGAGCATGAAGTTCACCTTGAATCTCTTTAGAAGTCTTTCTAGGCTCTTTTGTTACCATTCGGATTATCCGTCTCTTAGATTTGTCATCAATTTTCCTCCTGCGGCCACGTCCAGGGAGGTTGGCTACAGTCCCATGGATCTTAAACTTATGAATAATATGTGCAACTGTACTCACAGGAACATCTAGTTGCTTGGAGATGGTCTTATAGCCTTTACCTTTAACATGCTTGTCTATAATTTTCTTTCTGATCTCTTGAGACAGCTCTTTCCTTTGCTTCCTCTGGTCCATGTCGAGTGTGGTACACACCATATCACCAAACAACACAGTGATTACCTGGAGCCATATATATAGGCCCAATGGCTGATTACAAGGTTGTAGACACCTGTGATGCTAATTAGTGGACACACCTTGAATTAACATGTCCCTTTGGTCACATTATGTTCTGTGTTTTCTAGGGGTACCATTATTTTTGTCCATGCCTGTTTCATGAGTTTATTTTTTTACATAATTCTGTTGAAGCATGGTTGAAAAACAATGTCTGACTTTCATTGGTTAACATTTATAGAATTTTAATTTATTATTACTTTTGTCAGATTAAAGTTATTTCTGTGACCATTGTGACTTTTTCTTTCATTGACCAAAGGGTACCAACAATTTTGTCCACGTCTGTATATGTATATAATCGAAGAAACAGGACTGCACTCCGGATTGTGATGAAAAAATCAAAGTGGTTTTATTCACCCATATTATGGCATATCTTGCGACATTTCAGCTCTTGCGAGCCTTTCTCAAGCATAGAATAAGTGAAAGTGAACACATATAAAGCGTTACAAAAAGTGTTACACCCATCGGGGTGTGGTTACAATCAGCTTAATTACAGACATGTGTTACAATTTTAAAGTGCATGTTTGACATAGTAACTAGTGAAATACGTTTTATCATATCAGGATATAGTTCCTTTACATACAGAATAAAAATATATCCAGGACCAGTGTTCCAGTTAGAATCATAAGGTGATATAAACATACTGAATAGGGATCCCAGGAACAAAACTCAGCAAGCCATGGAGCCCACATATACCATCGCGTATCTTTAGCGTCTCGATCTCGTCAATGCGCATGCCCAGAGTGACGACATCATGTGAGTCATCGTAACATCTCGCCGCACCATCTTGGTTAATGGAAAGTAGCCCCAAGTATCAGCTCTGCGCCCATCATATAGATGGTAACTGAACGGAATATATATTCAAAACCATAACTATAGAACAAAACTCATAAAAAGTATATTGTAGACCGCAGCAGGGATCTCCTACAGAAGCCAGCATCAGGACCAGGGTCCCCACCTCTCGGGAGGGACACCGGACCGTGGGGTCGTGTACGTCAGGGGGGAAACATCTCCATGAACCCCACCGACGTATCTGGCCCTCTTGCTGGAAATAAAGCGGTCTGGGAGGGGTAATCCCTCACCTTTACAAAGAGCAAAAACATACTGGAGCTTAATGATATATCTGGAATAGCGCATACACGATAGGGCGCTGTAGTTGGTACTGGGCTGCATCGCTTCCATTGAGTTAAAGTCCAGGGGTCCGTACCCAGCACTGTGAGGGTTAAAAATTCTAAAAGGCAAGAAAAATATATATATTAGTTTCCCAAATCTGTCAAGTGTGCAATTGCGTATATTACTTTCACAATTCTAATGCACCTATTACATATGTGGGAAAAGTGTATCACATACATGCGTGGAAAGGACGGGCAAGCGACAGATCAACAGACACCTATCTGAACTCCACATTTAATCCTCTAGGGTGCAAAGTGTCTAAATCATAAATCCACCTCAATTCTCTTTTCTTGAGAATTGCCAGGCGATCTCCGCCTCTCCTTGGAAGCTCGACATGATCCAGTATCCAGCATCTTAAGTCCCGCTCGGAATGCCCAAGGGACGCAAAATGCCTGGAGACTGGTAAATAGGCACGTTTTTTTCTTATTGAGTTCCTGTGATTATTCAATCTTAGTTTTAGTTCTGTAGACGTTTCACCGATATATATTAAGTTACATGGACATGCTAGCACGTAAATCACATAAGAAGATGAACAATTTAGATGAAATCTAATGGGATATTCTTTATGTGTAGTGGGATGTGTAAAGGATCTAGATTTACATATATAGCGACAGTTAACACAATTGAGACATGGATAACAACCATGTCCCGATTTAGACAATGTTCGTTGTACGCTGATTTTTTTAGGGCCTACATCCGCTCTAACCAAATGGTCCTTGATATTTTTACTTTTTCGATATGATAGGAGAGGAGGGGAATTCAATTCGGGTATGTCTTTTATGGACCTACTGAGGATGCTCCAATTATCCTTTAGAATACGTCCCATCTCCACACTGCACTCAGAATATGTGGACATGAAAGGTATTCTGCGGGTCCTCTGTAGGTTAGAGGTGGTTTTCTTAGGGCTATTCTGCAGAACGTCATTTTTTTGGGCAGCCAGCAATCGGTGGGGATAACCCCGTTTCTTGAATTTATCTACCATCATATCCAATGTGGATATTAGCTCAGTCTGCTGGGATACTATGCGTTTGGCACGTAGAAATTGTGAGTGTGGAAGATGTTTAATTAAACTACGAGGATGACTACTTTCGTATCTTAAAGTGGTATTCCTGTCAGTTGGCTTGACATAGAGGCCTGTGTTAATCGAACCGTCAACCAATCTGACATTGGTATCAAGGAAGGATAGTTCAGTCTTGGAGTAAGATACAGTATACTGGAGGTCAGAATCAATGCTGTTTAAATATGTGTGAAACTCAGTCAGCTGCACTTCTGTGCCTGACCACAGGAGGAAGACGTCATCTATGTACCGCCACCACCCAATAACATACTGAAAGTGGTGGGATACATAGATGAAGTCCTCCTCCATGTGCCGCATGTAAATATTTAAAGCTTAAATGGATGGATTGGCTCACTCTGTCAATCACAACACAAGGGTGCTCCCCCTAAAAAAGATATCCTCAATCTTTCAGAGTAATTAAATGAGAAATTAAATGGCGTGAGGGGCACACCTGCAACTGGAAATCACATGGAAGGCCAGCCAATACGTAAGTGTAACAATTATTTTATTAACACCACACTATATATAAAAATATAAAATGAGGATCCTCAATTTTCACATGAATGTATACATAGATATTTAAAATGCATAGAAATTATAAATATCTGTGTAACAATTTAAAATGGACTAGATGGTACAGACTTGTTGTGTTTCAAATGCGCAAAGATGGAAGCGCACTGCCTCTATTCGAAGTTGTAGCTATGGTCAGTGGTTATATCCAATCCTGACCATAAATGTCTTCACAGCTTATATAGCTTGCTTTGCTGTTAAACCGCACTGTGTAGCTGGTGTATGGTCTAGTATTGCCGCACCTATGTGGCCGGTAAATGTATTTGCATGAACAGTCTTTATAGTAGGGTTTCTTCACAGCACATGTCCCTGAAACTGCTGTTAAACCGTACTTAATGTAACCACATTACTCACTGTTCTGATGTGGTACAATACCCGATCCTCCGTGCTTAGCGTGGCGTCCCACGTGTTACAGCATAGGTGGTCTGGGTTCCGGTCCGTTCTTTTCAACTGACGAGTGGATTGTTGGGACAGGATAAGCAGTGATTGAGACGCCGGGGTCAAACGTATTTGGGACCCGATGTATATTTTGGCGTTGTTTAGTGTCTTTAATCCAAAGCACTTCACCGCTTCACTGCTTGTGTTGCTTTCTGTCCGATGTGTGGATAAGCGCTTCCGGAAGTTCTGTGATGGTGCGCAGGTAAATCGGCTGCGGCTTTTTTCCTTTAGTTGAGACTTAATACCAGACGCGTTTCGGAGTTGGCAGTGACTCCTTCCTCAGTGGACGTAAATGTAAATATTTGCGTACGTGGGGGCCACATTGGACCCCATCGCAACGCCACGTTTTAGACTAAAAAAGGTATCCTGGAAAAGAAAATAATTATTTTCCAGAATAAGTCTCAGCAGGATATTAATAAAACATTTGGAGTGTTGTGTAATAGACGATCCATCCAGATATTTATTGACAGCAGAAATACCCTTCTCGTGTCCTATTGACGTGTATAAAGATACAACGTCAAAGGACACGAGAGTAGCAGTCTGTAAATCAGCTGTATCAACTGCTCTCAGTTGCTGTAAAAAATGCCCAGTGTCCTGAATATATGATTTACCGGCCGTCGAGAATTCTCGCAGAATCCTATCAAGAAACATAGCGATTTTACTAAACACAGAGTCCGTGCCAGAAACAATGGGGCGGCCGGGGGGGTCCACAAGAGTTTTGTGGACTTTGGGCAATATATATAAAACCGGAGTAATGGGAGAGGACACCGTTAAATATTCCCTTAGCCCTTCATCAATAATGCCCCCGGCAACAATGTGGCCCCCACGTACGCAAATATTTACATGCGGCACATGGAGGAGGACTTCATCTATGTATCCCACCACTTTCAGTATGTTATTGGGTGGTGGCGGTACATAGATGACGTCTTCCTCCTGTGGTCAGGCACAGAAGTGCAGCTGACTGAGTTTCACACATATTTAAACAGCATTGATTCTGACCTCCAGTATACTGTATCTTACTCCAAGACTGAACTATCCTTCCTTGATACCAATGTCAGATTGGTTGACGGTTCGATTAACACAGGCCTCTATGTCAAGCCAACTGACAGGAATACCACTTTAAGATACGAAAGTAGTCATCCTCGTAGTTTAATTAAACATCTTCCACACTCACAATTTCTACGTGCCAAACGCATAGTATCCCAGCAGACTGAGCTAATATCCACATTGGATATGATGGTAGATAAATTCAAGAAACGGGGTTATCCCCACCGATTGCTGGCTGCCCAAAAAAATGACGTTCTGCAGAATAGCCCTAAGAAAACCACCTCTAACCTACAGAGGACCCGCAGAATACCTTTCATGTCCACATATTCTGAGTGCAGTGTGGAGATGGGACGTATTCTAAAGGATAATTGGAGCATCCTCAGTAGGTCCATAAAAGACATACCCGAATTGAATTCCCCTCCTCTCCTATCATATCGAAAAAGTAAAAATATCAAGGACCATTTGGTTAGAGCGGATGTAGGCCCTAAAAAAATCAGCGTACAACGAACATTGTCTAAATCGGGACATGGTTGTTATCCATGTCTCAATTGTGTTAACTGTCGCTATATATGCAAATCTAGATCCTTTACACATCCCACTACACATAAAGAATATCCCATTAGATTTCATCTAAATTGTTCATCTTCTTATGTGATTTACGTGCTAGCATGTCCATGTAACTTAATATATATCGGTGAAACGTCTACAGAACTAAAACTAAGATTGAATAATCACAGGAACTCAATAAGAAAAAAACGTGCCGATTTACCAGTCTCCAGGCATTTTGCGTCCCTTGGGCATTCCGAGCGGGACTTAAGATGCTGGATACTGGATCATGTCGAGCTTCCAAGGAGAGGCGGAGATCTCCTGGCAATTCTCAAGAAAAGAGAATTGAGGTGGATTTATGATTTAGACACTTTGCACCCTAGAGGATTAAATGTGGAGTTCAGATAGGTGTCTGTTGATCTGTCGCTTGCCCGTCCTTTCCACGCATGTATGTGATACACTTTTCCCACATATGTAATAGGTGCATTAGAATTGTGAAAGTAATATACGCAATTGCACACTTGACAGATTTGGGAAACTAATATATATATTTTTCTTGCCTTTTAGAATTTTTAACCCTCACAGTGCTGGGTACGGACCCCTGGACTTTAACTCAATGGAAGCGATGCAGCCCAGTACCAACTACAGCGTCCTATCGTGTATGCGCTATTCCAGATATATCATTAAGCTCCAGTATGTTTTTGCTCTTTGTAAAGGTGAGGGATTACCCCTCCCAGACCGCTTTATTTCCAGCAAGAGGGCCAGATACGTCGGTGGGGTTCATGGAGATGTTTCCCCCCTGACGTACACGACCCCACGGTCCGGTGTCCCTCCCGAGAGGTGGGGACCCTGGTCCTGATGCTGGCTTCTGTAGGAGATCCCTGCTGCGGTCTACAATATACTCTTTATGAGTTTTGTTCTATAGTTATGGTATTGAATATATATTCCGTTCAGTTACCATCTATATGATGGGCGCAGAGCTGATACTTGGGGCTACTTTCCATTAACCAAGATGGTGTGGCGAGATGTTACTGGATAGAACGCATGCGCACCAATCTTATACGATGACTCACATGATGTCGTCACTCTGGGCATGCGCATTGACGAGATCGAGACGCTAAAGATACGCGATGGTATATGTGGGCTCCATGGCTTGCTGAGTTTTGTTCCTGGGATCCCTATTCAGTATGTTTATATCACCTTATGATTCTAACTGGAACACTGGTCCTGGATATATTTTTATTCTGTATGTAAAGGAACTATATCCTGATATGATAAAACGTATTTCACTAGTTACTATGTCAAACATGCACTTTAAAATTGTAACACATGTCTGTAATTAAGCTGATTGTAACCACACCCCGATGGGTGTAACACTTTTTGTAACGCTTTATATGTGTTCACTTTCACTTATTCTATGCTTGAGAAAGGCTCGCAAGAGCTGAAACGTCGCAGGATATGCCATAATATGGGTGAATAAAACCACTTTGATTTTTTCATCACAATCCGGAGTGCAGTCCTGTTTCTTCGATTATACTATTGGGGATTGCCGCCATCCCCCTTGGATTTTGCACCCACTCTTCAGGCTGGTGCTCCCGTTGGACTTTTTTTTAGAGTTGAGCGAACACCTGGATGTTCGGGTTCGAGAAGTTCGGCCGAACATCCCGGAAATGTTCGGGTTCGGGATCCGAACCCGATCCGAACTTCGTCCCGAACCCGAACCCCATTGAAGTCAATGGGGACCCGAACTTTTCGGCACTAAAAAGGCTGTAAAACAGCCCAGGAAAGAGCTAGAGGGCTGCAAAAGGCAGCAACATGTAGGTAAATCCCCTGCAAACAAATGTGGATAGGGAAATGAATTAAAATAAAAATTAAATAAATAAAAATTAACCAAAATCAATTGGAGAGAGGTTCCATAGCAGAGAATCTGGCTTCCCGTCACCCACCACTGGAACAGTCCATTCTCAGATATTTAGGCCCCGGCACCCAGGCAGAGGAGAGAGGTCCCGTAACAGAGAATCTGTCTTCATGTCAGCAGAGAATTAGTCTGCATGTCATAGCAGAGAATGAGGCTTCACGTCAGCCACCACTGCAACAGTCCATTGGCATATATTTAGGCCCAGCACCCAGGCAGAGGAGGGAGGTCCCGTAACAGAGAATCTGTCTTCATGTCAGCAGAGAATTAGTCTGCATGTCATAGCAGAGAATGAGGCTTCACGTCAGCCACCACTGCAACAGTCCATTGGCATATATTTAGGCCCAGCACACACACAGGCAGAGGAGAGAGGTCCCGTTACAGAGAATCTGGCTTCATGTCAGCAGAGAATCAGTCTGCATGTCATAGCAGAGAATGAGGCTTCACGTCAGCCACCACTGCAACAGTCCATTGGCATATATTTAGGCCCAGCACACACAGGCAGAGGAGAGAGGTCCCGTAACAGAGGATCTGGCTTCATGTCAGCAGAGAATCAGTCTGCATGTCATAGCAGAGAATGAGGCTTCACGTCAGCCACCACTGCAACAGTCCATTGGCATATATTTAGGCCCAGCACACACAGGCAGAGGAGAGAGGTCCCGTAACAGAGAATCTGTCTTCATGTCAGCAGAGAATTAGTCTGCATGTCATAGCAGAGAATCAGGCTTCACGTCACCCACCACTGCAACAGTCCATTGGCATATATTTAGGCCCAGCACCCAGGCAGAGGAGAGAGGTCCCGTAACAGAGAATCTGTCTTCATGTCAGCAGAGAATTAGTCTGCATGTCATAGCAGAGAATGAGGCTTCACGTCACCCACCACTGCAACAGTCCATTGGCATATATTTAGGCCCAGCACCCAGGCAGAGGAGGGAGGTCCCGTAACAGAGAATCTGTCTTCATGTCAGCAGAGAATTAGTCTGCATGTCATAGCAGAGAATGAGGCTTCACGTCAGCCACCACTGCAACAGTCCATTGGCATATATTTAGGCCCAGCACCCAGGCAGAGGAGGGAGGTCCCGTAACAGAGAATCTGTCTTCATGTCAGCAGAGAATTAGTCTGCATGTCATAGCAGAGAATGAGGCTTCACGTCAGCCACCACTGCAACAGTCCATTGGCATATATTTAGGCCCAGCACACACACAGGCAGAGGAGAGAGGTCCCGTAACAGACAATCTGGCTTCATGTCAGCAGAGAATTAGTCTGCATGTCATAGCAGAGAATGAGGCTTCACGTCAGCCACCACTGCAACAGTCCATTGGCATATATTTAGGCCCAGCACACACACAGGCAGAGGAGAGAGGTCCCGTAACAGAGAATCTGTCTTCATGTCAGCAGAGAATTAGTCTGCATGTCATAGCAGAGAATCAGGCTTCACTTCACCCACCACTGCAACAGTCCATTGGCATATATTTAGGCCCAGCACCCAGGCAGAGGAGGGAGGTCCCGTAACAGAGAATCTGTCTTCATGTCAGCAGAGAATTAGTCTGCATGTCATAGCAGAGAATGAGGCTTCACGTCACCCACCACTGCAACAGTCCATTGGCATATATTTAGGCCTAGCACACAGGCAGAGGAGAGGTTCATTCAACTTTGGGTAGCCTCGCAATATAATGGTAAAATGAAAATAAAAATAGGATTGAATGAGGAAGTGCCCTGGAGTCCAATAATATATGGTTATGGGGAGGTAGTTAATGTCTAATCTGGACAAGGGACGGACAGGTCCTGTGGGATCCATGCCTGGTTCATTTTTATGAACGTCAGCTTGTCCACATTGGCTGTAGACAGGCGGCTGCGTTTGTCTGTAATGACGCCCCCTGCCGTGCTGAATACACGTTCAGACAAAACGCTGGCTGCCGGGCAGGCCAGCACCTCCAAGGCATAAAAGGCTAGCTCTGGCCACGTGGACAATTTAGAGACCCAGAAGTTGAATGGGGCCGAACCATCAGTCAGTACGTGGAGGGGTGTGCACACGTACTGTTCCACCATGTTAGTGAAATGTTGCCTCCTGCTAACACGTTGCGTATCAGGTGGTGGTGCAGTTAGCTGTGGCGTGTTGACAAAAGTTTTCCACATCTCTGCCATGCTAACCCTGCCCTCAGAGGAGCTGGCCGTGACACAGCTGCCTTGGCGACCTCTTGCTCCTCCTCTGCCTTGGCCTTGGGCTTCCACTTGTTCCCCTGTGACATTTGGGAATGCTCTCAGTAGCGCGTCTACCAACGTGCGCTTGTACTCGCGCATCTTCCTATCACGCTCCAGTGCAGGAAGTAAGGTGGGCACATTGTCTTTGTAGCGTGGATCCAGCAGGGTGGCAACCCAGTAGTCCGCACAGGTTAAAATGTGGGCAACTCTGCTGTCGTTGCGCAGGCACTGCAGCATGTAGTCGCTCATGTGTGCCAGGCTGCCCAGGGGTAAGGACAAGCTGTCCTCTGTGGGAGGCGTATCGTCATCGTCCTGCCTTTCCCCCCAGCCACGCACCAGTGATGGACCCGAGCTGCGTTGGGTGCCACCCCGCTGTGACCATGCTTCATCCTCATCCTCCTCCACCTCCTCCTCATCCTCGTCCTCCTCGTCCTCCAGTAGTGGGCCCTGGCTGGCCACATTTGTACCTGGCCTCTGCTGTTGCCAAAAACCTCCCTCTGAGTCACTTCGAAGAGACTGGCCTGAAAGTGCTAAAAATGACCCCTCTTCCTCCTCCTCCTCCTCCTCCTGGGCCACCTCCTCTTCCATCATCGCCCTAAGTGTTTTCTCAAGGAGACATAGAAGTGGTATTGTAACGCTGATAACGGTGTCATCGCCACTGGCCATGTTGGTGGAGTACTCGAAACAGCGCAACAGGGCACACAGGTCTCGCATGGAGGCCCAGTCATTGGTGGTGAAGTGGTGCTGTTCTGTAGTGCGACTGACCCGTGCGTGCTGCAGCTGAAACTCCACTATGGCCTGCTGCTGCTCGCACAGTCTGTCCAGCATGTGCAAGGTGGAGTTCCACCTGGTGGGCACGTCGCATATGAGGCGGTGAGCGGGAAGGCCGAAGTTACGCTGTAGCGCAGACAGGCGAGCAGCAGCAGGATGTGAACGCCGGAAGCGCGAACAGACGGCCCGCACTTTATGCAGCAGCTCTGACATGTCGGGGTAGTTGTGAATGAACTTCTGCACCACCAAATTCAGCACATGCGCCAAGCAAGGGATGTGCGTCAAATTGGCTAGTCCCAGAGCTGCAACGAGATTTCGCCCATTATCACACACCACCAGGCCGGGCTTGAGGCTCACCGGCAGCAACCACTCGTCGGTCTGTTGTTCTATACCCCGCCACAACTCCTGTGCGGTGTGGGGCCTGTCCCCCAAACATATGAGTTTCAGAATGGCCTGCTGACGTTTACCCCGGGCTGTGCTGAAGTTGGTGGTGAAGGTGTGTGGCTGACTGGATGAGCAGGTGGAAGAAGAGGAGGAGGAAGCCGAGAAGGAGGAGGTGGCAACAGGAGGCAAAGAATGTTGCCCTGCGATCCTTGGCGGCGGAAGGACGTGCGCCAAACAGCTCTCCGCCTGGGGCCCAGCTGCCACTACATTTACCCAGTGTGCAGTTAGGGAGATATAGCGTCCCTGGCCGTGCTTACTGGTCCACGTATCTGTGGTTAGGTGGACCTTGCCACAGATGGCGTTGCGCAGTGCACACTTGATTTTATCGGATACTTGGTTGTGCAGGGAAGGCACGGCTCTCTTGGAGAAGTAGTGCCGGCTGGGAACAACATACTGTGGGACAGCAAGCGACATGAGCTGTTTGAAGCTGTCTGTGTCCACCAGCCTAAATGACAGCATTTCATAGGCCAGTAGTTTAGAAATGCTGGCATTCAGGGCCAGGGATCGAGGGTGGCTAGGTGGGAATTTACGCTTTCTATCAAATGTTTGTGAGATGGAGAGCTGAACGCTGGCGTGTGACATGGTTGAGACGCTTGGTGACGGAGGTGGTGGTGGTGGTGTTGGTGGTACATCCCCTGTTTGCTGGGCGGCAGGTGCCAACGTTCCTCCAGAGGCGGAGGAAGAGGCCGAGGCGGCAGCAGCAGAATAGGCCGAGGCGGCAGCAGCAGAAGAGGTAGCAGGGGGAGCCTGAGTGACTTCCTTGGTTTTAAGGTGTTTACTCCACTGCAGTTCATGCTTTGCATGCAGGTGCCTGGTCATGCAGGTTGTGCTCAGGTTCAGAACGTTAATGCCTCGCTTCAGGCTCTGATGGCACAGCGTGCAAACCACTCGGGTCTTGTCGTCAGCACATTGTTTGAAGAAGTGCCATGCCAGGGAACTCCTTGAAGCTGCCTTTGGGGTGCTCGGTCCCAGATGGCGGCGGTCAGTAGCAGGCGGAGTCTCTTGGCGGCGGGTGTTCTGCTTTTGCCCACTGCTCCCTCTTTTGCTACGCTGTTGGCTCGGTCTCACCACTGCCTCTTCCTCCGAACTGTGAAAGTCAGTGGCACGACCTTCATTCCATGTGGGGTCTAGGACCTCATCGTCCCCTGCATCGTCTTCCACCCAGTCTTGATCCCTGACCTCCTGTTCAGTCTGCACACTGCAGAAAGACGCAGCAGTTGGCACCTGTGTTTCGTCATCATCAGAGACATGCTGAGGTGGTATTCCCATGTCCTCATCATCAGGAAACATAAGTGGTTGTGCGTCAGTGCATTCTATGTCTTTCACCGCTGGGGAAGGGCTAGGTGGATGCCCTTGGGAAACCCTGCCAGCGGAGTCTTCAAACAGCATAAGAGACTGCTGCATAACTTGAGGCTGAGACAGTTTCCCTGGTATGCATGGGGGTGATGTGACAGACTGATGGGGTTGGTTTTCAGGCGCCATCTGTGCGCTTTCTGCAGAAGACTGGGTGGGAGATAATGTGAACGTGCTGGATCCACTGTCGGCCACCCAATTGACTAATGCCTGTACCTGCTCAGGCCTTACCATCCTTAGAACGGCATTGGGCCCCACCATATATCGCTGTAAATTCTGGCGGCTACTGGGACCTGAGGTAGTTGGTACACTAGGACGTGTGGATGTGGCAGAACGGCCACGTCCTCTCCCAGCACCAGAGGGTCCACTAACACCACCACGACCATGTCCACGTCCGCGTCCCTTACTAGATGTTTTTCTCATTGTTATGGTTCACCACAACAACAAATATATTATTTGGCCCAATGTATTGTATTCAAATTCAGCGGGATATAAATTTGAGGCCTAGTATTTAGGCGCTGGGTGACCGGTATGGATTTAGTGACAGAATTAGACTTGGAAATGCACAAAAGCGTGTGTGTGAAGTTATTCTGAATGACCCTATGTGCACCTTCAATATGATCTACCCTTTTAGGGATAGATTTCAAATAGCTCTGATATAGCAGAAACCACTAAATTATGAAATTGCTAAATTGGGAATTGTATTTCAACCCAGAACAAAAAATGTGCTTTGACGGACACTAAATAACTTTCCCAGCCACAACAGGACAGCGGTAACGAGAGATTTAGCGGGATATAAATTTGAGGCCTAGTATTTAGGCGCTGGGTGACAGGTATGGGTTTAGTGACAGAATTAGATTTGGAAATGCACAGTAGCGGGTGTGTGAAGTTATTCTGAATGACCCTATGTGCACCTTGAATATTATATACCCTTTTAGGGATAGATTTCAAATAGCTCTGATATAGCAGAAACCACTAAATTATGAAATTGCTAAATTGGGAATTGTATTTCAACCCAGAACAAGAAATGTGCTTGAACGGACACTAAATAACTCGCCCAGCTACAGCACTAAGGACAGATTTAGCGGGATATAAATTTGAGGCCTAGTATTTAGGCGCTGGGTGACAGGTATGGGTTTAGTGCCAGAATTAGACTTGGAAATACACAGTAGCGGGTGTGTGTGAAGTTATTCTGAATGACCCAATGTGCACCTTGAATATTATATACCCTTTTAGGGATAGATTTCAAATAGCTCTGATATAGCAGAAACCACTAAATTATGAAATTGCTAAATTGGGAATTGTATTTCAACCCAGAACAAGAAATGTGCTTGAACGGACACTAAATAACTCGCCCAGCTACAGCACTAAGGACAGATTTAGCGGGATATAAATTTGAGGCCTAGTATTTAGGCGCTGGGTGACAGGTATGGGTTTAGTGCCAGAATTAGACTTGGAAATACACAGTAGCGGGTGTGTGTGAAGTTATTCTGAATGACCCAATGTGCACCTTGAATATTATATACCCTTTTAGGGATAGATTTCAAATAGCTCTGATATAGCAGAAACCACTAAATTATGAAATTGCTAAATTGGGAATTGTATTTCAACCCAGAACAAGAAATGTGCTTGAACGGACACTAAATAACTCGCCCAGCTACAGCACTAAGGACAGATTTAGCGGGATATAAATTTGAGGCCTAGTATTTAGGCGCTGGGTGACCGGTATGGATTTAGTGACAGAATTAGACTGGGATATGGCCAAAAAATAAACAGACTATTGCTGGTTAAATGCACTTGGTGTGACAGCTTCACCCTGATGTAGGCTTTAGCCAAAAAACAACCACACCATTGAGGGTTAAATGCACTTGGTGACAGGCGCAGCTTGCCCCTGATTTAGTATATGGCCAAAAAATGAACAGACTATTGCTGGTTAAATGCACTTGGTGTGACAGCTTCACCCTGATGTAGGCTTTAGCC
Source organism: Bufo gargarizans (assembly GCF_014858855.1). Lineage (NCBI taxonomy): Eukaryota > Metazoa > Chordata > Amphibia > Anura > Bufonidae > Bufo > Bufo gargarizans. The sequence goes on along the minus strand of NW_025334725.1, from coordinate 4,692 downwards.
AAAAAACAACCACACCATTGAGGGTTAAATGCACTTGGTGACAGGCGCAGCTTGCCCCTGATTTTGTATATGGCCAAAAAATGAACAGACTATTGCTGGTTAAATGCACTTGGTGTGACAGCTTCACCCTGATGTAGGCTTTAGCCAAAAAACAACCACACCATTGAGGGTTAAATGCACTTGGTCGCAGCTTGTGCTGGCGCACCACAAGACACAAAATGGCCGCCGATCACCCCAGAAAAATGTGACTGACAAACGGTCTGGGCAGCCTAAAAACAGTGAGCAATTGAGGATCAGCAGCTCAATGATCCACAGCTGCAGATCGATCAGTTAATCAAGTCCTTTGGAGGAGTTAATCTGCCTAATCTCGCCCTACTGTCGCAGCCGCAACCTCTCCCTACGCTAATCAGAGCAGAGTGACGGGCGGCGCTATGTGACTCCAGCTTAAATAGAGGCTGGGTCACATGGTGCTCTGGCCAATCACAGCCATGCCAATAGTAGGCATGGCTGTGATGGCCTCTTGGGGCAAGTAGTATGACGCTTGTTGATTGGCTGCTTTGCAGCCTTTCAAAAAGCGCCAAGAAAGCGTCACAAAAGCGCGAAGAAAGCGACGAACACCGAACCCGAACCCGGACTTTTACGAAAATGTCCGGGTTCGGGTCCGTGTCACGGACACCCCAAAATTCGGTACGAACCCGAACTATACAGTTCGAGTTCGCTCATCCCTACTTTTTTTCTCTATATATGTATATATATATATATATATATATATATATATATATGAATAGATATCTATTCCACACCAGATGTGTTTTATGGACGTCTCTTATCAGATCATGGCTTAGCCATGAAACACCCATTGTTCCTCAGACAGACAAGTTTAGAGAAACCAGTTTAGATAAATCCATGTCTCTAAACAATAATACGAAGTATAATGCTCTCTATATATTTACTTTTAACACATTGAACTTGCCATGAACCTATCTTGTTTTTTTTTTAGGTTCATGCTGATCACGTGCTGTTAAAAGGCAATGATCATCCATATTGAATATAGTATCATCAGATACATTGTACACTTATGAAAATGCACAACAAATGGCACGACATTCCCAATAAAACATCACCTCACATGCCATTCTACCTACTGTAGCCCGCACATTATACAATATATCCCCTTAGGTATTGCATTAGATACCAGTGTGCATCTCTCTTAGTATCATTCTCTAATTGATGTAATTGAATGCTATTGAAGGGCTCTGGCAATAAGGTCAGCTATCTAGGAGCCTCATTATACTAAACACGCCCGCTCCTACCTCTGAACCTCCCCCAGATTAACCCGCCAAAACAGTGCTTTAAATATCTCTATCACAAGTGAATTTGTATTCTGTAAATTGTCCTGACGAAGGGGGCACTTCGCCCTTGAAACGCGTTGACTTTAATAAAATAATATTACTAATCTCAAGGACTGATCTATATGCCAGCAGCGCCGGATAGTGGTCTCCTACTTTTATGATATTCTGTTAGTGTTGATCAGGCATGCTCGTCTGAACACCAGTTTAGCTCGAGCATCTTGATGTTGGGCACATGGCGGTATTCGGCCAAATACCACATGTGCTCGAACGCAACGCTCGAGTCTCCTCCCTGCACATTTGTTGGTTGCTATGCAGCCAATTAACGTGCTGGTAAGTACTGCCCTTCACTGTAATGCCGTAGCCATGTTGGTTACTGGCATTACAGTGATCGGCTGGCAGGAACCAATCATCGGGTGCTATATAACACCCGATAACACGTGTTCGGCTTAGTGTTAGTCAGGGAGAGCTGTGCTGAAGAAGGGAAAGATAGTGTAGGGAGTGAATTTTTTTTTGTAAGTTTAAAAACTTGTCAGAGACCCGAAAGTCCTTTTAAGAACTATTGTTGTGTGTGTCAGCAGCAATATGTATTTTTAGCACAACCTGCTCTAAATTGCTAAAACTTTACAGACCCAAAAGTCCTCTTAAGGACTGTTGTGTGGCAGCAATATATATTTTTAGCGCATCATGCACTAAATAGCGAGCAATAGTTAGGCCGCTGCAGACAGCTACATTATCTGCGGTATTTCTCCTGTGTAACGTGTGCACATCCAAAAAATATCAGTGACATCCAGTGTACTTTTTCCGTAGAAGGTGTCTGCTGCGGACAGTGACATTACTTGGGGTACATCTCCTGTGTAACGTTTCCACATCCCAAATACCTGTGACATTCCCAGTCATTTTATATTAGCCGCTGCTGACATCAGCGACGTTATCTGCGGTATTTCTCCTATGTAATGTTTCCACATCCCAAATACCTGTGAAATCCCTGTAATTTTTTATTAGCCGCTAGTGACAGCATTGACATTATCTGTGGCATATCTCCTGTGTGATGTTTCCACATCCCAAATACCTGTGACATTCCCTGTAATTTTTTTATTAGCTACTGGTGACATCAGCGACAATATCTGCGGTATTTCTCCTGTATAACGTTTCCACATCCCAAATACCTGTGACATTCCCTGTAATTATTTATTAGCCGCTGGTGACATCAGCGACATTATCTGTGGTATATCTCCGTTGTGACGTTTTCACATCCCAACCATTTAATGTGAAGAAGGCGAGCAGTAAGGCACAGGGAAGTGGCTGTGATGCTGATGATGCACACAGAGGCCGAGGCTCTGGGTGCGTTGAAACCTGCTGCCAGAGCACAAGAAAAACAATCATCCACGATACCTAGCTTCATGTCCCAGTTTGCAGGGCGGCGCAGGACAATGCTCTCAAAGTCAGACCAGTGCGACCAGGTGGTCAGTTAGATTGCAGCAGATAATGATTCCAGTCAGTTAAGCACCACCCTGTCTTCCACCAAGTCCAGTCTCCGTAGCCAAGAGTCTGGTCAACACAATCCTCACCCTGATCCTCCTTCCTCCCATCATGGCCACCATGGAGATTCTTGCCAAACAAGTGATCCCACACTCGGATATTCTGAGGAGTTCTTTTCAGCGACATTCCTTCATTTGGGCCTCTCGAAAAGCCCGATTAAAGAGGGACATGAGATCTTGTGCCCTGATTCCCAAACTCCTGAGCATCCACAGTCACAAGAAAATGATGGTAGGGAACAGCGATTAGTGTTTCACGAGGTGGATGATGATGATGACACACAGTTGCCAATAAGTCAATGGCAATTAGTGTCTCAAGAGGTCGATGATGAGGATGAGACACAGTTGTCAATAACTGAGTTTGTTGTTTTTTTAGGAAAGTGCAGATGACAAAAGAATTTAATTTGCAACCTGTGCCATTCAAAAATGAGAAGGGGAGTGAGCACTAGCAACCTCACCACCACCAGCGTGATCCGCCACATGGCATCAAAGCACCGTAATAGTGCCTGGGTCCACAAAGCACCGCTAAATGCCTGGGTCCACAATCTGTGTCTGCGGGTTATACCACTGCCTCCTCTTCCCCTGTGTTATGTGCTGCCCAATCCCTGTCGAAAGTGCAGGCCCGGATGCCTCCCTCCCTGCAACTGGACCTTCGCAAGTACCATCAGTGACCACATCCACTTCCGTGTCCCAGTGCAGCGTACAAATGTCCTTTTCAAAGGCATTTGAATGCAAGCGCAAATACCCAGCCACCCAACCACAGGCCATAGCATTAATTGCGCAACTTTCCAAATTACTAGCCCTGGAAATGTTTCCATTTAGGCTTGTGGACACTGAGGCCTTCCGCAGCCTGATGTTGGCAGCTGTCCCTACTTACTCAGTCCCCGGCCGCCACTATTTTTCACGGTGTGCCGTGCCCACCTTGCACTAGCATGTGTCCCGTAACATCACTTGTGCCCTGACCAGCACAGTTACTGGGAAGGTCCACTTAACCACGAACACATGGACAAGTGCTTTCGGCCAGGGACGCTACATTTCCGTGACGGCACACTCGGTGAATTTTGTGGAGGCCAGGAGTGAGTCATACTCTGGGATGGCACAGGTGCTACCGACACGAAGGATTGCGGGCCCTAATTTCATCAGGATTTCTGCCAGCACCTACGCTAGTAGCTCCAACCCCCATCTCCTCCTCCGCCTCCTCCTCCACTTCCACCTCCGAATTATCCATGTGCAGCACCAGTCAGCCATCAGTCAGTAGCTGGAAGCATTTTATCACTGCAGTGGGGAAGCATTAGCAGGCCGTGCTTAAGCTGATCTGCTTAGGTGACAAACAGCACACCGCTGCAGAGCTGTGGCAGGGGATAAGAGACCAGACTGAGCTGTGGCTCTCGCCACTCAACCTAGAACCAGGCATGGTTGTGTCTGATAATTGCCGTAACTTGGTGGCGGCTTTGGAGCTCGGGAACTCACATACATCCCATGACTAGCCCACATCTTCAACTTAGTGGTTCAGCGGTTTCTCAAAACCTACCCCAATTTGTCTGAGCTACTGGTGAAGGTGTGTCGCATGTGTGCCCATTTCCACAAGTCATCGACAGCTTCCGCCGGTCTGTCAACACTGCAGCAATTACAATTTCCAGCTCACCGACTGTTGTGCGACGTGAGCATGCGCTGGAACTTGACATTCCACATGTTGGCCAGGCTTTGTGAGCAGCAGAGGGCAGTTGTGGAATACCAGCTGCAACATGGTCGTCGCCTTTCCAGTCAACTTCCACTCTTTACAAGCGAGGAGTGGGCATGGATGT